>NC_082727.1:5131403-5445625 GCF_030144855.1 Hypanus sabinus
GGATTTTAAAAAGTAACATGCGAATGGAAATACATAGCAGTTTTGCTATGAACTTGAGAAAAGTCATAGTTCCACAGCATTCAATTTCTACAACTCCCCCATCCCAAGGTTACGATCAAGTCAAATAAATGGATGTCTGTACATTTATCTGAATGTTCAATGAAATAAGTCTCATAAGCAAAAGAATGACTTACTGAGTTCCTCCGGATTATAGTATCTGCAGTCCTCTGTATCTCTAACAAGTTTCATAAGTTTGATTACCTATGGGTACAATTAAAACAGCCTTAAATTCAAGGGGAAAAATTGTGAAAATTAGGCGGCTGATTATTCCAGAAATCATCTGTCCAGCATGGTGGTTGGATGGCTCCTTTATAGGTCACTGCTTGCATAGTTAATAAGTATACCAATTTGGATACTATTGTGGAAGATTACTTCTTAGGAGTACGCCACGGAGACCGGATTACTGGCACTGAGCATGGCTCCATGGCACAGAAGGGAAAAGAGGGAGAAGAGGGGAGCAGTAGAGATAGGGGACTCAATAGTCAGGGAAACAGACAGAAGATTCTGTGGACGTGAACAGAACACGCTAATGGCATGTTGCCTCACAGATGCCAGGTTCGGGGATGCTGTGGATTGCATTCCTGGCATTTTGGAGGGGGAGGGAGAGCAGCCAGATGTCTTGGTACTTACTGATACCAATCACATAGGAAGGAAAAACAAAGAGACTCGGAAAAGAGAATTTAGAGAGCTAGGCAGAAAGCTGAAAAGCCGGACCACCAGGGTTTGGATTTCTACCACACCAGTGAGGGTAGAAACAGGATGATTTGGCAGATATATGTGTGACTAAAAAGCTGGGGCAGGGGTAGGGCTTCAGATTCTTGGATGATTGGGATCTCTTCTGGGGGAGGTATGAGCTATACAAAAGGGATAGACTGCAGCTGAACCAGAGGGGAACCAATATTCTCGTAGGCAGGTGTGTTAGAGCTGTTGGGGAGGGTGTAACTAATTTGTCAGTCGGGTTGGGAACCAGAGTGAGGGGACTCAGGATAGGACAAATGGTAATAAAGCAAAGATAGCATGCAGTCAGACTGCCAGGAAGGGCGGGCAGACGATAGGACAAAATTACAGCAAGCAGGGTGAGTATCAGTGCATTAAGGATACATAATCAAAAAGGGTAGCAAATACAGTACTCAAAGTGTTATATCCCAATGCATGGAGTATAAGAAATAAGGTGGATGATCTTGTCGCACTATTACAGATTGTCAGGTATGATGTTGTTGTGGCCATCACTGAATCATGGCAGAAGGGCAGATGTACCTGGGAGCTGAATGTCCCAAGTTCCATGCTGTATCGGAGGGATAGGAAGGTCGGCGGGGGAGTGGGGGTGGTGACATGGCACTGCTGGTAAAGATTGGCATCAAATCAATAGAAAGATGTGACATAGAATCGGAAGATGTTGAATCCTTGTGGACTGAGTTAAGAAACCCAGTGTAAAAGGTGAAGGCATTTATAAACAGATGGAGTGGACCACAAATTACAATGAGAAATAGAAAAAGTGTCTGAAAGGAGCGATGTTATAATAGACATGGGAGATTTCAACATACAGGTTGATAGGCAAAATCAGGTTGGTAACGGACCTCAAGAGAGCAAGTTTGTTGAATGCCTACAAGATGGCTTTTTACAGCTGTTGTCATTGAGCCTACTAGGGGATCAGCCACGTACAAACAAGCTGGATGAACTCAGCAGGTCGGGTAGCATCCGTTGAAACGAGCAGTCAATGGATGCTGCCCAACCTGCTGAGTTCATCCAGCTTGTTTGTACGTGTTGATTTGACCACAGCATCTGCAGTGTACTTTGTGTTTACTAGGGGATCAGCTATCCTGGACTGGGTGTTATGTATCGAACCGGAGGTGGTTAGAGAGCTTAAGGTAAAGGAACCCTTAGGCGACAATGATCGCAATATAAAATTTGATAGGGAGAAAGTAAAGTACATCATAGTAGTATTTCAATGGAGTAAAGGAAATTAGTGGGATGAGAAAAGAGTTGGCCAAATTAAACTGGAAGGAGTTAGCCTAACGTCAGTCATGGGGAAGATGCTTGAGTCCATCATTAAGGACGAAATAGTGGCACATCTTGATGGCAGAAATAAGATTAGGCCGAGCCAGCATGGATTTACCAAGGGCAAATCATGCTTGTCTAATCTGTTGGAGTTTTTTTGAGGGTGTAACAAGGATGTTAGACGAGGGTAAGCCAGTGGATGTTGTGTACCTAGGTTTTCAGAAGGCATTCGATAAGGTGCCACATAGGAGATTGGTGAGTAAAATCAGAGCTCATGACATTGGGGGCAGGGTTTCAACATGGATAGAAAACTGGTTGGCAGATAGAAAGCAAAGGGTAGCAGTGAATGGGTGTTTCTCGGACTGGCTGGAGGTGACTAGTGGGGTACCACAGGGCTCTGTATTGGGACCACAGCTCTTTACGATTTATGTCAACGATTTAGATGAGGGCATTGAAAACTATATCAGCAAGTTTGCTGACGATACTAAACTGGGTGGCAGTGTGACATGCAAAGAGGACATTAGGAGAATACAGGGAGACTTGGATAGGCTAGGTTAGTGGGCAGATACTTGGCAGATGTCATTCAATGTGAATAAATGTGAAGTTATCCACTTTGGAAGCAGGAACAAGAGGGCAGAGTATTGTCTGAATGGTGTAGAGTTAGGTAAGGGAGAAATACAAAGAGATCTAGGAGTTCTTGTTCATCAGTCACTGAAGGTAAATGAGCAAGTGCAACAGGCAGTGAAGAGGGCAAATGGAATGTTGGCCTTTGTTACAAGGGGAATTGAGTACAAGAGCAAGGATGTCCTTTTGCATTTGTACAGGGCCCTGGTGAGACCACACCTGGAATATTGTGTACAGTTTTGGTCTCCAGGGTTAAGGAAGGACATTCTGGCAATTGAGGAAGTGCAGCGTAGATTCACTAGGTTGATTCCTGGGATGGCAGGGCTGTCTTACGCAGAGAGATTGGGGAGATTGGGCTTGTTCACGCTGGAATTGAGGAGATTGAGAGGGGATCTGATTGAAAAGTTTAAGATAATTAAAGGATTTGATAGGATTGAGGCAGGAAATATGTTCCAGATGTTGGGAGAGTCCAGTACCAGAGGGCATGGATTGAGAATAAGAGGTCAGTTATTTAAAACAGAGTTGAGGAAGAGCTTCTTCTCCCAGAGAGTTGTGGAGGTGCAGAATGCACTGCCTTGGAAGACGGTGGAGGCCAATTCTCTGGATGCTTTCAAGAAGGAGCTAGATAGATATCTGATGGATAGGGGAATCAAGGGGTATGGGGACAAGGCAGGGACTGAGTATTGATAGTGAATGATCAGCCATGATCTCAGAATGGCGGTGCAGACTCGAGGGGCCGAATGGTCTACTTCTGCACCTATTGTCTATTGACAGCAGAGCAGTAATGGTGAGAGTTTCTGGGTAAAATGAAGAAGGTGCAGGGGCACCTGTATTCCAAAAACTAAGAAATACACAAATAGCAAAATAGTACAACCGTAGCTGACAAGGGAAGTCAAAGCTAACGTCAAAAGCAAAAGAGAGGGCATACAACAAAGCAAAAATGAGTGAGATGATAGAGGATTGTGAACCTTTAAAAACCTAGAGAGCAACTACAAGCTAGCAAACAATATCAAACTGGATAGTGAAGGCTTTTTCAAGTATGTAAAAATAAGAGACAAGAGTGGATATAGGACTGCTACAGAATGAGGCAGGAGAAATAATAAGAGTGGCCAAGGAGATAGCAGCTGAACTAAATGAGTATTTTGCATCAGTCTTCACTGTAGTCTTCACAGTGTGACAGATGTTGAGAAGAAAAGTGAGTGCAGTTACTATTACAAGGGAGATGATGCTCAAAAAGCTGAAACACCCAAGAGTACACAAGTCTCCTGAATCAGATGAACTACACCCCAAGGATCTGAAGGAGGTAGTAGAGATTATGGAGGCATTAGTAATCATCTCTCAAAAACCACTGGACTCTGGCATGGTACCACAGAACTGGAAAATTGCAAATGTCACTCCACTCTTTGAGGGAGGCAGCAGAAAGGAAATTATAGACTAGTTACCCTGACCTCAGTGGTTGGAAAGATGTTGGGAGTCAATTGTTAAGGATGAGGTTATGGAGTACTTAGTGACTCAAGACAAGATGGGGCTACGTCAGCGTGGTTTCCTTGAAGGAAAATTTTGTCCGGCAAACCTGCTGGTATTCTTAGACTTTCAGAAAAACCCTCGACAAGATACCACACATGATGCTACTTATCAAGTTAAGAGGAAAGTTACTAGCATGACTAGAACATTAGCTGATTGGTAGCAGGTAGCGAGTGGGAATAAAAGGATTCTTTTCTAGTTGGCTGTTAGTAGCTAACTAGTAGTGACTAGGCATCAGTGTTGGGACCGCTTCTTTTTATGCTATTTATCAATGATTTAGATGATGTAATAGCTTTGTTGCCAAATTTGTAGATGATACAAAGATTGGTGGAGGGGTAGGTAGTGTTGAGAAAATGGATCAATTGCAAAGGACTTAAGACAGATTAGGAGAATGGCCAAGAAAGAGGCAAATGGAATACAATGCCGGAAAATGCACTTTGGTAGCAGAAATAAATGTGCAGACTATTTTCTAAATGGGGAGAAAATCCAAAAATCTGAAATGCAGAGGGACTTGGGAGTCCTTATGCAGAACACCCAAAGGTCACCTTGCAGGTTGAGTCCGTGGTGAGAAAGGCAAATACAATGTTAGCATTCATTTCAAGAGGTCTAGAATACAACAGGAGGGATGTGATGCTGAAGCTTTATAAGGCACTGGTGAGGCCAAACCACAAGTATTGTGAACAGTTTTGTGCTCATCTTGAAAGAAATGTGCTGGCATTGGAGAGCAATGCCAGCCTATTGAGATTCACAAGGATAATTCTGGGAATGAAAGGATTGTCATACAGGAATGTTTGATGGCTCTGGGTTTTCTAGAATTTAGAGAAGGATGGGGGGGGGGGGAATCTCATTGAAACCTTTCGAATGTTGAAAAGCCTAGACAGAATAGATGTGGAAAGGATGTTTCCCATGGTGGGGGAGTCTCAGACAAGAGGGCACCACCTCGGGCTAGAGGAATATCCATTTAAAATAGATGCAGAGAAATTTCTTAATTGATGGATTTGTGGAATTTGTTACCACAGGCAGCTATGGAGGCCAGGTTGTTGGCTGCATTTAAGACAGAACTTGATGAGTTCTTGATTGATTATGGCATCAAAGGATACAGGGAGAAAGCTGGGGTGTGGGGTTCAGAAGAGGGGAGAAAAAAGGATCAGCCATGATTTAATGGTGAAGCAGAAACAATGGGCCAAATGGTCTCATTCTGCTATGTCTTGTGATCTTATTGATCTACTTTTGCTTTGCTGATCAATTGTTTCAAAAATAGGACCGCATGCTTTAAAGCTAAATCAACATGAATGTAGTCTGCATTTCTATTTAAAGAATTTAGAGATAAAAGTAAATGCTCATAATAAAACCGAGAGAAAATATACATAACCTGGTTTTATAGTGCTTGCTGTTCACTTATCCATCTTATTGTTGATATAAGGGCTGAGTTCACTCATTGCAGATTGAGAGAAAATAGGAGAGGCTTCAGATTCCTTTTATTGTAGACTTGTTAATTATTTCTTACATGGAAAACAGACAAACACGTGACCACACAATGTTTGAAATGTCTGATGCGTGTGGTTAGTCAAATAATGCCAAATTCTCAAAACAAGTCAGCTTATTTTAATGTACAGGTCATCTTTCCTAGTTATCCTTCAAAAACCCCATTGCTATACATCTGATGTTTGCTTTACATTTCACAAACTGCAGAGTCTTCCACAGTGCTACCATATGCTGGATGCGAGCAGATACATTGCAATAGTCCAAGGCATTTGTTAGGCCACACTTGAAGTTCAGTGTACAGTACTGAATTAAGGTCACCATTTGAAACTTTAACTGTATTGCTTTCCATAGATGTTGCCTAATCTGCTGAGTTTCTCCAAAATGGTGTGCATACTGGTTTGGATTTCCAGCATCTGCAGCATTTACTGTATATGATTCTGCTTGCCACACCACAGGAAAGATTTGGCAGCATTAGAGTGAAGAAACTTAGATAACCTTTAGCACCATTTGGTTTCCTGCTGCCTCCTCTCTCCCCAAGATCAGGCTAAAGCGAGTGGTCCACTCAACAGAGATCACTGGCTGTCAGCTACCGATATTTAAAAACACTTTAATTGCCAAAGTGACGGGAAAATTTCAGCTGAATCCACCCATTCACCAAATTACCATCAGGGAGACAAGACACTACATCTATCACTACCAGGGCCATATGTCAGATCCGAACTTTCTCTCCTGGAGCTAACCAGCTTCTCAGCAAACCTCATCAGGTCTAATACACTAACTGTCCTTGCACAACATCAGTTAAAATGTTCTTTACTGTTCCTCTTGGTGATAATTTTTAATTTGCTGGTATGTTCAAATTTAAATTTGATTATTGACATCTGCATGAGAGTTCTGCTAATTGTTGATTGCTCACGGCTGTTTGCACTATTGTCTTGTAAACTGTTGGTTGCTGGTGTGTTGTTTATTACAGTATTGTCCTGTGCTTTATGCTTGGCACTGAACCATAATCAATCCTGGTATGTTTCACATACTGATTCACCAGGATGTTGTCTGGAATGGAAGGCTTTTCTTATAAAGAGTTTGGATAGGCTTTGTTTATTCTCACTGCAGCACAGGAAGCTGCTTGGGGGTTATTGGAATGATGTCTAAAAAAACTACAACTGGTATACATTTTTGCCCTGGGAAACAGATGCTGACTGTTGACTATCTATGCCTCTCAAAGTTATAAATCTCAGCCTCCCCCAAAGCACGGTTATGTACTACCTCCAGATCAAGCACAAAAAATGAGAATTGAAAAGGTGCAGAATTATATCTTAGTTTTGTACATGACGTTAAAACATCCCTCAAAATTCAACACGAGGGCGTCATATTACAATACTCAACCGAAGAGTGGACAAACTTTCAAGTTAAATAAAACACATAAGTATTTTTGTAACCAATAATTTGCCATGTTGTGAAGTTGTGATAAAAATCAAGGCACGTTAGTTCCACAATGATCCTACCCGAAATTAAAACAAGACATCATTACTTATCTTGCTGATCAATAGATACATTTCGCCCCGCCCCAATTTATTTATTAAAAATAAATTGCAAAGTGTTACTCCCTATTTAATGTAGTTTGTTTCTTCTCAGAATCACTTTGGAAAGCTTTGAAAGATGTGGCTGTATCTAAGGCCACTGAATGCTGTGCAACTCAGTTAACCGCAACCTACGCGAAAAGAACTTCATGAAATTCAGAACCTGGACACACAAGAGCTGCCTACTCGTTTAAAACTGGCTTGAACTGCGTGGGAAAAGATTTATGCAGTTATGGGCGAAGCCACAGCCGTACTGGGTCTCGCCACTCTCGAACTGGTCTCACTCAATTCCCCTTCAATTGCACAATTGAAAGGCTATTTATACAATCCTTCGCACACAAACGAATTGTATGGATAAATCGGGGAGAGGGTGAGGGGGGGGTGGAGAGAGGAACGGGGATGCGTCCGATTGCTCCTGGAACACGGAATATGGGACGGTGAGGAAAACACCTTTCCCGGCACTTCAGACCGCGCGTTTAACAAGCGTGTCCTGATCCGATTAGATTCTAACGTTTTTAAAGCATTTCCCTGAAGTATAACGTCAGTACTTGAAATGGAGTTAGTACCTCTTTCACAGCCCCGCTGCCCACATCGCGCCGTCCAGCCGCCGTTCAGACCCGCTCTCAGAGGCGGCTACTTCCCGACTTGGACTCCAGCGGGTTTTTCTGCAGCAGCAGTTGGAGGCGGGTCCACCGCCTCGCGCAGGCGCAGCACCCGCCGCCGCCGCCGCCGCCAACCTTGGCGCCTGCGCAAACGGCGACCGGGTAACCGGGGCGGGCGGGCGGTCGCGCGAGATCGGGCGCTCGGGAGCCGTTTGGAAAATGGACGGTCGGGAGGAGTTCTTAGCTCCCACCCCTCCTCCTTACCCGGCATTAATTACAAATCAAGCAGGATAATTCCCCTGAATGGTAAGCATTAGGCTTTGCCAGTATATTTAAAATAAAGGGACGCAGACGTCTTCCAGGACACACTGCATAATCGCAATTCTCACTTTGGCATTCCCTCCCTCCATATCTTCATAACATGCAGTTTACTCTGACCGACTATATGTTCGGGAAAAGCACTCAAAACATTGTACAAGGTTGTATAAACTCATCACTCAGGGTGATTCATTCAAGAAGCCTTGCGGTGAAAAAGGGGCGGGGTGACCAACCGAGGGAGGAAGAAAAAATAAATTTAAATCCGAACATTTTCCTTCGTTTAAAAGTTTTGAACAGGTAACCTGGCCTGGTATTTTTAACACCAGCGAGGTAAATCTCGCAGGTCGTGTAGTTAACTGCAAGACATGCAAAAAACTTTAACTATACAGCAATAATTAACACCAAAACCAAATCTTCAAAACACGACTAAATGTGTGCACTATCTGCAATGATGCAACAAAAAAATAATACTTATTTAACGTTAATTGTTTGCCCCTACCTTTTTCTCGTCTGAAAGGCTAGCTGTAAGAGAGTAGATCCGGATCCAGTGTGTGTCTTGTTTTAAGTGGTGTGATCTGTTTGCTTTACCATACGAGCGAGAGCTGATTAAAAAACCTTCTAGTACTGACCAGCTTCAATTGGTGCAGAGATTTTACTACTCTGTAACGACACTCATCATCATGTGGCCAACAGCTGGAAGACTGCAGTATTACAAGACGCGAAATAAACCAAGAAATATATATTAGTATTCACAGTGCAGAAAAAAGTAGTTTTGTGTTTTTAAAACTATATGCAATGTAATTTGGGGTGGGCGGTTGCACAATAATGTCCAAAAATGTTCACTTCTTGTCCCAATATTTAATTAAAATAGATAATGTTGTTAAATGGTTTTAGAAGGTTACAGCAAAGCCTTAAGTCAAAACTGCTGTAACTTTTTTTTGGTGCTGTGCGGAATACATGCCAAAAACATTGACCTCTGATGTGGACTGGGTGGGACTCCACAATGGGGGAATTTGATGAACTCTGCAGTGAATTGGGGGAGGGGCAATTTGTACAATTGCAGCTGAAAGCACAAAAGCGAGTGAGAAACTTCGAGCCATGTGTTGAATACGTGGGGAAAAGTCATACCTAATTAAGTAAAACGTAACACCTTATTGCAAATTATAATTAAAATGTTAATTTTAGCAAGTATCATTTTGTTGTGCACCCAAATTTTAACATTTTGGTTCACTTTGGAGGAGTAAACATTGCAAACAAAAAAGAAAACTTATGATTATTTTAGGTACAAAGTATGTGCCTTTTGTGATTAATCTATTCCTTTAAAATACACTATAATCTTTTAGTTTTACATAATTCTGAACCATGTTCCTGAAAATGAAAATACAATTATTGTTTTTCAATATATGCACTCTTTTTTCCAGGAAATCATTTATTTCCTGTTCAATGTATGTTTCAACAATGGTGTGCTCAACATGTCCAGCTGATCATTTCTGGTATCTCTATATACCCAGACTGATTTTACACCACTTCTTGCTTACTTCAAATGAGACATCACAACTCTCAATGAGAAACAGCTTTGTTATATTAATGCAAAGTGCTTCAATTTTATCACCAATAAATTAAGCCAGGTGTAAACTATTTAAAATGACTGGAAAGAAACTGAAATTGCTCTAAAAGTGTAAAGTAGGCCAGAGAATCTCAATCATTTCCAGATTAACAGCTGTGCACAGAATCTCACCAGTACCTAGATTTAATGTTTTAATCTGGATAAAGTATTACCGTTACAGAGAGATCCCATAGAAAGCATGCTATCCAGGTGTATCACTGTGTTGGCTACTGTTGCAGCTGAGACCACAAGGCACTGCTGAGAGCATTGGCCACAGTTCAGCACATCATGTTAAGCAGGCTCCCTTCTATCGTCTCCATCTGCACTAGAGTCCTCATAAACATAATCAAAGACCCACAGATTTTATCTTCTTCCCCATTCCTGAAGATACAAAGGCTAAAAGTGTGTACCAGCCCAGGCTCAAGGACAGTTTCTGTCCTGCTGTTATAAGACTATTGAACAGTTTCCTTGTACAATAAAATGGACCATTAACCTCACAATGTACCTCGTCATGGTCTTGCATGTTATGGTCTGCCTCCACTTTCCCTAACTTTTACGTGTTATTTTGTATTCTGTTGTTGTTTTTCTTTTCTATTGATGTGATGAAATAAGCTGTATGGAAAATGTTTCCCACCAAATTACAGGTGACAATAATAAACTCATTACTTTTACAAAATTTGTAATACTCAGCATTATAAAATATAGAAATTGTTATGCTCAATAGGATAAGCTGCCATTTATGTCATGTAATGAAATTGTTTAAATTGCGGTAAGTAAATGATTGGACAGGTAAGTAATATTTGAGTTATAAGTTTTGTTTTCTCAACACTTTACTGGGGATACTTAGATATCTTTGAAGAAATGACAAAAATCCCCTTTCATGTGGATATATTTTATGCAAATAATTTTAATAGATTGAAATCCCTGTCTGACCATCCAAATTAACTCTGCTTTTATTTGAACTAAAAACCCCACCCATTTGCAAAACACACAAAATGCTGGAGGGACTCAGCAAGTCAGGCAGGATCAATGGAAAAGAATAAATAGTCAATGTTTCAGGCTGAGACACTTTGTTACTTTTGTTGGAGATCAGTCTTGAGTTTACCACAATCGGATGTGGGGAAAAAAGCTTTTCTTCTTCTGTGCACCAGCTAACCCAGTTAATCCATTGAAAGTATATACACCCCTAATTGACTTACTGGTAATAGTGCAATGTTGCTCAAAATCTCAGCATTGTTTTCTGCTACATAATGAACACCATGATTCCAGCTTCTTTTTAATCAGTGATTCATTGTTGCACTGGTCTTTGAAGGGAAAATCTGGACTCAGTTCACTCAACTAAGGATATAGCTGATAAGTGGCCAGGTTTTGGAAGCCATCTGCAACACTGAGAATGGCTCTTCTGCAAAGAACGGCTCTTAACCTCAAAATGAAGTTCCAAGTGACTTGCAGAGACCTTACTACAAGGTCCAGGGACATTGCTCTGCATGAAGACCCAGATCAACTTAATTAAATATTACCATATTCATAACATTGTTCATTGCCACTTTCAATTTGGGAGAGTCAGATTTAGAAAAATATAGCACTCCCACATATAGTCCAATGTAACCACTATGCAAGTCAGTGTTCCACAATTCCTACCAGTAATTGACATTGTTCCCTCTGCGCAGATGCCAAATTCTATATTGATTTATGCAGCTACCAAGGAAATGGAAAACTTATTAGCTGTTGATGTAATAGGCAGTAACTGGCAAATAGAAACTTTATATGTGTAGGAGCTATGTACCTATTTTCTGTATGTCTGGATTGATTTTTGCATTGCACATTTGATTGGTTACTGTAATCTGTCACATGGGTTTTGGGCGTGGTAGAAGTAAATGAGTATTATCATGTATTCACCCTTTATTCTGTTAATTTAGTTAGGGAATAGATATTTTTTGTTGCCTGCTAATTTTGTAACCACTTCTTATACTAATTTATTAATGCTATACTGGTTTTGTTAGTTTTTAAATCACTATTTTTGATCGTTTGTCTTTGTCACTCATCTTTGTTGGTTTTGTAATAAAGGATTGAATGTACTTTTTTTCAATTTGGAACTCAGTTATTTAGAAGTGCATCATACAGTGTTAATTCCCTCACTCAGTCTCTCAGTGGTTTTGGTTTGTTGTTCAAATAACCACTACAATATGGGTACCCCACAAGAAGATGAGCAAAGCCCACCACATCCATGTGGTCACCCAGGTGAAGAGCAAAATACCAGATGCTAATAGTGCATTCCATTAATTAAGCCATTATTGGCTTTATCATTAATTTTATATGACCCTGAATTATTTCATAATGGTATTAATTGAATTAGTTTTTGAGCAACTACACTGGTACAACAGGGAAATCTAGGGAAAGATTCTTGCTGTTGTCATCTGTTGCACAAAACTTATCTTACTAACCTATAGCTGTACTTACAAATACCTAGAAAAAAATAGTGTTTTAGCCTTATATTATTCAAGTTTTGTTTCCAAGTTCTAGTGAGGAAGAAATCATTTTAGACAGCTTTTCAGCAAGACATTGTCTAATATTAAGCAACTGGCAAAATGAAATTAATTTCATTGCTTCTTCTCAATTTTTTTTTTGTTTTTCTTAATGCTATCATCTGTTCCCTTTTCACTGCTATATGCTGGAAAACGTGCTATGATTCATACAACCAGAGAAATCCGACTTCTTTCAGAGATGTTCGGTAATTAAAGACGGGAGTCAGTATGTCATTGTCTCTCAATATCCTATAATCCGATTGAAACAAGGTAATTAATTCCCATAGAGTTCTCAAACTTACAATAAGCTTACCATCATTCAAAATGCAATAAGTAAATAAGTAGTGTGAAGTATTTCCCTCCAGCATCCGCAGATATCATTAAAGATGTACCATGTCCACAGAGAAACACATATAAAATAGTTGGGAACCCTTGCCTTATTCAAAGGAAATTGATTAAAGCCCTTGGCTATCTAAGGTTTTTCAAACAAGGAATATTTCTTGTTCTACAACATCTGTTTGATCTCCCACAAGGCTGTTGTATATCTGGGCTGTGAAGGAACCAGATCTGGGCACAGCACTCTTCATGATAATGTCAGTGAATTGAACAATGTCAAAATGCTGTCTTTTAGTTTATATGGAATAGTTCCATCAATACAATCCATCACCTTGATAGCTTCACATATGATTTATTTGCATTAGTTATGAATCTTCTGTAATCTGTGCTTTAGAACAGCTATTCTCTACCATTAATTATTGTTCTGTTTTATAGATGTAACATATGCTATTTGACCCACTCACTGAACACATAAGAATCTTATTGTTTTTTATGTCCTTTCTATACCATATTAAATTCATACTATATTCCCAATTGAGGAAATTAATAAAAAGTAGAAAACTAAGAAAAAGAAGAAGAACATTAATTTTAAAAAGTAGAAGATTAGTCTAGGATCATAGGAAAACACAGTTAATGGGCGTTGCAAGTTTCCAAGATGACTATTCAGTAAACCTGTTAATCCAGTATTCTCAAACACAACAGCAGATTTGACTTATTGAATGCAACTCGTATTAATAATCCAACATGCTTTTATTTTGGTTTATAAAATTTACTGTAGTATAATAATTTTTCATGTAAACCTGATGTTTTTAGAGGGAGCAGGAAATTGAAATAGTAAGTTTCAGTTTATTAGTCTCTGAACAGTATTCTTGAACCTATATCAATGCACACTTGGCCTATTATCGGGGCCCATAACTCCAGCCACACAGATAGCTCGAGTCCCCCAGCACACACTACAGGCTAATGTGTAAGCTAGATGCTGAACTACCCAGATTTCTGAACCATTGGACACCAGATTATCAGTATTGTATTTCTTAGAGTAAAACTTTTTGGTTGTAAGATCACAGCTAATACTTAATCCAGTGGTTAAATTTTCTACAATAATACAACAATAATCCTTTTTGTAATATAATCCAATGTAAAGCACAGTAACAAAGGTTTTCTGAAAGTCTGTTTGATGAATGTGCCTAATTTTCCTATTCTATCAACCTAGTGACTACCTTGAAAAACTTTTGTTTATTATGAGTGACCTAATTTTTCTGAAGCAGTGCTGTGAATTTATTCTACAGATGCATTTTTTTCCTGAATGAGTACTGTAATGGGAGGTTGCCATTTCATTATCTTAAATAATAAGTGTAACTTATAAGTGAATCATAACAATATCTTAGTTAAATAATATTACAATATTTTATATTACAAAAGTAACTACAGTTTAGAAATGTATAATTGTGTGAAATGTTTTATGACATGATGTTGTAAGAGTCACAATATAAATGCAAGCTTTTTATTTTGATTTCTTTTATAATTTGATTAAATTGTATATTAGGTAAAATAAGTTCATATTTTACTTAACTACTTTTCATTTATTCAGACAAAGGGTCTTTGAGTAGAAAAGTTAATTTTGTTTCTCCTCCCGCAGATGGAGACTGACCTTAAAATTTCTAGCATTTTCTGCTTTTATTTTAGATTTCCTGTATTTGCAGTTTTCTTTTGATTTTCAATTATTTTTCTTTCCTAATTGATATGTTCTGATCCATGTTCTGTATCTTAGAAACATTTATCCAAACAGCATTTTTATTGTTGTTTGTGATATATATGAATGTATAAATGAAATGGATGAGAATAAGCACTGATTAGCAAGTTTACAGAAAACTCAAATACACCGGAAATGTGGATACTGAATAAGGTTGTCAGAGGATACAGCAGGATTCGTCAGTTGTAGAAATGGGTAGTGAACAGGCAGATGGAGTTTAATCCAGACAAACATGAGATGTTGTACTTGGAGAATCAACTGTGAGGGAGCTGTGTATAGTAAATGGCAGGACCATTGATGTACAGAGGAATCTTGGGTACAAGTCCATAGCTCTCTGAAAACGGCAACACAAATAAATAGGGTTGTGAACAAGGAATATGGCATGCGTGCCTTCATCAGTTAGGGCGGGGGTCGGCAACCTGCGGCTCCCGAGCCATTTGTGGCTCTTTCACCTCTGTGCTGCGGCTCCCTGTGGCTTTGGGAAATAATTGGTCAGTATTTAATTAAAATGTATTTTATGTTAGTTTGTTAGCTTTTGAAATGTAATTCTAAATTTGAAGATTATGGTGATCTTGTACAATCTAAGTGTGGCGACACATTTCCTCACAATTAGCCAGCATTCCGGCTAAGGGAGATAGCCTACGGGGGTTTGTGAATACGCGTCTTTTGCAGCATCTGCGTCCATGGGAGCTGGGTTGAGGGAGGCTTAAAAGCAAGGCTGTTTAGTTCGAATAAAGTTATTCGACTGCAGTTTACTGACTGCGTGAGCACACCGCTACAACGTGTTTTTATCGCTATTAATATACGTCACCACTGCCAATACCTGACACCCGCCAGTGCGCGATTTCTTTAATTTTTCGATCCAAGGTAAGCCAACTATGGAGAATTCTAAAAAAAGAAAAGTGACTGAAGAAAACAGAACGTTTAATGATACGTGGACAGATTCATTTGCTTTCACTGTTGACGAGACTGGTTTACCGGTATGCTTAATATGCAATGAGAAACTAGCAAACAACAAAAAGTCAAATGTCGCAAGGCATTTCCAGAATAAACACGCAGCCTTTGCTCAAAAATATCCGGATGGAGATGAGAGAAAAAAAGCCGTTTCGGAACTGATGCGGAAGGTTGATCTGAGCAAAAATCATTTCCAGAAATGGATGAAGTCTGGAAAATCAACGACATACGCCAGTTATATTGCCGCTCAGGAAATAGTCAGGCACGGGAAGCAGTTTACAGATGGTGAATATATAAAAGAATCTTTCATTAAGATTTCAGAACATCTATTCACGGACTTTAAAAACAAGAGTGAAATTGTGCAGAAAATCAGGGATATGCCCCTCTCTGCAAAGACTGTCAAAGACAGAACCATAAAAATGGCAGAAGACATCACAAGACAGCAAATTAAAGACATCAATTCAGCTGTGGCCTACTCGATTGCCTGTGACGAGTCTAAAGACAAAGGTGATATTGAACAAATAGCGTTGTTCTGCCGGTATGTAAACTCTGCCGGGCCACAGGAAGAACTGATTGAGTTGATACCTCTAAAAGACCAAACACGGGGGGAGGACATCTGTGAGGCTGTCTTGAATTGTTTAAGAGCCAAAGGAATAAAGACCACCCATCTGGTGTCAGTAGCTACTGATGGGGGCACCGAATATGACGGGAACGCACAAGGGAATTGTGGCTTTACTGCAGAAGTCGCTGGACAGAAAGCTGCTGACTTTTCACTGCATCTTGCACCAAGAGGCACTGTGCGCTCAAACATTTCCTCCGGAATGCACAGAAGTAATGGATGTTGTCATTCAGATTGTCAATAAAATAATGGCAAAAAGTTTAAATCACCGTCAATTCCGTTTGTTACTGGACGAGCTGGAAATTGCATATTCTGATCTCCTGCTGCACAACAAAGTCTGATGGTTGTCCAGGGGGGAGGTGCTGAAACGCTTTGTCGCGTGTCTGGAAGAAGTGAAAACTTTCCTGGGCAGCAAAGGGCTCAACTTTCCTGAGCTGGAACAGCCAGAGTGGCTGGAAAAGCTACACTTCATGGTAGACATGACAGTGCACCTGAACAAGCTGAACACAGCTCTTCAACGGGGTAAGGACGTACAGCCCTGCACATGTTGGAGGATGTTTTGGCATTCGAGCGCAAGTTGACGTTGCTTGCCAGAGATTTACAGAAAGGCACATTGTCTCACTTCCCCAATTTGAGAGAGTTCAAACAAGGTCACGACATGATAAATTCGGAGTATTTACATTCTGCAATCATCGCAATGCAAACATCGTTTGGGAAACGCTTCTGTGAGTTCAGAGAGGAAAAAAACACATTATCCTTCCCGGTCACTCCCCTAAGCATCGATCCATCCCTACTAAATACGACTGCATTGTCAGGTGTGAGTCAACCTGAACAAGTATGATAAATATTTTAATTGCCTATTATTTTACGTATATTCATATGCTTTCATTGTTCAGTGAAATAGTCCTTTTATTTTTCAGGTTGACAGCTGGCTGACGTTATTTTTGGTTTGCTGCTGGCGGCAAATTTAAGTTTGGCGTTTTTCATAAATACAAGAAGGACTCAAATAGACGTTGAGTATTTTACTTAAAAGTAACCTTCAACCCAACGTCTTTTTTTCGGAGTTCAAAATGTTTTTGTTGCATGCAGAAATGTAATTTCATTTTCTCTGCAGGAGTTCATCAATTTCATAAATGCAACACATTATAGTTTGTTTATACATAGCATAAAGGCAAAACAAAACGTTGTATGCAGTGTTATTTCATTTTAAATGTCAAGCGGGTTTTGCGGCTCCCAGTGTTTTCTTTTCTGTGGGAAACGGGTCCAAGTGGCTCTTTCAGTGGTAAAGGTTGCTGACCCCTGAGTTAGGGCATCGAGTATAAGAGTCAGGAAGTCGTGTTGCAGCTCTGTACAGCTTTGGTAGTCCACATTTGTTAAGTTTTGGTCACTCCATTGCAGGAAGAAAGTGAGGGCTTTGGAGAGAGTCAAGAGGAAGTTAACTTGGTGCTGCCTGGAGTAGAGACCATTAGTTGCAAGAAAGGCTTGGGCAGGTTTGGATTACGTACTCGAGAGCATTGGAGGCTGAAAGCAGACTGGTAGAAGTTTATAAAAGCATGAGGGGCATAGATAGATAGGGTGAATAGCCAGAGTTTTCTTTGCAGGATAGAGGTGTAAATACTAGAGGGCATAGCTGTAAGGTGAGGGGGGGAAGTTTAAGGGAGATAAGCAGGGCAAGTATTGCCTGTATCGTGCTGCCAGTGATGGCTATGGAAGAAGGTGTGACACTGATTAAGAGGCATTTAGATGTGAAGGGAATATATGGAAACGGATCATGAGCAGGCAGATGGGATTAATGTCATTTCGCATCATGGTTGGTACAGACATTATAGGCCAAAGGGCTTGTTCCTGTGTAGAGCTGCTTTACCTTCAGTGGGCCGAAGGAACTAATTTTGCTCTAATGATGTTAGCCATTACAGTCTTCCCTTTCCTCTAATTCCCATTGATTTCAGCTCCCTCCCCCCCCCCCCCGCAAACATAGTATTCCCTGCTACAAATGCACTCAGTTAAATGTTGGCTTTACAGCAAAAAACTCGACTTTTGCCATTCTGCTCATCTCAGTAGATCTTGACCAAGAGATCAAAAGTAGGCTGATGGGACATTTATTGTGAAGTTTGGATCTTTACAGCTTTTAAAGGTATAACAAACCATCTGGACAATTTCCCAGGTTGTTGACATATTGGAAATGCTGAAAATACCTTAAAAAAATCACCTTTCATTTCCAGTAACATACTTTCTTTGTTCTGGGAGAAGCATCAAGGAGGGGCTAGAGAGTAATAGCCTTGGAGAGCACAGAATACGAGACTGGATAAGAATAGACTAGAGGAGGCAGTTAGTACAGTTGAAATATTATGAACTGTGAAGTGACTCAGCTGATCTTGGTATCACACATTCCCAATTACTTGTGAATGTCTGCTAGAACATTGAAATCAGTGCACCTGATCTTTTGTTCTGCTACTGGACTTGACATTGAACTGTGGAGCACTGACATATTGACAGGGGATCTCAAATATTAGTGCTCACATTTGGATCCTCAGTTTTAAGCCAGAGTAGAGAGGTGGAGAAATATTAAATGGGATTACCAACTGAGGGGAAAAAGATCATTGCAAATATATTAATTATTTTACTTTAGTTTATCATTTTTATGTTAATAATGTATTCTTTAAACTAATTTTTAATATGTTTACTTTGAAAAGTTACAACATTTTTAAAAATTCTGTCTTAAGACAAAACAAGCAGTCTGAGGTTTCTTAGGTGTACCTATTCATTACTTGGAAGATTATATTACCTCAAGAGATGTCTGTCAGATAAAAGGACCCAAATGGGTTGACCCTCCATTTGTTGAAAACTCAAGTCTAAATGTCTGGGCACTGAGGGCATGAGTCCAGGAAATGGTAAGGTCCAGTATGATCCAACCCAGTAGGACACCTGTAGCAATTTAAAAGTGTTAATTGATGAATTAACACACTGCAATGGACATGGCAAAGCCAATAGGTTTTGATAGCGAACCAACTTAGTGCTGGAGATATGCTCCAGAACCAGCCTTTAGTTGACCCCACCATTTAGAATTCTACATGTGTTGGACTTGTAAACATAATACATTCATCTCTGAGAAGCAAATCAGGAAAGCTTGTAAAATTTAGAAATTATTTTAAACTGAGATTTGAGCACCCCCTTTAGGCAATTTAAACCACAAGAGTAAGTTACATTTTTAAGGATTATTTACAAGCATTTTAAGGATTATCTACAAGCTTTATCTACAAGTTTTAATTGGAACAAATTACTTCTGTCTTCCTTTACTTGAGGTTTTGTCTCCTGAATTTAAACATTTCTTTAATTGATCTTACTGGTGCAGGCTTGACAGACTAATATTGTAGTATTCCATGTTTCTGAAGTTTCCTTAGTACTGCTGATCCTTCAGAATAAAACCGAGCACCAAAAATGAGTCAATAAGTATATTGTTCAATGTACCAATGAGGACCTGAATCATTTGGATATGAAACATTTGAAGAGCCTAAATAAACTAAAATCAACCCATTATTAACAAGTTCTACATGGTCAGCTGCTTGTAAGGAATTGTCCAGCAGCAATATTTAAGAGGACAGTGAGGTTGTGACAGTCATACAGTCCTAGAGTTCATGGTAGCATTGAATATTTTTCTAGTATTCTCACTAGCTTATATGTCAGCCTTGCCTTACCAAATGTCCAGAGGATACCTTTCTCGTCAGTGAATTAAATTCAATGTCAAAGTTAAATAAAGGTGAAAAAAAAAACTAAACAGGTCAGGGAGCGTTTGTGGAATGAGAAACTGTTCCCCTTTTCACATTTGCTATCTGACTTGCTGAGTTAATAACAGATCTTTTGTTTACATATTAAATTCAGACTCCCTGATTTTAAATTACCCTTCCAGCTTGTAGAACCTCCTAACTTCCTTGGTAGTTCTCATTTTCTCTATTTTTCAATTTTTGCCTGGTATTACTTATTTCTCTTCTACTGTGCCTTAAATCGCAAAAACTTTCAATAAGCATGGCTTTATACTCTGAAACTATCATTGTAAGCTTCCTTATCTTCATACTTTTTTCCCTCTTTAAAAATATTCAAAAATCTATTATAAAAATCCATTTGTAACCACACCTTTGGTTAACTTCCCAACTTCTCTATACAGTATTACTTGTTATACATTTTTCTTTTGTGCATTGTTATGTTTATTACATGAGGGGTAATTTTTCAAACTTGTGAGTTCTTAAACATTTGATAACCGATATGTAAATATAATATATATCAACATTATAGAAACAATTATTCAGGCACGCTTTACAAACCACAGGAATTTGTCCAAAATTGTTCTGGCAATAGTAGTGACAGTATCTTGGCAATGCTGAAAGCAGTAAATGTAATATCTTTTTTCTTTATCTTTGATTATACAGTTATTGTAAGGAAACAACCATACAGATTGCATCCTTCCTTCCATTGTTAGTGGCGTAATATCCAATGCAGTATTACTCCTTTCTGTGGATTTCATTCTTTCCCCCATCCTAGGCATTGGCCAACGGTTTTTTTTCTTTTCTCATGCCTATTTTGTATTTTTGTCATTTTTCGTTCCAATTCTATTTTGTATGGCAATGGTGTACAATAGTATTTTTTCCAGTTTAAGTTTTCAGTTGCCCATCGTAACATTTGATTTATCTTGAACAATCAAGAGTCATTTCACCTTCTTCTTAGGCAATCCTTCAAGATTGAGAATGATTTCCCTTGCATTTCTGTAGGTTCTGACATGGCTGATGTGCAGATTATGTCACATATATCGTAGAGTAGTACAGCACCGTTCAGGACGATGCAATTAGTGGCAAGGAGAAAAGCAACAGTTTCATGAATATCTATTGTTACCAGGCTGATGGGGTAGTACAGCACAATACAGCCCCTTTGGTCTCCGATGTTGTGCCAATCTTTTAACCTACTCCAAGAGTAATCCAACCTGTCCTTCACACATTACTCTGCATCTTTTTACCTCCAATCGCCTTAAAAAAATGCTCTCTCATATTAGCCATTTCCGCCCCAGGAAAAAAGACTGGATATCCACTTGATCTATGCCTCTTATTATCTTATATATGTCTATTAAGTCACCTTTCATCCACCTTTGCTCCAAAGAGAAAAGCCCTTGTGCAACCAGCCTATCCTCCTAAAACATGCTCTCTAATCCAAGCAGTATCCTGTAAATCTCCTCTGCATCCTCTCTAAAGCTTCCACATCCTTCTTATAATGAGGTGATCTAAAATTAACTCCAATTCTTCAAAAACACTAGAAAGTCTGCAGATGCTGGAAATCTAAAGCAACACACTCAAGATACTAGAGGAACTTGGCAGTTCAGGCAGCATCTATAGAAATAAATAGATAGTCGATGTTTTAAGCCAACACCCTTCTTCAGGACAGAAAAGAAAGGGGGGGCCAGGAATGGGAATTGGAATTAAAATGTTTGGCCACTGGAAAGTCCCAATTGTGGCGGATGGTGCGGAGGCACCCAATTCAGAGGAGGCCACTTTGTGTGCACTGAACACTAGACAGCCCGAGCAGGTTCGCAGGTGAAGTGTTGCCTCACCTGGAAGAACTGTTTGGAACCCTGAATGGAAGTAAAGTAGGAGGTGTATGGGCAGATGTGGCATTTAGGCCACTTGCAGAGAGGGAGGTTAAGTGCTGGGAGGGAGAGTGATGGAGAGAAGGACAAATGGACAAAGGAATTGTAGAGGGAGCGATTCCTGTGGAAAGTGGAAGAGGGGAGGTAAAGATATGTTTAGTGGTAGGATCCCTTTGGAGATGGCAGAAGTTGTGGAAGCTGATAGAGTGGAAGGTAACATGAAAGATTCTGTCACTATTAAGGCAGCGAGAAAATAGGATGCATGCAGATGTACAGGATATGGAGGAGATGTGGGTGAGGGCAGCATCAGTAGTAGAGGGAGGGAAACCTCATTCTTTAAAAGAGGACATCTCAGATGTCCCGGAACAACAAGCAGTTTCCTGGGAACCACTGCAGCAGAGACAAAGAAAGTGAAAAAAGAGGATTTCTACAGGAGAAAAGATGGGAAGAGGTATAGTTATATCCATGGGAATTAATAGGTTTATGAAACAAGTCACTTATCCAATACTCCAACTGCGGCCCAGCCAGAGTTTTATAGAGTTGCATCGTAACTGTGCAGTTTTCAAACTTAGTCCCCTGAGTAATGAAGGCCAACACACCATATGTCTTCTTAACCACCCCATCAACTTGCAAGGTAGCTTGAGAGATCTATGAACATAATCCCTTCATCCCTCTGCTTCTCTATATTGCTAAGAATCCTGCTATTAAACTTGTACTCTGCCTTCAAGTATGACCTTCCAAAGTGCATCACTTCACTCTATCTGCCACTTCTCAGACAAGCTCTGTATTGCATCAATATCCTGTTGTAACCTACAACAACCTTCTACACAGTCCACAACAACATCAACCTTTGTGTCATCTTCAAACTTACTAACCTACCCTTCATCCAAGTTATTTACAGTATAAAAGTTGCCAAGAGCAAATCCATTAGGAACACCATTGTTCACCGACTTTCAGGCAGAATAGACTCCATGTACCATCACCCTTTTTCTTCTGTGGGCAAGCCAATTTTAAATCCATACAGCCATATCTTAATGACTTTCTGAACGAGCCTAACTTGTCGAACACCTTCCTAAAATCAAATACACTATATCCACTGCACTTTCAACATTTTGCTTGTCACATCCTCAAATAATTCAATCAGGCTCATAATCTACAACCGACTTCTCACAAAGCCATGCTGACTATCCCTAATCAGATTATGCTTCTCCAATTGCTTAAAGAACCTGTCTCTAAGAATTCTCTCCAATATTTTGCCCACTGCTGATGTCAGGCCCACTGTCAATAATTCCTGAGATTATCCCTAATGTCTTTCTTGAACAAAGGAATAACATTTGTCTCCCTCCAATCTTCTGGCACTATTCCTGTGGCCAGTGAGGACAGAAAGATCATCACCAAAGACACAATTGCTTCTCATGGTAAATTGGGGTATGTCTTGACTGGCCCCAGGTAATTACGTTTTTTCAAAAGTTCCAGCACATTCTCTTTCTTAATGTTGACATGTTCCAGTATTTTGGACCGTTCTATGCTGACCTCATATTTGTCAAGGGTCCTCTCACTGGTGAATACTGAAGCAAAGTATTCATTAGGAATCTCCTCTACCTCCTCTGACTCCAGGCACAAGTTTCCTCTGCTATCCCTGATCAGTCCTACCTTCTTTCTGGTCATCCTCCTGTTCTTCACATACCTGAAGTTGTTGTTCCTCTCTGTGTATTGTGGCACATCAGGCAGCAACCTTGCCATTTCTTTAACAATTTTTTTTCTGTGTTTTATGAGGCCGAGTTGTTAGCTCAATGCTCAACCCAGCATGGATGAAGAGTGTGCAAGGAGCCAGCCGGAATCAAACCCAGGACCACTCATCTCAAAGTCTAGTGTGGATACATCTTCACACACAAAATGCTGGTGGAACACAGCAGGCCAGGCAGCATCTATAGGAGAAGTACTGTTGACGTTTTGGGCCGAGACCCTTCATCAGGACTAACCGAAAGGAAAGATAGTAAGAGATTTGAAAGTAGTGGGGGGAGGGGGAAATGCGAAATGATAGGAGAAGACCCGAGGGGGTGGGATGAAGCTAAGTGCTGGAAAGGTGATAGACTAAAGTGATACAGAGCTGGAGAAGGGAAAGGATCATGGGACGGGAGGCCTCAGGAGAAAGAAGGGAGAGGGGGAAGAACCAGAGGGAGATGGAGGACAGGCAAACAACTAAATATGTCAGGGATGGGATAAGAAGGGGAGGAGGGGTATTAACAGATGTTAGAGAAGTCAATGTTCATGCCATCAGGTTGGAGGCTACCCAGCCGGTATATAAGGTGTTGTTCCTCCAACCTGAGTTTGGATTCATCTTAACAGTAGAGGAGGCCATGGATAGACATCAGAATGGGAATGGGACATGGAATTAAAATGTGTGGCCACTGGGAGATCCTGCTTTCTCTGGCGGACCGAGCGTAGGTGTTCAGTGAAACAGTCTCCCAGTCTGCATCCGAAGGGATGGGGGGGGGGGACGAGTGGATAAGGGAGTCGCGTAGGGAGCGATCCCTGCGAAAGGCAGAAAGAGGGGGGGAGGGAAAGATGTGCTTGGTAGTGGGATCCCGTTGGAGGTGGTGGAAGTTACGGAGAATTATACGTTGGAGGCTGGTGGGGTGGTAGGTGAGGACAAGGGGAACCGTATCCCGAGTGGGGTGGCGGGTGGATGGGGACTCGGACTTGGCTTGGATAGGGACTTGACTGAGAACTCAGGACATGACTTGGAACTCAGATCTTGGCAGGGACTTGGTCCCTGGGTCTTTTCTAAGTCAAGCTGAGACCTTGAGCTTGGCTTGACCAGGAGCTCGGACTCAAGCTCAGACTCTGACTAGACTAGACTTGGACTCTCCTTGGACACATGACACAGTGCCAGGACCCTCCTTGGTATGGGTTCTGACGGAGATTCTAATGGGAACGGTCCGGCAAAGGAATAGCTGGACCCCTGAGCTATTTATGTTGCAATGAGGATCAGCTGCCTCAATCAAGATGTCCAACAGAACAAGGGGAAAAACGAATAACCAGAATACGGAATCTACGGACCGGACCAGACCGTGATAATTAAATGTGCCACTTCTCTTGTCAACCATGATTCCTTCATCTTACTATCCTTTTCTTGCCTCAGTGGGACAAGCCTATTCAGAAACTGATGCAGTTGCTACTTTAAACAACCTGCACCTGAAAACATCTATTCCTAGTTTGCATCTATAGGAAGAAGTGCAGTTGACGTTTCGGGCTGAGACCCTTCGTCAGGACTAACTGAAAGAAGAGATAGTAAGAGATCTGGAAGTGGGAGGGGAAGAGGGAGATCCGAAATGATAGGATAAGACCGGAGGGGGAGGGATGAAGCTAAGAGCTGGGAAGTTGATTGGCAAAAGGGATACAGAGGTGGAGAAGGGAGAGGGTCATGGGATGGGAGGCCTAGGGAGAAAGAAAGGGGAAGGGGAGCACCAGAGGGAGATGGAGAGCAGGCAAGGAGTGACTGTGAGAGGGACAGAGAGAAAAAAAGAGAGAAAAAGAAAAAAAAGGAATAAATAAATAAATAGATAGATTAAGGATGGAGAAAGAAGGGGAGGACGGGCATTAATGGAAGTTAGAGAAATCAATGTTCATGCCATTACCCAGAGGCTACCCAGACGGAACGTAAGTTGTTATATTCTTACCAAACCCCTTATTTATTTGTTTGTTTGTTTGTTTGTTTATTTATTTCCCCCCCCCCTTTTTTTCTTTTTCTCTCTCCCTCTGGTGCTTCCCTCCCCCTTTCTTTCTCCCTAGGCCTCCCGTCTAGCCCAAAACATCGACTGTACTTCTTCCTATAGATGCTGCCTGGCCTATTGAGTTCCACCAGCATTTTGTGTGTATTGCTTGAATTTCCATCATCTGCAGATTTCCTCGTGTTTGCGTTTTTATATTCCCAGTTTACAGTCCCAATAGTATCATAATTCACCCTCCCCTGTTTAATACTTTTCCATACTATCTCCATACTATAACTCTTAGGCTATGCTTAAGAGGTGGGGTGACTGTTTCTGACATGCTTATCCACTGAGAGATCTGTCTCTTGACCTCATTCATTGCTTAGTACTGGATCCAATACGGTCTCTCTGCTAGTCATCCTTCCACATATCATATCAGAAATCATTCTAGACAAACCTAACAGATCCTGCCTCATCTAAATCTTTTGTATTAAGAAAGAGTCAAACAATATTAGAGAATTTGAAGTCACCCATGAGAATAACTGTTATTTTTGCATCTTTCCAAAATCTGCTTCTCAATCTGCTCCTCAGTCTCTGCTGCTATTAGGATGTCTACAGAATGCTTCCAATAGAATGATTGCCCCCTTCCTATTTCTGACTTCCACCCAAACTGACACAGTCTCAGCAGACAATCCCTCTATAGATGCTTCCCTTTCTGCAGCTCTGATACTATCCCTGATTAGCAGTGCCACTCCCCACTTCTTTTACCTTCTTCCCTGTCCCTTTTGCAATGTCTAAATCCCAGAATAACCAAGAACCATTTCTGTCCATGTGATGGCCAAGTCTCAGCAATGGCCACAACTGTAAAGGATCCAGCCTGAACACTGGGTCAAAGGGGCTCTGCTGATAGCTCTGGACTATGACAGCCCTTAAATTCTACCTTCTGTCACCTGGCCATGTGGGCTTTGAACCAACCCCTTCCCTAATTGGACTCTCGCCAATTACCCACTTATCTCCTCAATAGCACCCACCTGTTTCTGTTCTCGCTCATTACCCAGTCCATTTAAACCCTGCCTCGACTCACACTGTCTGCCTGTTCGTCCCAGTCCTGAACTGAGTTGTACTAGTCCGCTATAGTGACTACTGCCAGTGGAAATTGTTGAATTCTGTGTTTCCAGATTCTGCCTGTTTGGAACCTGATTCTTGCCTGAAGCACCCGTAATCGTCTGCCCTCGCCAGACAGCCTTTCCTGGGTAAGACCTCTGCCTGCCCTTCTGGCTTTGTGCCTGCCTCCTGGTGTTGAAAGACTGTTGCCCCTGTGGCCACTAATAAAATCCTGGTAAAAGAACATTCATTGGTCTGCACTTGAGTCCTACTGCAACCGGCCCCTCCAGACAACAACATCATAGGTTTATGTACTGATTCATGCTCCAAGTTCATCAGCTTGTTCCTGGTACTTGTCACATTAATGTGGATACATTTCAACCCTTCCAACTGTCTGCCTTAAGCCCTTTCCACTGCTTATATGAGGCAGGTGTATTGTATGATAGCAATCATTGCTGCTATCCGAGAGATAGATAGATATATAGTGGTGATATTAAACCTGATTCTGATTTTTTGGACAACACTTAGAAAATGTAACTAGGAGACCTAGTGGTATATGGCTGTATCATTTTGAATATATGATTATATGATTTCCAATCAAATATAATCTCTCCCACAAATTCTTAGTCTCAGATCATGAGCTGATACAACCAAAAGCATCACAATGCAACTGGTCTGTTATATGGATGTTTGAACACTAACATGCTGTGTTACCAGCTGTCCAAAGCAAATGCAAGTTGCGTTACTGTCTGCATCTCTTTGACCATAAAGGGTTTCTGCTTGAAAAATGTTAGCAGAGCAAATTATCTTTTTGTTCATTGTGATCACCACTTTAGGAAGTCACTATGTTATTCTTTCAAGTGCAAATAAGATTTTAATCTAGAAAGTGGCAGAAAACAAGGTACAGTATCTAATTCTGGACTTATTTATCTATTAAACATTTCAGGCATTTGTTTAAGTGTTCTTGTCATATGCTGCTTCATGCTCTTCAAAATCATGAGCAGTGCCTGGTAAACAATATGTATTGATCAGAGCACATATTTTCACTTAGTATTGAGCGTACAATTTGATAACATTCAGAAAATCTAGCAAGGAGAAAATTCAAAGTTCAAAGCTGGGTTCACCCTCTTGAATGCAACTGTTTTGTCCACTTGATTTGAGTAACCTAGCCAGGGCCTCTGTCTTGCTGAACTGATAACCACTTTGATATGCTACATCATAGAAGGTTGTCAGAAAGCAAACTTATTTATCTTTCTTGTACATCATAAGTCATCATATACCTCAGGTGGCACATTTATCCTTAAAATACCTTCAGGCATGTTTTATTATTTTATCCATGGTTGGCATCAATAGATAAGCCAACTCTGGGTAAGAATAGATCAGAGTTGTCGAATTATCTGCACCTTTATGTAAGGCCCCATATGTTCATTGTTTTATATACAATATATTGGCTTGTTTAATGTTTTTTAAAAGAAATGAAATATTATAATACTGTGATGGAACTGGCTTTCCTTTAGATCAAATTAACCACCATGATAAATATCTGCTTCTGCTCTCATTTCCAGGGTTTCGGGGAGAATTTTGCTGCATTAAGTTAAGAGGCATTTGATCCAAGTTTGTAAATATTAAATACATTAATAAACTGACTACTGTACTGTAATAAAGTAGTAAATAGTATTTGCTTACTATACTATGTCAACCATTGAATGAAAGGGTGGAGCAGCTATGATTCACAGTTTACAGCAAATAAAGTCATTTGCCCCAGAAAACAATCTTGAAAAAATGATGGAAACAGAAACTGCAGGTATTTTTCCCAATAAATAAAGACTAATTTCTGAAAAATTATGCAATAAGTGAAGGATAGTTATGTATAAACTCATTCTCTATCACTTACAACAGTGGTGTCAAAAGCTTGACAACAGTATTATTTGTATATATAGCCATTAGTAAATGGCACTTGGTTTACATTTGGTAACATGCAATCAGAACTAGTCAACAAAAATTTTGCTTCCTAAATATCTTGGGAGTATCGTATGGATTTTGGGCTACTGATCATGAAAATCATGAAGTTTCTCTATCATGCACTATTTTTTTGAAAATCACCTATATTTGCTAATTTCAATTCATAATTCAAGTCAGAATAACTAATGCCAAGATTAAGGAGAGTATTTTTGTTGGTCCACAAATCCAACAGGTCATTGATGACAGGCAATTCAAAGAATTTCTAGTGGGACCGGAGAAAATCACATTGAAGGCATTCAAGAATGTTGTTCAAAATTTTCTTGGCAACTACAGACACCAAACTACTTGCAGCTGGTTGACAACATGCTTCAATCATACAAAACCATGAAGTACAACATGTCACTAAAGATTCATTTTCTGTATTCCCATTTAGATTTAAGTGAGAAGCCTTAGACACTGAGTGCAAATGAAAGTCATCAACAAAACATATTTAGGTTAGTTGAACTATTGCAAAGTGTCAGCACTGTTACGCAATTAAACACGTTATATTCAATAAAAAGTAATTTCATGTTTCTCCAAATTAATACAAGTAGTCTGAAGTTATATTTGTGTTCAGCTTGAAGTGATCCATCATAACCAAAAATTAAGTTTTGATGAAGCAACTCTCAAAAAAAAATTGTTGTCCAGTGTAATTTAAATGGAAACTTGAGAGAGGAAAACCATTTGAAAAGTTGCACAATCTTGAATGGAATTTACATTTCTGGTTCTTATATTTAAAGCGAAACTACTATCTCAATGTTGATGTAAGTGGTGCTGAGATGCTGATAAAGGGAGGGTTTGGTATAGGATGCAATTTCTTTCTGCAGCTCATGCCATAAACTGCATTATCATAGCCTAATATAGAAGCACAACACTTTCTGTTTGCACTGTTGATAAAATGTTGTCTCAAATATTCTTCCTCAATTTCTATTGTTAATATCTGTTGTGTGACTATCTTTTCATTTATTTCCTATGAGATTTAAAATAATTATAGTTGTCTTTTTTTCCACCAAAATGTTATGTAATTTTTTCCTGGATGTTTTGTTTAATATAAGAGAGAGGTTGATGGTGTTTTATATAATTACAGGCATTAGGCCTTTGGATATCCAAGATGGTACTAAGGTATCAACCCATATTTGTGGGGCTTAATGATGTTCGACATTATTTGGGTGTAAACTGTCAGTTCATGCAGTGCACATTTGAAAGTTATGAACTTGCTGGCCAGTGGAAAGAATATCATTAACTTATACATTTTTACTGAATTAGAAATGGACAATAGGTCAGAATTTGGGAGCTGTTGACATCTTGAAAGGTTGAGGAGCTAAATAAAGAATGTACAAAGGCAATGCAAAGGTTTGAGCAATTTTTAAAATTTATTCATTCACATGACTTTGTATAACTGATAAATTTAACATTCATTTTGTATTCCATTTGTTGAACTTAATGGTTCATGTATCAGAGGACTGTCATGTATCAGAGTCAACCCCAATAATATTGATTGGTCTGGAGTTGCATATACTGTAGATCTGAAGTAACGATAATAGATTGTCTTCAATAGAGTTTGCCAATGGTCCAGTAGATTTCACCGTACACAAGGCAGTTGTCCAAAGTAGGATGCACTTTCGAACTTGAGGAGGTTCACTAAATATCAACCTTTGCAAAATAGTGCTTCATGTCAATGTTGGATTAGACTGCATTAATGCTATTTTCTTCAAAGCTTTTATGCCTGCTTGTATTTTATATAGCTATCTATTTACTATGTTTCCTGGTGGGCACAGTATGTATATACAATTGTTCAGTGTGTCTCCTAGTCATTACAGTTCGGTCTCATTCTGGAAGGTTCTTTGTATCACATTATTTGAATTGATTGGTTAACTCTTATCTACAGACTTGAAGGGAATGTTTCTTTTCTATAGGGTATAAGAAGAGTCAAGCATGTAACCTTGCCATCTTGATCCTTTACTCATTCTTTCCTTCCCCTACTTGTCCTTTGCTTCTCTCCGTTTTCAATTCTCTTTGTTCTATTAGTGCTTACTAAAATGACCGTAAAGTAATAAGTTTTGTGCCACTTTCTTGACTTCCAAAAGAACCCTGGAAGTTCCAAAAGAACTTTAAAATCCAACAATCTTTGATGTGGTCAGCAGGACTGTTGTGAAGATTTAAGGACTCAGAAGAATCCCAGACGAAATGCAAATTTTTTAGCATGCAAACAAAAAGAGCTTCCTCTAATTTCAAATCGTCTGAGACAAAAACCAACTACTACCAGATACAGCGTTCTATCTGGTGGAAGTGTTGGAGTGAAGAAACTACTATATGTTGTTATTTAGAAAAAGAAAGCAGATCTGTGTTAAAGTTAGACAAGCACTGAAATTAATATCAGACTTGGATTATATTCATACCAGCTGGTGAAGTGCCAAGTAATAGTCTGTTGGAATCTAATGTTTAAAAATTATCTAAATTGTGATTGAGAGAAGTTTGCAATCAAGAAAATAAGATTTCTACTACAGTCCTATAAAGACAATAGACAATAGGTGCAGAAGTAGATCATTCGGCCCCTCGAGTCTGCACCGCCATTCTGAGATCATGGCTGATCATTCACTATCAATACCCAGTCCCTGCCTTGTCCCCATATCCCTCGATTCCCCTATCCATCAGATATCTATCCAGCTCCTTCTTGAAAGCATCCAGAGAATTGGCCTCCACCGTCTTCCGAGGCAGTGCATTCCACACCTCCACAACTCTCTGGGAGAAGAAGCTCTTCCTCAACTCTGTTTTAAATAACTGACCTCTTATTCTCAATCCATGCCCTCTGGTACTGGACTCTCCCAACATCTGGAACATATTACCTGCCTCAATCCTATCAAATCCTTTAATTATCTTAAACATTTCAATCAGATCCCCTCTCAATCTCCTCAATTCCAGCGTGTACAAGCCCAATCTCTCCAATCTCTCTGCATAAGACAGCCCTGCCATCCCAGGAATCAACCTAGTGAATCTACGCTGCACTTCCTCAATTGCCAGAATGTCCTTCCTTAAACCTGGAGACCAAAACTGTACACAATATTCCAGGTGTGGTCTCACCAGGGCCCTGTACAAATGCAAAAGAACATCCTTGCTCTTGTATTCAATTCCCCTTGTAACAAAGGCCAACATTCCATTTGCCCTCTTCACTGCCTGTTGCACTTGCTCATTCACCTTCATTGACTGGTGAACTAGGACTCCTAGGTCTCTTTGCATTTCTTCCTTACCTAACTCGACACCATTCAGACAATACTCTGCCCTCATGTTCCAGCTTCCAAAGTGGATAACTTCACATTTATTCACATTGAATGACATCTGCCAAGTATCTGCCCACTCACTCAGCCTATCCAATTCTCCCTGTATTCTCCTAACGTCCTCTTCACATGTCACACTGCCACCCAGTTTAGTATCGTCAGCAAACTTGCTGATATAGTTTTCAACGCCCTCATCTAAATCATTGCCATAAATTGTAAAGAGCTGTGGTCCCAATACAGAGCCCTGTGGTACCCCACTAGTCACCTCCAGCCAGTCTGAGAAACACCCATTCACTGCTACCCTTTGCTTTCTATCTGCCAACCAGTTTTCTATCCATGTTGAAACCCTGCCCCCAATGCCATGAGCTCTGATTTTACTCACCAATCTCCTATGTGGCACCTTATCGAATGCCTTCTGAAAACCTAGGTACACAACATCCACTGGCTTACCCTCGTCTAACATCCTTGTTACACCCTCAAAAAACTCCAACAGATTAGTCAAGCATGATTTGCCCTTGGTAAATCCATGCTGGCTCGGCCTAATCCTATTTCTGCCACCTAGATGTGCCACTATTTCGTCCTTAATAATGGACTCAAGCATCTTCCCCACGACTGACGTTAGGCTAACAGGGCGATAGTTCTCCGTTTTCTCCTTCCCTCCCTTCTTGAAAAGTGGGACAACATTAGCCACTCTCCAATCTTCAGGAACTGATCCTGAATCTAAGGAACATTGGAAAATGATTACCAATGCATCCGCAATTTCCTGAGCCACCTCTTTTAGAACCCTCGGATGCAGACCATCTGGACCCGGGGATTTATTAGGCTTCAGTCCTACCAGTCTACTCATCACAGTTTCTTTCCTAATGTCAATCTGTCTCAATTCCTCTGATATCTTATGACCCTGGCCCATCCATACATCTGGGAGATTGCTTGTGTCCTCCCTGGTGAAGACAGATCTAAAGTATGCATTAAAGTTGCCATTTCCCTGTTTCCCATAACAATTTCTCCCAATTCATTCTTCAAGGGGCCAACATTGTTCTTAACTATCTTCTTTCTCTTCACATAGCTAAAAAAGCTTTTGCTATCCCCTTTTATATTCCTGGCTAGACTGAGCTCATACCTGATTTTTTCTCTCCGTATTGCTTTTTTAGTTAAGATCTGCTGTTCCTTAAAACTTTCCCAATCATCTGTATTCCCACTCATCTTAGCCCTGTCATACTTCTTTTTCTTTAATGCTATACAATCTCTGACTTCCTTTGTCAACCACTGTGGCCCCTTCCCCCTCTTTGAATCCTTCCTTCTCATTGGAATGAACTGCATTTGCATCTTTTGTATTATGCCCAAGAATATCTGCCACTGCTGATCCACTGTCTTTCCTGCCAGGGCATCCGCCCATTTAACTTTGGCCAGCTCTTCCCTCATGGCTCCGTAGTCTCCTTTATTTAATTGCAACACTGACACCTCTGATCTGCCCCTATCCCTCTCAAATTGTAGATAAAAACTTATCATGTTATGATCACTACTTCCTAATGGCTCCTTTACTTCAAGATCACTTATCAATTCCTGTTCATTACACATCACCAAGTCCAAAATAGCCTCGTTCCTGGTTGGCTCAAGCACAAGCTGTTCCAAAAATACATCCCTTAGACACTCCACAAACTCCCTATCCTGGGGTCCAGCACCTACCTGATTCTCCCAGTCCACCTGCATGTTGAAATCTCCCATAACGACTGCATTACCTTTAGCACATGGCAATGTTAACTCCCTAATCAACTTGTACCCAATATCCACGCTACTGTTTGGGGGCCTGTACACAACACCCATTAGGGTCTTTTTACCCTTACTGTTCCTCAGCTCAATCCACATAGACTCTACTTCCCCTGTTCCCAAGTCACCTCTTGCTAAGGACTGAATCTCATTCCTCACCAACAGGGCCACCCCACCCCCTCTTCCCATATTTCTGTCTCTACGATAGCACGTATACCCTGGTACACACAATTCCCAGGCCTGATCCCCTTGCAGCCATGTCTCCGTTATCCCAACAATATCGTAGTTCCCCATTTTCATCTGAGCTTCAAGCTCATCTGTCTTATTTCTGACATTACGTGCATTCAAGTATAGAATTCTTAGCCCATTCCTCCTCTCTTTGCTTAAAACACTGTCTACTGTACCTAACCCAGCTCCTTGAACTTCCATCGGGCAAATTGCACCCTGAATTTTGATGACCTTCTCAAGATCACCCAAAGCTTGTACACATTTAACCCCATGCACCTTCTGACCAACCCTCTGGATCTGGATCCCTGCCCCCTGCACATCTAGTTTAAACCCCCCCGAGCAGCGCTGGCAAACACTCCTGCAAGAATGTTAGTACCCCTCTGGTTCAGATGTAGACCATCCCTTCAAAACAGATCCCAATGTCCCTGGAACAAAGACCAATTATCCAAAAACCTGAACCCTTCCTTCCTGCACCATGCTCTCAGCCTCGTATTAATGTGCATAATCATTCTATTCTTCGCCTCACTCGTACGTGGCACAGGTAGCAATCCCGAGATTGTCACCCTGGAGGTCCTGCCTTTCAGCTTCACTCCTAACTCCCTGAACTCTCTAAGCAGGACCCCCTCACTCACCTTACCTACATCGTTGGTCCCTACATGGACCACTACATCTGGGTTCATGAGGCCCTTTGTCCATCCTGATGAAGGGTCTCAGCCCGAAACATCGACAGCACTTCTCCTTATAGATGCTGCCTGGCCTGCTGTGTTCCACCAGCATTTTGTGTGTTGTTTGAATTTCCAGCATCTGCAGATTTCCTCGTGTTTGCAATATAGCTGTAGTGAGAACTTGGCCTCAAGATTCTGGCTTGCCTGTTGAGTGACGCAGAAGTACTACAGTGTGGTTGAACTTGGCTGGGACCTGGCCTCTCCCATCGGTGCTCCCTCCTGTGTTTAAGCAGTAGAAAGACAACTTTTCCTCCCCCCACCCCCCCACTGTCTTTCTGCTTTCCGCAGGGATCCCTTGTCCATTCGTTCCCTCATCCCTTCCCACCGATCTCCCTCCCGGCACTTATCCTTGTAAGCGGAACAAGTACTACACCTGCCCTTACACTTCCTCCCTCACCACCATTCAGAGTCCCAGACAGTCTGGGGGACTGTTTTGCTGAACACACGTGCTCTGTCTGCCAGAGAAAGCAGGATCTTCCATTGGCCACACATTTTAATTCCACATCCCATTCCCATTCTGATCTGTCTAACCATGGCCTCCTCTACTGTCAAGATGAAACCACACTCAGGTTGGAGGAACAACACCTGATATTCTGTCTGGGTAGCCTCCAACCTTATGGCATGAACATTGATTTCTCTAACTTCCGTTAATGACCACGTCCCCTTCTTACCCCATCCCTGATTTATTTATCTATCATTCTATTTATTATTCCCCCTTTTTTTCTTTTCTTTCTTTCTCTCTCTCTGTCCCTCTCACAATCAGTCCTTGCCTTCTCTCCATCTCCCTCTGGTGCTCATCTCCCCCTTTCTTTCTCCCTCGGCCTCCCATCCCATGATCCTCTTCCTTCTCCAGCTGTGTATTCCTTTTGCCAATCAACTTTCCAGCTCTTAGCTTCATCCCTCCCCCTCCTGTCTTCTCCTATCATTTCGGATCTCCCTCTCCCCCTCCCCCTCCCACTTTCAAATCTCTTACTATCTCTTCTTTCAGTTAGTCCTGACAAAGGCCTGAAACGTTGACTGTACTCCCTACAGATGTTGCCTGGCCTGCTGCCTTCCACCAGCATTTTGTGTATGTTGAATGACAGTCTGGGTTGCATGCGTCTGTACATTGCCAGGAGACTGTACCATCGATTGCTGGACATTGTCACTCAGGGTCTTGGATGTTCTTTATTTGAGTGAATATGCTTCTTTGCTTACTACTTTGCTTGCTATTTTGAATGCTTTGCACCTTAGCCCCAGAGGAACACTGTTTCATTTGGCTGTATCTATGTATGCTTTTAAAGATGATTAAACTTGATCCGATTTGATCATGCACCTCCGAGTACCCCAAAATTTCATCCTTATTAATGGACTCCAATATCATCTCAGCCACTGTAGCCAGGCTAACTGGCCTATAATTTCCTTTAATCTGCCTCCCTTTCTTCTTAAAGTGTGGAGTGACATTTGCAATTTTCCATTCCTCCAGAACTATTCCGGAATCCTCTGATTCTTGAAAGATCATTACTAATACTTACACTCTCTTCAGCTGCCATTTTTAGAATTCTGGAGTGCAGTCCATCTATTCCAGATGACCTATTTACTTCCAGGCCTTCCAGCTTCCAGTAAATTCATCTTCATAATAGCAAGTGCACTCACTTCTGCTACCTGACAAGAACAACAAACGCTGTAGTTAATGTGCTAGTAACTTCTGACCCAGTGCCTATACTGCTGGGCAACAGCGAGCAAACCCTAGAAGACCAGAGTCAAGAACTAGTGGACATTATGAAGTTTATTCTAATAATAGTAGTTGTTACATTATTGCTAATTTTCCCTACTTTAAATGAGTACTAAGACTTTTCCTGATATGCCTTATTATAACTTACATTATTTTTACTTGTATTAGGGTGATCATTAAGAGAGCAGTTTAGACTCACATTAGGTGTGCCTACGAATCTGCCTAACCACAGTGTTATCCTATGAATACCTTGAAGATCATACCCTTTGATATTTCTAGTGGTAGATTTTGATTATTTTATACTAATGAAGATAACACAAGGGAAGATGTTGAATTATAGACTGTATAATTGTTATTTTCTCTGCAGCTTAACTTTTATGCCTGTTTGTATTTTATTTAACTACCTATATAAAGGTAGTTAGCTTTTTCATAAGTCGAGGGATTGAGTTTGAGTCCAGAGGTAATGATGCAGCTCTATAAAACTTTGGTTAGGCCACACTTGGAGTACTGTGTCAAATTCTGGTCCCCTCACTATAGGAAGGATGTAGAAGCATTGGAAAGAGTACAGAGGAGATTTACCAGGATGCTGCCTGTTTTAGAGAGTATGCATTACGATCAGAGATTAAGGGAGCTAGGGCTTTACTATTTGGAGAGAAGGAGGATGAGAGGAGACATGATAGAGGTGTACAAGATATTAAGAGGAATAGATAGAGTGGACAGCCAGCACCTGGATGAATACTTGTGCAATCAATTATTTTGTGTTTTTTAATTGTAAATAATTTAGATCACTTTGTAGAGGTTTTTTTTCACTTTGACATGAAAAAGTTTTTTTCAGTTGATCAGTGTCAAAAAAGCCAAATTAATTCCACTGTGATTCAATGTTGTAAAACAATAAAACATGAAAACCTCCAAGGGGGGTGAATCCCTTTTATAGACACTGTATATTTTGTTGTTGGCTGAAATAGGTCATAGAGTTTGAAGTACCACACACACACATAGCCCTCCATTTTTCATTCATCAATGTAACTATTATGCGGCTAAACCAAGGAGTGAAAAAAGTTATGGTGTTCTAACACCACTGGCCAGTGATGTAGTGGCATCAACATTCTGAGTTTGATTCTGGCCGGATCCCTACCAGAGCAGCAGCAGAAAGGCCTGGCAATCTACTTCCACATTTTGCCGTGGAAGCCCTCTGGACAACTACACTATCCATGGGTTACCATAAGTCGACAACACTCCACAACATCACAGCAAACAAGGCAAGCAGGGGAGAATCAAGGGATGTGCTGTACTGGCGCATTGCAAAATCAGGGCGCAACGTGTTTGAGGAAGTTTCAGAGATGGAGATGGAGTTGGAGCAAGCAATTTGAAGAGAAGTTGAGGCAGGTAAGTTTTGGTGCTCATCCACCTAAACTGGGTGTGAGGCTGGATTGCTCAAAGCGTCAGCCAACTTGAAGAGGTCGAGAACGTCTTCAGGCTGGGTGCCAGGGTCTTCTAGGTTTCTTGCTTTGTAGCTACCTGTAAGCAAATCTCAAGGTTGTATAATTTATACATACTTTGGTAATAAATTTACTTTGAACTTTTGAACAACTTTACAGATGAAAACACAGCAGGGTGGAGGAGGCAACTGCAGCTGTATGCTCTGCAGCTTTAGACTGCCACCAAACCAGCAGTTAAAAGATAGTATTACCGTCATGGACAACGGGTTATTAAACCAGCAGTTAAAAGATAGTACTACTGTCATGGACAGACTACAGTACTTGCAAGGAGACAAACAATTAAACAACAGAACATTATATTCATTCATTTGTTAAACCCATCACCTCTGTTGGGGCATGGGTCACCGTTAGCTGCTCGAAAAAGTCCTCTGTCCTTGGCCAATCTTTCAAGTTGTCCCCAGGTGGAGCACGTTATAAGATCCTTCCTCTCCCAGGGATGAGCTCTTTGGAGCTTCTGTTGGCATTTCTGTAGCTCCTCCTTTCACAGTTGGGCTTGGGACCATTGATGGTGGAGTTGCAGAATACTGTACTGAATAGAAAACTTTGCTATTATGTACAGAACTTTTTCATTTAACTTTCACATGTACTTGTCTTCAATTTTTATGAAGCCAGCTGGGTGTTTTACAGAACCAGTTGTTAATTTTATAAAAGCACCGGTAATTCATCAGACGTTATTGAGAGTTCCCAGTTGTATCCAGTACAAAGCACCTTCTTGCCTTTTGCCATATCACTTAACATAAATAGCCATGGTGGACAAAATTTTGTTTCAGTGAGTCAATTCTTCTTATGTTAGTAGAAAACAGAGATGGCTCCAAACACAGGAAAATTGCACAAATGTGCCATTACTGATGAAGAATTACACATTGAAGAGGTGTAGAATTAAGTGAAATTAAGTGTGAACTTCAGAAGTATTCCAGGGGAAAAGCTTGTAAATAAGCAGTGGGTGGTAAAGAAGTTAGTGAGTTAGAACTACAAAATAATTTTAATGGGCTCAAAAGGGTTCAAATGTGTGCTAGAGGAGGAAATCTTTGCACAGATGTTGGAATCATTGACCATTCAAAAATAAACAGGGTACTTTAATAGGAATGCTGTACAAGCAAAATTGAAATATTATGAATTATTTAAGATTTAAAGGGTAACTTTTAACATCCACCTGACTATTTTTTGCTTGAAAAATGTGCGAATGGTCGTGGAGCTTTTGAGAAGAACCATGGGAATTCCTTTGATGTCTAAGTCTGCTGGAATAATTTTCAAGAAGGCCTTAAATTGAGTGCCTAATATTCCTGCCTAAAATTGACAGGATTGATATGAATTTGTTAATTTTATTTAAATTTGGAGGGAAACAAGTGTTCAACTGAGTAATTAACTTTTCTAAATAGGAATTTCAAGTGGTTGCTGCAAAAAAGTTTGTAAAACTTTCCATCTAGTTAACAAAATTCTAGGGAAGATCACTGCTAATGCAGTTTCAATCCACTGGTGATCAAAGTCCAAAGTAAGTTTATATATATTACCTTATAGGACTCAGTAAATCCAAGAACAATAATAGAATCAATGAAAGACCACACCCAACAGGACAGACAAACAACCAATGTGCAAAAGACAACAAAATGTGCAAATACAAAAAAGAAAATAATAATTAAGCAGTAAATAACAAGAACATGAGATGAAGAGTTACTGAAAATGAGTCCATAGGTTTTGGGAACTCAGCAATGGGACAAGTGAAGTTGTACCTCTGCAAGTGAAGTTCACTATGAGTGAAGTTGGGCCTCTGTACCCCCCTCTGCAATTGGATCCTTGACTTCCTAACCGGAAGACCACAGGCTGCGAATTGGTGACAACATATCCTCCTCACTGACAATCAACTCTGGCGTACCTCAGGGGTGTGTGCTTAGCCCAGTGCTCCACCCTCTATATACACATGGCTGTGTGGCTGGGTGTAGCTCAAATACCATCTATAAATTTGCTGATGATACAACCATTGTTGGTATAAGTGGTGACGAGAGGGCATACAGGAGTGAGTTATGTCAGCTAGTGGAATGGTGCTGCAGCAACAACTTGACACTCAAAGTCAGTAAGACAAAATAGCTAATTGTGGACTTCAGGAAGGGTAAGACGAAGGAACACATACCAATCTTCATAGTGGGATCAGAAGTGGAGAGATTCAACGGCTTCAAGTTCCTGGGTTTCAAGATCTCTGAGGATCTAACCTGGTACCAACATATCGATGTAGTTATAAAGAAGTTAAGCCAGCAGCTATACTTTATTAGGAGTTTAAAGAGATTTGGCATGTCAACAAATACACTCAAAAACCTATAGTTGTACTGTGGAGAGTATTCTGACAGGCTGCATCACTGTCTGGTATGGAGGGGCTGCTGCTCAGGACCGAAAGAAGCTGCAGAAAGTTGTAAATCTAGTCAGCTCCATCTTGGGCACTTGCCTACAAAGTACCCAGACCATCTTTAGGGAGTGGTGTCTCAGAAAGGCAGCATCCATTATTAAAGAGCTGCAGCACGCAGAGCATGCCCTTTTCTCACTGTTACTATCAGGAAGGAGATACAGAAGCCTGAAGCCACACACTCAGCGATTCAGGAACAGCTTTTTCCCCTCTGCCATCCGATTCCTAAATGGATGTTGAAACTTTGGACACTAGCTCACTTTCTTTTAATATACAGTATTTCTGTTTTTGCACATTTTTGAAAATCTACTCAATATATGTAATTGATTTACTTGTTTATTATTTTTTAAATTTTATTTTTTTTCTTATCTACTAGATTATGTATTGCATTGAACTGCTGCTGCTAAGTTAACAAATTTCATGTCACATGCCAATGATAATAAACCTGATTCTAATTCTGAATGAAGTTATCCCCTTTGGTTCAAGAGCATGATGGTTGAGGAAATAACTGTTCCTTGGATCACCTGAATAATACTAATACCTAAGTCAGGTTGCTGTTTATTGATTACAGCTCATTGTTTAACACAAAGATTTCTACAGTTCTGATTGAAAAATTCTAAAACCTAGGCTTCTGTACCTCCATCTGCTACTGGATCCTTGAGTTCCTAATTAGAAGACCACAATCTGCACAGATCAGAAATAACACCTCCTCCTTGTTGACCATCAACACTGGCACACCTCAAGGATGTGTGCTAGCCCACTGCTCTACTCTCTCTACACCCATGACTGTGTGGCTAGGCACAGCTCAAATGTTATCTATAAATTTGATGATGACACAACTATTGTTGGCAGAACATAAGCAAGAAATCCAAACAACATACACAAAATTTTGAAGGAACTCAACAGGCCAGGCAGCATCCATGAAAAGAGCATACAGTTGATGTTTAGGGCAGAGACCCTTTATCAGGTTTGGAGAAAAAAGACAGCTTCACTGATCACCTATACCCCGTCCATTAGAAAAAGTGAGATTTCCTGGTGGCCAACCATTTCATTTCCCATTCTGAAGTCAATGGCCTTCTCTACACCACGATGAGGCCATATTCAGGTTGGAGGAGCAACACCTTATATTCCGTCTGGGTAGCCTCCAACATGAACATCAAATTTTCAAACATTCAGTATTCCCCCCCCCCCCCACCACCTCTCCTTTACCATTCCCAATTCCTGTTCCCTCTCTCACCTTATCTTCTTACCTGCCTATCTCCTCTCTTTGGTGCTCCTCCCCCTCCCCTTTCTTCCATGGTCTTCAGTCCTCTCCTATCAAATTTCCCCTTCTCCAGTCCTTTATCTCTTTCACCAATCCCCTCCCTCTCACAACACATCTCATCTATCAGCTCTTCTGTGTAGCCAGCTGGCAACTTGGTAATTAAATGCAGACACTACCCAACCTTGAATGAACAGTTTGAAGGAAGGTTCATGGCTTTGAATATCAATGCAGCTGTTCTCTGATGTTTGTTTAAAGTAATGTTAAATTTGTATCTGCATTTAAGGTTTATTGATAAAATAAATATTTAAGTTATAGACTCAATCAGCTCCAGCACAGGCACAATCCTTTCCACCATTAGGGAACATCTTCAAGAAGTGGTACCACAAGAAGGTACGACCCATCGTTTAGTACTCTCACCATCCCTGGACAAGCACCCTTCTCATTATTACCATCGGGGAGGAGGTACAGGAACCTGAAGATCCACAGTCAATAATTCAGGACCAGCATCTTGCCCTACACCATCAGATTTCTGAATGGTCCACAAATCCATGAGTACTACCTTGTAATTTATTCTTTTATTCTGTTTTGTTTGGTAATTTATTGTGATTTTATGTCTTTGCACTATACTGCTTCAAAACAAGAAAGTGTCTAAATCAGGGATAATATGTCTGAATCTGATTCTCATTAAATGTCTTTCCTTGTAGTATTTCCAAGTAAGTATTTCCTTGAAGAAAACCACAACCTTGTCGTGGCTGGGAGGTTTGAATGCCTCAATAACCCAGAAAACTGTGCTGGCTGGCATCAGGGCTTTATGCTTTGTCTCTTGGTAGGGACCCTCATGCCAAGCAGTTCAAAGGATAAAGGCCAGACTAAGAGTGTTCCACTGGTCCTCCAGGTTCGGGTGTTCAGCTCACGGCTAACAACCCTGACTGATCAAACAAACTGTTCTGAAAACACCAATGAAGAATCCTTCTACATTTATGTGTGATGATATGACCCTGAACCACACCTGGGGCACAATAGAGAAATGGCCAAGGACTGACAGAGATAGACAACCTTCATTGCTGACTTAATGGCAACAGGCATAACAAGCTGCAAGTAAGTAAATTAGTATTTGAACATGTTTAGCAGAATTTACTTGCTGCTGACCAATTAGCTGTGGATGGAGACACCAGCCTGTTTCTGTGACTTCTCCATTTACTTGGTGGAACTTTCCAGGAGAAATTATTTGGGTACGTAATTTTAACCGACAGTGTTGCCATTGAGATAGGAAGTCAAAAATGTTGCAGTCTTTAAGAAAACTTTAGCCTATTAAAATGAGCCATTACCCTTTCAGAAAGCACAACTGTTTAGGGATATTCATTGAATACAGCTCAGCATTCAACACCATCATCCCCTCAAAACTCTTTACTGAGCTCCAAATGCTGGGCCTTGGTACTCCTTGTGCAATTGCATCCTCAATTTCCTTACTTGCAGACCCCAGCGCAAGTACTCCACAAAGCTGTGTGCTTAGCCCCTTGATCTACTAGCTTTATTCCTATGATCGTAAGGCTAAGTGCAGCACCAATGCTGTATTGAAGTTTGCTATGACACCACGTTGTTGGCCGAATCAAAGTAGTGATGCATTTACATACAGGAGTGAGAATGTAAATCTGGTTGAATGGTGCCACAATTACCTCACACTCAAACCAAAGAGCTGATAATAGAGGAAGAAGGTGGAGGTCCATGAGTCTGTCCTCATTAGAAAATCAGAGGTGGCGAGGGTTAGTAGCTTTAAATTTCTTGGCGGTAATACATCAGTGGATCTGTCCTAGGACCAGCACATAAGTGTCATCACAAAGAAGGCACAATCACACTTCTACTTTCCTAGAAATTTGTGTAGATTTGGAATTTCATCAAAAGCTTTGACAAGCTTCTATAGAAGCATAGTGGAAAGGAGCCTTACTGGTTGCATCATAGCTTGGTATGGAAACATCAATCTGTAGGAATGGACAAGCCTACATAAGATGGTGGATACAGCCCAGTCCATCACAGACAAAACCCTTCCCAACATTGAGCACACTTACATGAGCACTGCCAGAAGAAACACACAACCATCATTAAGGACCTCCAGCATCCAGGCCATGCTCTCTTCTCATGAGTACCATTGGCGGTGCGGAGGAGGTACAGGAGCCTTAGGTACAACACCACCAGGTTCTGGAACAGTTATTACCCTTCAACCATCAGGCTTCTGAACCTGCATGGATAACTTCATTCACCACAACTCTGAACTGATTCTGCAGCCGATGGACTCACTTTCAAGGACCCTACAACTTGTGTTCTCAGAATAATTTACTTATTTATTTTCACAATTTATCTTCCTTTGCACATTGATTATTTGTCATTCTTTGTTTACACATAGTTTTCATAATGCAATTATATTTCTTTATTTTCATGTAAATATCTGAAAGATAATGAATCTCAAGGTAGTATATATGTATCCTACTGATAAGTGTACTTTGATGGAGCAGGGGAATGCTAGTGGCACATACTAATTACAGTCCTTTGCATACAGATTGTAAAATTAAGCAAGTGAGAGTAATTCAGGGCAGAGAGCAAAAATAGTTTCTTTGTCATCTTCAATGCTTACAGTGGTTCACAGAGTCACAAGAGACTGCAGATGCTTGAATCAAGATTCAAAGTACATTTATCATCAAAGCAACACACACAAAATGCTGGGGGAACTCAGCAGGTCAGGCAGCATCTATGGAAAAGAGTAAACAGTCAATGTTTCAGGCTGACCATCAGGACTGGAAAGGAAGGAGAAGGAGTCAGAATATGAAGGTGGAAGGAGAGGAGAAAGAAGTACAAGGTGGCAGGTGATAGGTGAAACCAGGAGAGGGGGAGAGGATGAAGTAAAGAGCTGGGAAGTTGATTGGTAAAAGAGATAAAGGGCTGGAGAAGGGGGAATTTGATAGGAGAGGACAGAAGATCATGGAAGAAAGGGAAGGGGTGGACCATCAGAAGGAGAAGATAGTCAGGTAGGATATAAGGTGAGAGAGGGATACAGGAATGGAAAATAATGGAGAGGAGGGGGACAATTACTGGATGTTCAAGAAGTTGCTATTCATGCCAGCAGGTTGGGTGCTACCCAGATGGAATATATGGTGTTGCTCCTCCAACCTGAGTGTGGCCTCATCGTGGCAGTAGAGGAGGCCATGGACTGACATGTCGGAATGGGAATTGAAATGGTTGGCCACTGGGAAATCCTACTTTGAATTGAAATGGGCAGGCATATTGGAATAATACATCAAATCAGGAGTCCAGTAGTATTCATTTTAGTTGAGATGAGTGCCACTGCAGACTATGGCGGAAGGGGGGGGGGGGGGGGTTGGTGGTTGAATTTTGAACTGGACTGGAGGAATCTGATATCCTATCAGGAAGCATTGCTAGTGCTGTGGGGGGATGGAAACCAGAGCACCAGAACAGTTAGGAGAGTGGTTTTGGAGAAAGATGTTAGGCCTATGTACAAGATCAGGAATCAAAAGATTGAGTGTGGTGGGACTAATGTTCTGAGCTGTGTATGCTTCAATGCAAAGAGTACAGTATTGTAGGAAAGATGGATGAGCTTAGGGCATGGATCAGTAAATAGAATTATGACATCATAGCCATTAAAGAGACTTGCTTGCAGGAGGGGCAGGACAGGCAGCTCATTGTTCTGGGGTTCTGTCATTATGGATGTGATAGAGCAAGAGGAATTAAAGGGGGTGGGTTGGTATTACTAGTCAGGGAAAATGTCATGGCAATGCTCAGTCAGGACAGACTGGAAAGCTTGCCTAGTCAGTCTTTCTGGATAGAACTGAGAAGGTATTTCCACATTAATGGGATTGTATTATAGACTATCTGGGATTTAGAGAAGCAAACTTATAGAGCAATCTCAGACTGCTGCAAGAAACATAAGTTTGTGAGAGTAAATTTTAACTTTTTTCACATATTGACTGGGACTCTATTGTAAAAGGGCTGGATGGGAAAGTGTTTGTCAAATATGTTCAGGAATGTTTCTTTAATCACTGTATAGAACTCCCAAATAAAGAGCATGCAATACTAGATCTCTTATTAGGGAATGAGACAGGGCAGGTGACAAAAGTTCGTGTAGGGGAACACTTTGCATCTCGTGATCATAATGCCATTAGTTTCAAGGTAATTATGGAAAAGGATAGGTCTGGTCCCCAAGTTGAGATTCTAAATTGGAGGAAGGCCCATTTTGATGGTAACTGAAAGGAGCTGGTAAGTGGAGATTGGGACAGGCTGTTTTCTGGCAAAGATTTACTTGGTAAGTGGTAAGACTTCAAAAGGGACGTTTTCAGAGTACAGAGTTTGTATGTTCCTGACAGAATAAAAGGCAAGGATAACAGGTTTATGGAACCTTGGTTTTTGAAAGATATTGAGGGCCTGGTTTAGAAAAAAAAAACATGAGATGAATGAGATGCTAGAGAAGTGTAAGAAATGTAAGGGAAGAAGAAACACAAGAAGAAAATCAGGAGGGCTAAAAGAAAACAAGTGGTTGTTCTGGCAGAAAAGGTGAAAGAAAATCCCAGGGTCTTCTACAGGTATATTAAAAACAAAGGAATAGCAAGGGGCAAAATTGATCCTCTGGAAGATCAGAATGGTAATCTATGCATAGAACCAAAAGAAATGGGTTTAAATGGATTATTTTGTATCTGTATTTACTCAGGAGATCTACGAGTCTATAAATGCGAGGAAAAGCAGTAGCAAGGTCATGGAACATATACAGATTACAGAGCAGGAGGTGTTTGCTGTCTTGAGGCAAATTAAGGTGGTAAATCCCCAGGGCTTGAGGGAGTTTAGTGCAGAAATTGCAGGGGGGCTGGGAGAAATATTTAAAACATCCTTCGCCACGGGTGAGGTGCTGCAGGATTCAAAGATAGCTAATGTTGCTCCCTTGTTTAAGGAAGGCTCCAAAAATAAACCAGGTAATTATAGGTTGGTGAGCCTGACATCAGCAGTGGAAAAGTTTTTGGAAGGTTTTCTAAGCGATGTATAAGTAATTAGAGAGAAAGGGATTGAATTGGGATAGTCAACAATGCTCTGTGTGTGGTAAGCTGTGTCTAACCAATCTTACAGTGTTTTTTGAGGATGTTATCAAGAATGTTAATGAAAGCAAGATAGTGGATATTGTCTACATCAATGTTAGCAAGGCCTTTGAAAAGATCCCGCATAGGAGATTGTCTAGAAGAGGTTCAGTTGCTTGGCATTCAGCCCCTCAACCTTCAAGATGATATAGTAAATTGGATAGCATTCAAGAAGAGAGACTAAATTGGATTAGGATGGTCTTTGTGGAAGAAGCAGTTGTAGATGCCTGCATCTCTGACTAGAGGCCTGTGACTTGTGGTGTGCCACAGGGATTGGTGCTATGTCCATTGTTGTTTGTCATCTATATCAACAATCTGGATGATAATGTGGTTAACTGGATCAGCAAATTTGCGGATGACACCCAGATTGAGGGTGTAGTGGGTGGCGAAGAAGATTATCAAAGCTTGCGGTGGGATCTGGACCAGCTGGAAAAATGGCAGATGGAATTTAATGCAGACAGGAGTGAGGTGTTGATCTTTGAGAGGACCAACCCAGGGTAGGTCTTACAGGTGAGTGGTAAGGCACTGAGGAGTGTGATAGAACAGAGGGATCTTGGAACACAGATCCATAATTCCTTGAAAGTGAGGTCACAGGTAGAGAGGGTTATCAAGAAAGCTTTGGGCACATTGATCTTCATAAATCAATGTACTGAGTACAGGAGATAGGACGTTATGTGAAAATTATATAAGATGTTGATGAGGCTGAATTTGGTGTATTGTGTGCAATTTTGGTCACCTAACTTTGGGAAGGATATAAATAAGATTGAAAGAGTACAAAGAAAATTTGCAAGGATTTTGCCGGGTTTTGAGAATCTGAATTATAGGGAGAGGTTGGGACTTTATTCCCAAGGATATAGAAGATTGAGAGGAGATTTGTTAGAGGCATTCAATATTATGAGGAGTCTAGATGCAAGCAGGCTTTCTCCACTGAGGTTGGTTGAGGCTACAAGTAGAGGTCAAGGGTTAAGGGTGAAAGGCAAAATGTTTAAGAGGTACATGAAGGGGAACTTCTTCACTCAGAAGGAGGTGAGTGTGTACAATGAGTTGTCAGTGCAAGTGCTAGCTGCGGGATCAATTTCAAAATGAAAGGAAAATTTGGATAGGTACATGGATTAAAGGAGTATGGAGGCCTACAGTTTGGCTGCAGTTTGATAGGACTGGCCAGTTCCAGTGCTGCAGTGTTCTTTGAGTCTGAGAAGGAATGTCTAACTAAGATAATAATTACATTTTGTAACTCTAAGACGTAAAACAGATAAGTTGCCAATGAAAACTATTAACTATAACAAGATCAATGAAAGATTGCCCAACTCGGACATTCAATCATAGTACAAAAGACACCAAACTGTAATATTGAAGGGATAAAACCGAAACTCAAACTAAATAAGTATCAGAAAGAATTTATAAAAATTGCACTGGCAGTAGCCAAAAAAGCTATTGCAGTTACTTGGAAATCGGATACACATTTAAGTATAGATTCTTGGAAGAAAGAAATCTATGGTTGTATTCCATTAGAAAAAATTACTTATAATTTAAGAGATAAATATGAAACATTTCTGAAAATTTGGAGCCCTTATTTACAAAAGACAGGATTAAATATATAGATGCTCTGAAGATGAAACAATTGGTTATTAGGGGAAAGAAATAAATATACATATTAAAGTTATTACGAATTCCATGGAGCATGTGGAGATCTTCCAACAACCAGGCATTCTTTCTTTCTTTCTTTTTTTTTCTATAGGGCAGTTAGGGGGGAGGGGTTAAGGGGAGGGGGTAAGGGTTATATACATTGTTTTTTCATACTTTGTAACCATTTAAAAATGCAATTAAAAAAGTTAAAAAAAAGACACCAAACTGTGCAAGCAAACATACAAATAAATAAATAAATAAATAAATAAATAAATAGCAATGAATAATGAGAACATGAGATCCAAGTACTTGAAAGTGAATCCATTGGTTGAAGGAGCATTTCAATGACAGGCAAGTGAAGTTGAGTGAAGTTATCTTCTGTTGTTCAAGAGACTGATGGGTGAGGGGTAGTAACTGTTCTTGAACCTGGTGGTGTGAGTCCTGAGGCTCTTGTGTCTTCTACCTGAGGGCAGCAGTGGGGAGAGAGTGGTGGGCATCCCTGATGATGAATGCTAACTTTCTACAACAGCATACCAGGCTGTGATGCAGCCAGTCAGTACACTCTCCACTGCATATTTATAGAAGTTTGTAAGAATTTTTGATCTCATGCCAAGTTTCTGCAAACGCCTTGGGAAGTAGAGCCGCTCCCGTCTTTTCTTCACAATTGCACATTCGTGCTGGGCCCAGGATAGGTCCTCTGAAATAGTAACACCTAGGAATTTAAAGTTGCTAACCCTCTCCACCTCTGATCCACCAACGAGAACAGGCTCATAGACCTCTGGTTTCCCTCTCCTGAAGTCTACAATCAGTTCCTTGGCCTTGCTGACATTGAATGTAAGGTTGTTGTTATTACACCACTCAGCCAGATTTTCAATCTCCCTCCTATATGCCGGTTTGTCAGCGCTGTTGATTCGGCCTCCAACAGTGGTGTCATCAGCAAATTTGAATATAGTTTTTTATCCATGCTTAGCTACACAGTCAAAAGTACAAAGTGAGTAGAGTAGCTGATTGAAATTGTTGAGGACTTTTGCCTTTATATTATTCTCCCTTTTGCTGCACAATATTTAATTTGATTTTGTTATGTTTGTGGTTTTTGTGGATGTGCTGTATTATTTTTGTTTGTAGAAAAAATAGAATAAGAATATATAAAAAAAAAGAAATTGTTGAGATGTTTTTCCCAATTTGAACTGAATGGGGTCTACAAGTGAGGAAATCCAAAATGCAGTTGCACAAGGAGGTATAGCCATGGTCTTAGAGCTTATTGATTATTTTTGAGTGGATGATGGTATTGAATGTTCTCATCATCATTAGACTTACCATCCACTGCATCCAGATTAGTTCTCTTTTTGAAACTGTAAATTGACTTCTTATCATTTTCTCTTCCCTGTGCAGTATATTTATTTTTGTCTTCTGACGTGTTAATTTGGTGACTTTTCTGCAAATTTCTCCTTTAAGTTTGCATTGGTCTGATGTATGTGAGCCTTTGCCACAATGGTAACACAATTTGTTTGGGCTGGATGGTTCCTGTTCAGATATTCTCACTTTTATTCCTGAATGCAACTCAATTGCATCTTTGTCTGCTTTTTCCATTGACACTGCTATTTCAGCTCCTCTTTTAAGTTCAAGTCATGCTTCAGTTAGAAGCTGTTTTTGAATGCTCTCTTGTCAGATTCCACAAACTGAGCAATCTCTAAATACATCACTGAACTGACAATGCTCAGACAATCTTCTCAATTCAGCCACATATGCTGAATTGGACTCTCTGTCTTTCTGTTTCTGCTAATGAAACCTAAAGCCATCTGCAATCAAGAATGGTTTCAGTTTTTGATGTTCTTGCATTACTCTCATGATATCAGCAAAGCTCATTTCAGCTGCTTTGGTTTGAACTTCTAAGGAAACTGTATCCTTTCAAACCCAATGCTCTCAGCAAACTGATACCATTTTCTTACTGTCTATTTCACTTGCTTTAAAATTTTACATAATTAGCTCAGTATACATATTCCATTTATCTTTTGTGTAACCAAATGCATCTATCTTGCTGATGTAGCCCATCTTTTTATATGATTCACTGTACTCACTGTTTATGAACCATTAATTTTTATTTTTTGCTGTTATTTTAACTTGATCATCTTTTCTTTTGTGAAGAAAACATGCTGCTCCAAAGAAATAAATAAATATGCTGTGTCTTTTCAAAACTACTTGACCATTTCTTGCTGCATATTTTTTAAACTTGAATGTCTCATTGTCTTTCAACAGGTAGGTTGTCATTTTGGGTTTGTTTTTAAAAAAAACCTCAAAGCCATATTTATGTTTTATAGCTCCAAAACATAAAAATAATTCATAGGAAGCAAGGAGCCAGGAATGTGAATCTAACTTTGTTTTTTTTCACTTTAAATGAAGCACGCTCTTATCACATGCTGGTGTGATGATGCAGGTCATTTACACACTTTTTCAGGTAACCCACAATGCATTATGTAGACACCAATATATTTACAATATTACTCAAATATTACTGTTGCAAAGAAGCATTGGGATTGGACCCAAACGCAAGACACAGACACTGAAATAGTATAAACAGAATAGAACTTATTGATAATAATAGGGAAGCCAAGGAGCGAGCACAAGATGAAAACATGGACGTAGATGTAGGATACAACCTGGGCTAGGTCTTGGGACTTGGACTTGACTGGGAACTCGGGTCATGACTCGGAACTCAGGTCTTGGCAGGGACTCGGTACCTGGGTCTTGACTTGGCTCTTGACTTAGATCTCGGGCTTGGGCTTGAAGTAACTTGGAACTCAGACTCAGACTCAGACTTGACTTGACTTAACTTGACTTGAAACTCGAACCTTGGACATAGGAGAACCCGGGACCCTTCTTGGACATAGAGCCGGGACACTTCTTGGACACAAAACCAGGATTCTTTTTACCGTAAACCGCCAGCATTTCTCAGCTGGCCAGGAAAGTGTCAGAATTCGTAGCTTACTCAGAGCAGTGGCAGACAGTTGGCAACTCAGCCGGACACGAAAACGACTGAATGTGCTTAGCAGCCACAGGCACAAAAGCAAACCAGAGTCCACAATACTCGGATGCTCCAATAATGGTCCAGACTTCCCGCACTGGCTGAAGTCACGTGTTTCTGGGAATTGGTTTCTGGTAATGAGCTTCTTGGTGTGGGTTTCTGATAACGAGCTTCCTGGTCTGGGTTTCTGATAACGAGCTTCTTGGTCTGGGTTTCTGATAACGAGCTTCTTGGTCTGGGTTTCTGATAACGAGCTTCTTGGTCTGGGTTTCTGATAACGAGCTTCTTGGTCTGGGTTTCTGATAACGAGCTTCTTGGTCTGGGTTTCTGATAACGAACTTCTTGGTCTGGGTTTCTGATAACGAGCTTCTTGGTCTGTGTTTCTGATGCCGAGCTTCTTGGTCTGGGTTTCTGATAACGAGCTTCTTGGTCTGGGTTTCTGATGCCGAGCTTCTTGGTCTGGGTTTCTGATAACGAGCTTCTTGGTCTGGGTTTCTGATAACGAACTTCTTGGTCTGTGTTTCTGATGCCGAGCTTCTTGGTCTGGGTTTCGGATAACGAGCTTCTTGGTCTGGGTTTCTGATGCCGAGCTTCTTGGTCTGGGTTTCTGATAACGAGCTTCTTGGTCTGTGTTTCTGATGCCGAGCTTCTTGGTCTGGGTTTCTGATAACGAGCTTCTTGGTCTGGGTTTCTGATAACGAACTTCTTGGTCTGTGTTTCTGATGCTGAGCTTCTTGGTCTGGGTTTCTGATAACGAGCTTCTTGGTCTGGGTTTCTGATAACGAGCTTCTTGGTCTGGGTTTCTGATAACGAGTTTCTTGGTCTGGGTTTCTGATAACGAGCTTCTTGGTCTGGGTTTCTGATAACGAGTTTCTTGGTCTGGGTTTCTGATAACGAGCTTCTTGGTCTGGGTTTCTGATAACGAGGTTCTTGGTCTGGGTTTCTGATAACGAGATTCTTGGTCTGGGTTTCTGATAACAAGCTTCTTGGTCTGGGTTTCTGATAACGAGCTTCTTGGTCTGGGTTTCGGATAACGAGCTTCTTGGTCTGGGTTTCTGATAACGAGCTTCTTGGTCTGGGTTTCTGATAACTAGCTTCTTGGTCTGGGTTTCTGATGCCGAGTTTCTTGGTCTGTGTTTCTGATAACGAGCTTCTTGGTCTGGGTTTCTGATGCCGAGTTTTTGGTGTGGGTTACTGATAACGAGCTTCTTGGTCTGGGTTTCTGATAACGAGCTTCTTGGTCTGGGTTTCTGATAACGAGCTTCTTGGTCTGGGTTTTGGATGCCGAGTTTCTTGGTCTGTGTTTCTGATAACGAGTTTCTTGGTCTGGGTTTCTGATAACGAGCTTCTTGGTCTGGGTTTCGGATGCCGAGCTTCTTGGTCTGGGTTTCTGATAACGAGCTTCTTGGTCTGGGTTTCTGATGCCGAGCTTCTTGGTGTGGGTTTCTGATGCCGAGCTTCTTGGTCTGGGTTTCTGATGCCGAGCTTCTTGGTCTGGGTTTCTGATGCCGAGCTTCTTGGTCTGGGTTTCTGATAACGAGCTTCTTGGTCTGGGTTTCTGATAACGAGCTTCTTGGTGTGGGTTTCTGATAACGAGCTTCTTGGTCTGGGTTTCTGATAACGAGCTTCTTGGTCTGGGTTTGGATGCCGAGCTTCTTGGTCTGGGTTTCTGATAACGAGCTTCTTGGTCTGGGTTTCTGATAACGAGCTTCTTGGTCTGGGTTTCTGATAACGAGCTTCTTGGTCTGGGTTTCTGATGCCGAGCTTCTTGGTCTGGGTTTCTGATGCCGAGCTTCTTGGTCTGGGTTTCTGATAACGAGCTTCTTGGTCTGGGTTTCTGATGCCGAGCTTCTTGGTCTGGGTTTCTGATGCCGAGCTTCTTGGTCTGGGTTTCTGATAACGAGCTTCTTGGTCTGGGTTTCTGATAACGAGCTTCTTGGTCTGGGTTTCTGATGCCGAGCTTCTTGGTCTGGGTTTCTGATAACGAGCTTCTTGGTCTGGGTTTCTGATAACGAGCTTCTTGGTCTGGGTTTCTGATAACGAGCTTCTTGGTCTGGGTTTCTGATGCCGAGCTTCTTGGTGTGGGTTTCCGATGCCGAGCTTCTTGGTCTGGGTTTCTGATAACGAGCTTCTTGGTCTGGGTTTGGATGCCGAGCTTCTTGGTCTGGGTTTCTGATAACGAGCTTCTTGGTCTGGGTTTCTGATAACGAGCTTCTTGGTCTGGGTTTCGGATGCCGAGCTTCTTGGTCTGGGTTTCTGATAATGAGCTTCTTGGTCTGGGTTTCTGATAACGAGCTTCTTGGTCTGGGTTTCTGATGCCGAGCTTCTTGGTCTGGGTTTCTGATGCCGAGCTTCTTGGTCTGGGTTTCTGATGCCGAGCTTCTTTGTCTGGGTTTCTGATAACGAGCTTCTTGGTCTGGGTTTCTGATAACGAGCTTCTTGGTCTGGGTTTGGATGCCGAGCTTCTTGGTCTGGGTTTCTGATAACGAGCTTCTTGGTCTGGGTTTCTGATAACGAGCTTCTTGGTCTGGGTTTCTGATGCCGAGCTTCTTGGTCTGGGTTTCTGATGCCGAGCTTCTTGGTCTGGGTTTCTGATGCCGAGCTTCTTGGTCTGGGTTTCTGATAACGAGCTTCTTGGTCTGGGTTTCTGATAACGAGCTTCTTGGTGTGGGTTTCTGATGCCGAGTTTCTTGGTGTGGGTTTGGATGCCGAGCTTCTTGGTCTGGGTTTTGGATGCCGAGCTTCTTGGTCTGGGTTTCTGATGCCGAGCTTCTTGGTGTGTGTTTCTGATAATGAGCTTCTTGGTGTGTGTTTCTGATGCCGAGCTTCTTGGTCTGGGTTTCTGATGCCGAGCTTCTTGGTCTGTGTTTCTGATAACGAGCTTCTTGGTCTGGGTTTCTGATGCCGAGTTTTTGGTGTGTGTTTCTGATGCCGAGCTTCTTGGTGTGGATTTCTGATGCCGAGCTTCTTGGTCTGGGTTTCTGATGCCGAGCTTCTTGGTCTGGGTTTCTGATAACGAGCTTCTTGGTCTGGGTTTCTGATGCCGAGCTTCTTGGTCTGGGTTTCTGATAACGAGCTTCTTGGTGTGGGTTTCTGATGCCGAGCTTCTTGGTGTGGGTTACTGATAACGAGCTTCTTGGTGTGGGTTTCTGATAACGAGCTTCTTGGTCTGGGTTTCTGATAACGAGCTTCTTGGTGTGGGTTTCTGATGCCGAGCTTCTTGGTCTGGGTTTCTGATAACGAGCTTCTTGGTCTGGGTTTCTGATAACGAGCTTCTTGGTCTGGGTTTGGATGCCAAGCTTCTTGGTGTGGGTTTCTGATAACGAGCTTCTTGGTGTGGGTTTCTGATAACGAGCTTCTTGGTCTGGGTTTCTGATAACGAGCTTCTTGGTCTGGGTTTCTGATAACGAGCTTCTTGGTGTGGGTTTCTGATAACGAGCTTCTTGGTGTGGGTTTCTGATAACGAGCTTCTTGGTGTGGGTTTCTGATAACGAGCTTCTTGGTGTGGGTTTCTGATAACGAGCTTCTTGGTGTGGGTTTCTGATAACGAGCTTCTTGGTCTGGGTTTCTGATGCCGAGCTTCCTGGTCTGGGTTTCTGATAACGAGCTTCTTGGTCTGGGTTTCTGATGCCGAGCTTCTTGGTCTGGGTTTCTGATAACGAGCTTCTTGGTGCAGGTTTCTGATAACGAGCTTCTTGGTCTGGGTTTCTGATAACGAGCTTCTTGGTCTGGGTTTCTGATAACGAGCTTCTTGGTGTGGGTTTCTGATAACGAGCTTCTTGGTGTGGGTTTCTGATAACGAGCTTCTTGGTCTGGGTTTCTGATGCCGAGCTTCTTGGTCTGGGTTTCTGATAACGAGCTTCTTGGTCTGGGTTTCTGATGCCGAGCTTCTTGGTCTGGGTTTCTGATGCCGAGCTTCTTGGTCTGGGTTTCTGATAACGAGCTTCTTGGTCTGGGTTTCTGATAACGAGCTTCTTGGTCTGGGTTTCTGATGCCGAGCTTCTTGGTCTGGGTTTCTGATAACGAGCTTCTTGGTGTGGGTTTCTGATAACGAGTTTCTTGGTGTGGGTTTCTGATGCCGAGCTTCTTGGTGTGGGTTTCTGATGCCGAGCTTCTTGGTCTGGGTATCTGATAACGAGCTTCTTGGTCTGGGTTTCTGATAATGAGCTTCTTGGTCTGGGTTTCTGATAACGAGCTTCTTGGTGTGGGTTTCGGATAACGAGTTTCTTGGTCTGGGTTTCTGATAACGAGCTTCTTGGTCTGGGTTTCTGATAACGAGCTTCTTGGTCTGTGTTTCTGATAACGAGCTTCTTGGTCTGGGTTTCTGATAACGAGCTTCTTGGTCTGGGTTTCTGATAACGAGCTTCTTGGTCTGGGTTTCTGATAACGAGCTTCTTGGTCTGGGTTTCTGATAACGAGCTTCTTGGTCTGGGTTTCTGATGCCGAGCTTCTTGGTCTGGGTTTCTGATGCCGAGCTTCTTGGTGTGTGTTTCTGATGCCGAGTTTCTTGGTCTGGGTTTTGGATGCCGAGTTTCTTGGTCTGGGTTTTGGATGCCGAGCTTCTTGGTCTGGGTTTTGGATGCCGAGTTTCTTAGTCTGTGTTTCTGATGCCGAGCTTCTTGGTCTGGGTTTCTGGTAATGAGCTTCTTGGTCTGGGTTTCGGATGCCGAGCTTCTTGGTCTGGGTTTCTGATAACGAGCTTCTTGGTCTGGGTTTCTGATGCCGAGCTTCTTGGTGTGGGTTTCTGATAACGAGCTTCTTGGTCTGGGTTTCTGATGCCGAGCTTCTTGGTCTGGGTTTCTGATGCCGAGGTTCTTGGTCTGGGTTTCTGATAACGAGCTTCTTGGTCTGGGTTTCTGATAACGAGCTTCTTGGTCTGGGTTTCTGATAACGAGCTTCTTGGTCTGGGTTTCTGATAACGAGCTTCTTGGTCTGGGTTTCTGATAACGAGCTTCTTGGTCTGGGTTTCTGATAACGAGCTTCTTGGTCTGGGTTTCTGATGCCGAGCTTCTTGGTCTGGGTTTCTGATAACGAGCTTCTTGGTCTGGGTTTCTGATAACGAGCTTCTTGGTCTGGGTTTTGGATGCCGAGCTTCTTGGTCTGGGTTTTGGATGCCGAGTTTCTTAGTCTGTGTTTCTGATGCCGAGCTTTTTGGTCTGGGTTTCTGATAACGAGCTTCTTGGTGTGGGTTTCTGATAACGAGCTTCTTGGTGTGGGTTTCTGATAACGAGCTTCTTGGTCTGGGTTTCTGATAACGAGCTTCTTGGTCTGGGTTTCTGATAACGAGCTTCTTGGTGTGGGTTTCTGATGCCGAGTTTCTTGGTCTGGGTTTTGGATGCCGAGCTTCTTGGTCTGGGTTTCTGATAACGAGCTTCTTGGTGTGGGTTTCTGATAACGAGCTTCTTGGTCTGGGTTTCTGGTGCCGAGCTTCTTGGTCTGGGTTTCCGATGCCGAGCTTCTTGGTCTGGGTTTCTGATGCCGAGCTTCTTGGTCTGGGTTTCTGATAACGAGCTTCTTGGTCTGGGTTTCTGATAACGAGCTTCTTGGTGTGGGTTTCTGATAACGAGCTTCTTGGTCTGGGTTTCTGATAACGAGCTTCTTGGTCTGGGTTTCTGATAACGAGCTTCTTGGTCTGGGTTTCTGATGCCGAGCTTCTTGGTCTGGGTTTGGATGCCAAGCTTCTTGGTGTGTGTTTCTGATAACGAGCTTCTTGGTCTGGGTTTCTGATGCCGAGCTTCTTGGTCTGGGTTTCTGATAACGAGCTTCCTGGTCTGGGTTTCTGATAACGAGCTTCTTGGTGTGGGTTTCGGATAACGAGTTTCTTGGTCTGGGTTTCTGATAACGAGCTTCTTGGTCTGGGTTTCTGATGCCGAGTTTCTTGGTCTGGGTTTCTGATGCCGAGCTTCTTGGTCTGGGTTTCTGATAACGAGCTTCTTGGTCTGGGTTTCTGATAACGAGCTTCTTGGTCTGGGTTTCTGATAACGAGCTTCTTGGTCTGGGTTTCTGATGCCGAGCTTCTTGGTCTGGGTTTCTGATAACGAGCTTCTTGGTCTGGGTTTGGATGCCAAGCTTCTTGGTCTGGGTTTCTGATAACGAGCTTCTTGGTGTGGGTTTCTGATAATGAGCTTCTTGGTCTGGGTTTCGGATAACGAGTTTCTTGGTCTGGGTTTCTGATGCCGAGCTTCTTGGTCTGGGTTTCTGATAACGAGCTTCCTGGTCTGGGTTTCTGATAACGAGCTTCCTGGTCTGGGTTTCGGATAACGAGCTTCTTGGTGTGGGTTTCTGATGCCGAGCTTCTTGGTGTGTGTTTCTGATAACGAGCTTCTTGGTGTGGGTTTCTGATAACGAGCTTCTTGGTCTGGGTTTCTGATAACGAGCTTCTTGGTCTGGGTTTCTGATAACGAGCTTCTTGGTCTGGGTTTCTGATAACGAGCTTCTTGGTCTGGGTTTCTGATGTCGAGCTTCTTGGTCTGGGTTTCTGATAACGAGCTTCTTGGTCTGGGTTTCTGATGCCGAGCTTCTTGGTCTGGGTTTCTGATAACGAGCTTCTTGGTCTGGGTTTCTGATGCCGAGCTTCTTGGTCTGGGTTTCTGATGCCGAGCTTCTTGGTCTGGGTTTCTGATAACGAGCTTCTTGGTCTGGGTTTCTGATAACGAGCTTCTTGGTCTGGGTTTCTGATGCCGAGCTTCTTGGTCTGGGTTTCTGATAACGAGCTTCTTGGTCTGGGTTTCTGATAACGAGCTTCTTGGTCTGGGTTTCTGATAACGAGCTTCTTGGTCTGGGTTTCTGATAACGAGCTTCTTGGTCTGGGTTTCTGATGCCGAGTTTCTTGGTGTGGGTTTGGATGCCGAGCTTCTTGGTCTGGGTTTTGGATGCCGAGTTTCTTGGTGTGGGTTTGGATGCCGAGCTTCTTGGTCTGTGTTTCTGATGCCGAGCTTCTTGGTCTGGGTTTCCGATGCCGAGCTTCTTGGTCTGGGTTTCTGATGCCGAGTTTTTGGTGTGGGTTTCTGATAATGAGCTTCTTGGTGTGTGTTTCTGATAATGAGCTTCTTGGTGTGTGTTTCTGATGCCGAGCTTCTTGGTCTGGGTTTCTGATGCCGAGCTTCTTGGTGTGTGTTTCTGATGCCGAGCTTCTTGGTCTGGGTTTCTGATAACGAGCTTCTTGGTGTGTGTTTCTGATAACGAGCTTCTTGGTCTGGGTTTCTGATAACGAGCTTCTTGGTCTGGGTTTCTGATAACGAGCTTCTTGGTCTGGGTTTCTGATAACGAGGTTCTTGGTGTGTGTTTCTGATAACGAGCTTCTTGGTCTGGGTTTCTGATAACGAGCTTCTTGGTGTGTGTTTCTGATGCCGAGCTTCTTGGTGTGGGTTTCTGATGCCGAGTTTTTGGTGTGTGTTTCTGATGCCGAGCTTCTTGGTCTGGGTTTCTGATAACGAGCTTTTTGGTGTGGGTTTCTGATAACGAGCTTCTTGGTCTGGGTTTCTGATAACGAGCTTCTTGGTGTGGGTTTCTGATGCCGAGCTTCTTGGTCTGGGTTTCTGATAACGAGCTTCTTGGTCTGGGTTTCTGATAACGAGCTTCTTGGTCTGGGTTTGGATGCCGAGCTTCTTGGTCTGGGTTTCTGATAACGAGCTTCTTGGTGTGGGTTTCTGATGCCGAGCTTCTTGGTCTGGGTTTCTGATAACGAGCTTCTTGGTCTGGGTTTCTGATAACGAGCTTCTTGGTCTGGGTTTCTGATGCCGAGCTTCTTGGTCTGGGTTTGGATGCCAAGCTTCTTGGTCTGGGTTTCTGATAACGAGCTTCTTGGTCTGGGTTTCTGATAACGAGCTTCTTGGTGTGGGTTTCTGATAACGAGCTTCTTGGTCTGGGTTTCTGATAACGAGCTTCTTGGTCTGGGTTTCTGATAACGAGCTTCTTGGTGTGGGTTTGGATGCCGAGCTTCTTGGTCTGGGTTTCTGATGCCGAGCTTCTTGGTCTGGGTTTCTGATAACGAGCTTCTTGGTCTGGGTTTCTGATAACGAGCTTCTTGGTCTGGGTTTCTGATAACGAGCTTCTTGGTGTGGGTTTGGATGCCGAGCTTCTTGGTCTGGGTTTCTGATGCCGAGCTTCTTGGTCTGGGTTTCTGATAACGAGCTTCTTGGTCTGGGTTTCTGATAACGAACTTCTTGGTCTGGGTTTCTGATAACGAGCTTCTTGGTGTGGGTTTGGATGCCGAGCTTCTTGGTCTGGGTTTCTGATAACGAGCTTCTTGGTGTGGGTTTCTGATAACGAGCTTCTTGGTCTGGGTTTCTGATGCCGAGCTTCTTGGTGTGGGTTTCTGATAACGAGCTTCTTGGTCTGGGTTTCTGATAACGAGCTTCTTGGTCTGGGTTTCTGATGCCGAGCTTCTTGGTCTGGGTTTCTGATAACAAGCTTCTTGGTCTGGGTTTCTGATAACGAGCTTCTTGGTGTGGGTTTCTGATAACGAGCTTCTTGGTCTGGGTTTCTGATAACGAGCTTCCTGGTCTGGGTTTCTGATAACGAGCTTCTTGGTGTGGGTTTCGGATAACGAGCTTCTTGGTCTGGGTTTGGATGCCGAGCTTCTTGGTGTGTGTTTCTGATAACGAGCTTCTTGGTGTGGGTTTCTGATAACGAGCTTCTTGGTCTGGGTTTCTGATAACGAGCTTCTTGGTCTGGGTTTCTGATAACGAGCTTCTTGGTCTGGGTTTCTGATGCCGAGCTTCTTGGTCTGGGTTTCTGATAACGAGCTTCTTGGTCTGGGTTTCTGATAACGAGCTTCTTGGTCTGGGTTTCTGATAACGAGCTTCTTGGTCTGGGTTTCTGATGCCGAGCTTCTTGGTCTGGGTTTCTGATGCCGAGCTTCTTGGTCTGGGTTTCTGATAACGAGCTTCTTGGTCTGGGTTACTGATAACAAGCTTCTTGGTCTGGGTTTCTGATGCCGAGCTTCTTGGTCTGGGTTTCTGATAACAAGCTTCTTGGTCTGGGTTTCGGATGCTGAGCTTCTTGGTGTGGGTTTCTGATGCCGAGTTTTTGGTGTGGGTTTCTGATGCCGAGCTTCTTGGTCTGGGTTTCTGATAACGAGCTTCTTGGTCTGGGTTTCTGATAACGAGCTTCTTGGTCTGGGTTTCTGATAACGAGCTTCTTGGTCTGGGTTTCTGATAACGAGCTTCTTGGTGTGGGTTTCTGATAACGAGCTTCTTGGTGTGTGTTTCTGATGCCGAGTTTTTGGTCTGGGTTTCTGATGCCGAGTTTTTGGTCTGGGTTTCGGATGCCGAGTTTTTGGTGTGGGTTTCCGATGCCGAGTTTTTGGTGTGGGTTTCTGATGCCGAGCTTCTTGGTCTGGGTTTCTGATGCCGAGCTTCTTGGTCTGGGTTTCTGATAACAAGCTTCTTGGTCTGGGTTTCTGATAACGAGCTTCTTGGTGTGGGTTTCTGATAACGAGCTTCTTGGTCTGGGTTTCTGATAACGAGCTTCCTGGTCTGGGTTTCTGATAACGAGCTTCTTGGTGTGGGTTTCGGATAACGAGCTTCTTGGTCTGGGTTTGGATGCCGAGCTTCTTGGTGTGTGTTTCTGATAACGAGCTTCTTGGTGTGGGTTTCTGATAACGAGCTTCTTGGTCTGGGTTTCTGATAACGAGCTTCTTGGTCTGGGTTTCTGATAACGAGCTTCTTGGTCTGGGTTTCTGATGCCGAGCTTCTTGGTCTGGGTTTCTGATAACGAGCTTCTTGGTCTGGGTTTCTGATAACGAGCTTCTTGGTCTGGGTTTCTGATAACGAGCTTCTTGGTCTGGGTTTCTGATGCCGAGCTTCTTGGTCTGGGTTTCTGATGCCGAGCTTCTTGGTCTGGGTTTCTGATAACGAGCTTCTTGGTCTGGGTTACTGATAACAAGCTTCTTGGTCTGGGTTTCTGATGCCGAGCTTCTTGGTCTGGGTTTCTGATAACAAGCTTCTTGGTCTGGGTTTCGGATGCTGAGCTTCTTGGTGTGGGTTTCTGATGCCGAGTTTTTGGTGTGGGTTTCTGATGCCGAGCTTCTTGGTCTGGGTTTCTGATAACGAGCTTCTTGGTCTGGGTTTCTGATAACGAGCTTCTTGGTCTGGGTTTCTGATAACGAGCTTCTTGGTCTGGGTTTCTGATAACGAGCTTCTTGGTGTGGGTTTCTGATAACGAGCTTCTTGGTGTGTGTTTCTGATGCCGAGTTTTTGGTCTGGGTTTCTGATGCCGAGTTTTTGGTCTGGGTTTCGGATGCCGAGTTTTTGGTGTGGGTTTCCGATGCCGAGTTTTTGGTGTGGGTTTCTGATGCCGAGCTTCTTGGTCTGGGTTTCTGATAACGAGCTTCTTGGTCTGGGTTTCGGATGCCGAGTTTTTGGTGTGGGTTTCCGATGCCGAGTTTTTGGTGTGGGTTTCTGATGCCGAGCTTCTTGGTCTGGGTTTCGGATGCCGAGTTTTTGGTGTGGGTTTTGGATGCCGAGTTTTTGGTGTGGGTTTCTGATAACGAGTTTTTGGTGTGTGTTTCGGATGCCGAGCTTCTTGGTCTGGGTTTCTGATGCCGAGCTTCTTGGTCTGGGTTTCTGATGCCGAGTTTCTTGGTCTGGGTTTCGGATAACGAGCTTCTTGGTCTGGGTTTCTGATGCCGAGCTTCTTGGTCTGGGTTTCTGATAACGAGCTTCTTGGTCTGGGTTTCGGATGCCGAGTTTTTGGTGTGGGTTTCGGATGCCGAGTTTTTGGTGTGGGTTTCGGATGCCGAGTTTTTGGTGTGGGTTTCGGATGCCGAGTTTTTGGTGTGTGTTTCTGATGCCGAGTTTTTGGTCTGGGTTTTGGATGCCGAGTTTTTGGTGTGGGTTTCGGATGCCGAGCTTCTTGGTCTGGGTTTCTGATAACAAGCTTCTTGGTCTGGGTTTCTGATAACGAGCTTCTTGGTGTGGGTTTCTGATAACGAGCTTCTTGGTCTGGGTTTCTGATAACGAGCTTCCTGGTCTGGGTTTCTGATAACGAGCTTCTTGGTGTGGGTTTCGGATAACGAGCTTCTTGGTCTGGGTTTGGATGCCGAGCTTCTTGGTGTGTGTTTCTGATAACGAGCTTCTTGGTGTGGGTTTCTGATAACGAGCTTCTTGGTCTGGGTTTCTGATAACGAGCTTCTTGGTCTGGGTTTCTGATAACGAGCTTCTTGGTCTGGGTTTCTGATGCCGAGCTTCTTGGTCTGGGTTTCTGATAACGAGCTTCTTGGTCTGGGTTTCTGATAACGAGCTTCTTGGTCTGGGTTTCTGATAACGAGCTTCTTGGTCTGGGTTTCTGATGCCGAGCTTCTTGGTCTGGGTTTCTGATGCCGAGCTTCTTGGTCTGGGTTTCTGATAACGAGCTTCTTGGTCTGGGTTACTGATAACAAGCTTCTTGGTCTGGGTTTCTGATGCCGAGCTTCTTGGTCTGGGTTTCTGATAACAAGCTTCTTGGTCTGGGTTTTGGATGCTGAGCTTCTTGGTGTGGGTTTCTGATGCCGAGTTTTTGGTGTGGGTTTCTGATGCCGAGCTTCTTGGTCTGGGTTTCTGATAACGAGCTTCTTGGTCTGGGTTTCTGATAACGAGCTTCTTGGTCTGGGTTTCTGATAACGAGCTTCTTGGTCTGGGTTTCTGATAACGAGCTTCTTGGTCTTGGTTTCTGATAACGAGCTTCTTGGTGTGGGTTTCTGATAACGAGCTTCTTGGTGTGTGTTTCTGATGCCGAGTTTTTGGTCTGGGTTTCTGATGCCGAGTTTTTGGTCTGGGTTTCGGATGCCGAGTTTTTGGTGTGGGTTTCCGATGCCGAGTTTTTGGTGTGGGTTTCTGATGCCGAGCTTCTTGGTCTGGGTTTCTGATAACGAGCTTCTTGGTCTGGGTTTCGGATGCCGAGTTTTTGGTGTGGGTTTCCGATGCCGAGTTTTTGGTGTGGGTTTCTGATGCCGAGCTTCTTGGTCTGGGTTTCGGATGCCGAGTTTTTGGTGTGGGTTTTGGATGCCGAGTTTTTGGTGTGGGTTTCTGATAACGAGTTTTTGGTGTGTGTTTCGGATGCCGAGCTTCTTGGTCTGGGTTTCTGATGCCGAGCTTCTTGGTCTGGGTTTCTGATGCCGAGTTTCTTGGTCTGGGTTTCGGATAACGAGCTTCTTGGTCTGGGTTTCTGATGCCGAGCTTCTTGGTCTGGGTTTCTGATAACGAGCTTCTTGGTCTGGGTTTCGGATGCCGAGTTTTTGGTGTGGGTTTCGGATGCCGAGTTTTTGGTGTGGGTTTCGGATGCCGAGTTTTTGGTGTGGGTTTCGGATGCCGAGTTTTTGGTGTGTGTTTCTGATGCCGAGTTTTTGGTCTGGGTTTTGGATGCCGAGTTTTTGGTGTGGGTTTCGGATGCCGAGTTTTTGGTCTGGGTTTCTGACAGGATGGTCTAGCGAAGGAATAGCTGGGCCCCAGATCTATTTGTTGGCAGCCGAAAATGAAAATCAGGTGTCTCAATTAAGGCACCCAATGAAGAAGCGAAAACAGAAACAACCAGACTGCGGAATCCACGGACTGGTCTGTGAAGTGGAATGCGAGGTCCATGGGCCGGACCGTGACAATTACTGAAATATTCAATACATATCAATAGTAGTTCCAAGACAAATGGAAACAATTAAGGCATCAAGCTCTGAGGGATTATGGAGGAATACTTACAAGAAAGAATTTAAACAGTAGAAAAGTTAAGATATATTTGAATAAAACGCAGCAGAAATGCCACCTCTTGTATGAAGAAACAGAGCCTTTATTCAATCATTCTCAGTGCAGGCATGTATGTAAGGAAATAGGTGAAATAAATTTTACAACTTGTAGGTCAGACAGGCAATTCTGTGGACACAGGAAAGAAACACGAATGGTAGTCTGCCTCCCAGGTGCCAGGGTCCAGGATGCTTCTGCTTTCATCCACGATATCTTGAAATGGAAAGAGAACAGCCAGAGGCTGTGGTACATATTTGTGTCAACGACACAGGTGGGAAAAGGGAGAATGTCCTGAAAACAGACTACAGGGAGTTTGGAAGGAATTTGAGAAGCAGGACCTCAAATGTAGTAATCTTGGGATTACTACCTGTGCCACGCAACAGGGAGAATAGGAATAGGATGAGGTGGAGGATAAATGCTTGGCTGAGGGATTGGAGCAGGGGGCAGGGCTTCAGATTTCTGGATCATTGGGACCTCTTTTGGGGCAGGTGTGACCTTTATAAAAAGGATGAGTTGCACTTGAATCCAAGGGGGACCAATGTCTTGGCGGGGAGGTTTGCTAAGGCTACAGGGGAGAGTTTAAACTAGAATTGTGGGGGAAGTGGGGTGGGAACCGAACTGAAGAGACTGGGGAAGAGGCGGTTGGCTCACAAATAGAGAAAGCCTGGAGACAGTGTGAGAGGGAGGATAGGCAGGTGATAGAGAAGGGACGTGCTCAGACCGATGGTTTGAGATGTGTCTATTTCAATGCAAGGAGTATTATGAACAAAGAGGATGAGTTTACGATGTGGATCAGTACTTGGAGCTATGATGTTATGGCCATTACAGAGACTTGGATGGCTCAGGGGCAGGAATGGTTACTGAGAATGCCAGGCTTTAGATGTTGCAGAGACGACAGGGAGGTGAGGATGTGGCACTGCTGATCAGAGATAGCGTCACAGCTGCAGGAAAGGAGGAATTCATGGAAGCATTGTCTACAGAGTCTCTGTGGGTGAAAGTTAGGAACAGGAAGGGGTCAATAACTCTACTGGGTGTTTTTTATAGACCACCCAATAGTAACAGGGACATCGAGGAGCAGAGAGGGAGACAGATTCTTGAAAGTTGTAATAATAACAGGGTTATCGTGGTAGGAGATTTTAATTCCCCAAATATTGATTGGTATCTGCCCAGAGAGAGGGGTTTAAATGGCGTGGAGTTTGTTAGGTGTGTTCAGGAAGGTTTCTTGACACAATATGTAGATAACCCTACAAGGGGAGAGGTTGTACTTGATCTGGTATTGGGAAATGAACCTGGTCAGGTGTCAGTTCTCTCAATGGGAGAGCATTTTGGAGATAGTGATCACAATCCTATCTCCTTTACCATAGCATTGGAGAGGGATAAGAATGGACAAGTTAGGAAAGTGTTTAAATGGAGTAAGAGTAATGAGGCTCTCAGGCAGGAACTTGGAGGCATAAAATAGGAACAGGTGTTCTCAGGGAAATGTACAGCAGAAATGTGGCAAATGTTCAGGGGATATTTGTGTGGAGTTCTGCATAGGTACATTCCAATGAGATGGAAAGGATGGCAAGGAACAAGAACAGCTTCCCAAAGGCTGTTTTAACTCTAGTCAAGAAGAAAAGAAGAGCTTACAAAAGGTTAAAAAAAAACTAGGTAATGGTAGAGATCTAGAAGATTATAAGGCTAGCAGGAAGGAGCTTAAGAGTGAAATTAGGAGAGCCAGAAGGGGCCATGAGAAGGTCTTGGCAAACCATATTAAGGAAAACCCCAAGGCATTCTACAAGTCTGTGATAAGATAAGATAAGATGTGCGAGAATAGGACCAATCAAGTGTGACAGTGGAAAAGTTTGTATGGAACTGGAGGAGATAGTAGAGGCACTTAATGAGTACTTCAGTATTCACTATGGAAAAGGTACTTGGCGATTGTAAGGATGGCTTACAGTGGACTGAAAAGCTTGAGCATGTAGATATTAAGAAAGAGGATGTACTGGAGCTTATGGAAAGCATCTTTGGATAAGTTATCGGGACCAGACGGGATGTACCCCAGGCTACTGTGGGAGGCAAGGGAGGAGATTGCTGAGCCTCTGGCAATGATCTTTGTATCATCAATGGGCATGGGAGAGATTCCAAAGGATTGGAGGGTGGTGGTTGTTGTTCCTTTATTCAAGAAAAGTAGAGATGGCTCTGGAAATAAAGACCAGTTAGTCTTACTTCAGTGGTTGGTCAGTTGATGGAAAAGATCCTGAGAGGCAGGATTTATGAACATTTGGAGATGCTGATTGAATTTTCTGATGATGTGACTAAACACATTTGTGAAGGTAGAGCAGTAGATGTAGTGCACCCATGCAAGGCTTATAGAGAAAGTAAGGAGGCATGGCATCCAAGGGGACATTGCTTTGTGGATCCAGAACTGACTTGCCCACAGAAGGCAAAGAGTGGTTTTAGATGGATCATATTCTGCATGGAGGTCAGTCACCAGTGGTGTGCCTCAGGGATCTGTTCTGGGACCCTTACTCTTTGTGATTTTTATAAATGACCTGGATGAGTAAATTGAGGGATGGGTTAGTAAATTTGCTGATGACACAAAGGTTGGGGGTGTTGTGGATAGTGTGGAGGGCTTTCAGAGGTTTCAGTGCAACATCAATAGGATGCAAAACTGGGCTGAGAAGTAGCAGATGGAGTTCAACCCAGATAAGTGTGAGGTGGTTCATTATGCTAGGTCAAATATGATGGCAGAATATAGTATTAATAGTCAGACTCTTGGCAGTTTGGAGGACCAGAGAGATTTTTCAAGATGGCGGCACGACACAGCTTGCAGTGACCACTCCGGAGCTGATTATCTGTTATTTGTGAAGCCGGGTGCCGTGCACAATCATGATCAGTTGAAAACAGATGTGGGAGCACAGAGGAACATCTGGAAATCTGCGCGAAGACCTTCTTCGTTGCTGCTGCTGCTGTGCGGTCCGGGTCTCTGCTGGGAAGAACAGGCCCCCCGTCCTCGGGGTCACATTGCCGATAGCCATTGGTGGGGGTGTCTTAATATGCTTGGCAGAGGATGGTGCTTGGAGAAGCTGTGCCAGAGGGGATGGTCAGATGTTCGACAGACTTGGAAACTGCTGCGGTCAGGTCGCTTTCAGTGTGTACTGCGTCTGCGAGGCTGAGTTCGACGGAGCTTTCATTGTGTGCTGTGTCTGTGCAGCTGAGTCGGGCGGCGTCTTGGAAGTCCATAGTGGGGGTATTCCCTTCTGCTGCCTGTGTGGGATGACGAGTCTATTGGGACCCTCAGGACTTGTGGAAATTGTGTGGTGGTTTCTTTCGAACTTATAGTCTTTTAATATCTTTGGACTATGGTCTGTTTTTTTTTATCAATTATGCTATTGTTTGCAGTGTTGTAACTATTTGCTGTAACTATGTGGTTTTGTGCAGGTCTTGTAGCTTTAGTTTTTGGTCTTGTTTGTCTGGTGGATTTGGAGCTCCTTTCCGGGGAACGCACTAAGATGGTAGCACGATATTAATACGCAGCAGACACTCCGGACTGGATTGGGGATTGCCAAATGTTATGTGGATTTTCTGGTGTAGTCTGTTTTGTCATATGCTTTTGTGATATCATTCTGGAGGAATGTTGTCTCATTTTTTAACTGCATTGCATTTGTGGTTTCTAAATGACAATAAACTGAATCTGAATCTGAATTTTGGGGTCTGAGTCCATAGGACAATTAAAGCCGCTATGCAGATTGACTCTGGTTAAGAAGGCATGCGGTGAATTGGCCTTCATCAACATTTTAGGAGCCGTGAAATAATGTTGCAGCTGTATAGGATCCTGATCAGACCCCACTTGGAGTACTGTGCTCAGTTCTGGTCGCCTCACTACAGGAAACTATAGAGAGGGTGCAGAGGAGATTTACAAGGACTTTGCTCGGATTGGGGAGCATGCCTTATGAGAATAAGATGAGTGAACTTGGCCTTTTCTCTTGGAGCGATGGAGAATGGGAGGTGATCTGGTAGAGGTGTATAAGATGATGAGAGGCATTGATCGTGTGGATAGTCAGAGGTTTTTGGGCTTAAATGGCTAGCATGAGACACCTTAAACACAAGTTTAAGGTGCTGGGGAGTAGGTACAGAGGAGATATCAAGAGTAAGTTTTTTTTACGCAGAGACTAGTGAGTATGTGGAATGGGCTGCCACCGACGGTGGTGGAGGAGGATACGATAGGGTCTTTTAAGAGACTCCTGAATAGGTACATGGAGCTTAGAAAAATAGGCCATGGGTATTCCTAGGTAATTTCTATAGTAAGGACATGTTTGGCACAGCATTGTGGGTTGAAGGGCCTGTATCGTGCTGTAGGCTTTCTATGTTTTTCTGTGTTTCTAAATTGATAATACATAGCAGGTTGTCTCATCTGTCTTAATATGACACATTATGTGTCTGTGCATTTGGCCAAATGACTTCCAGTCATGTCCTGTTTGTTTTGCACTAATAATGAACAAATACATCAAAGTACATTTGCAGACAGAAGAGACTGCAAATGTTGGAATCTGGAGCAACACACAAAAACTCGAGGAGCTCAGCAGGGCAACTAGCCTCCATGGAAGGAAATGAATAGTCAACCTTTATGTTGAAACTTTACATCTGTGTGCTTATTGAGGGTGTGCGGCCTGTATAAATACACTGATTACATCTGTGTGCGTATTGAGGGTGTGCGGCCCGTATAAGTACACTGATTACATCTGTGTGTGTATTGAGGGTGTGCGGCCCGTATAAGTACACTGATTACATCTGTGTGTGTATTGAGGGTGTGCGGCCTGTATAAATACAGTGATTACATCTGTGTGCGTATTGAGGGTGTGTGGTCCATATAAATACAGTGATTACATCTGTGTGCGTATTGAGGGTGTGCGGCCTGTATAAATACAGTGATTACATCTGTGTGCGTATTGAGGGTGTGTGGTCCATATAAATACAGTGATTACATCTGTGTGTGTATTGAGGGTGTGCGGCCTGTATAAATACAGTGATTACATCTGTGTGTGTATTGAGGGTGTGCGGCCTGTATAAATACGGTGATTACACCTGTGTGCGTATTGAGGGTGTGCAGCCTGTATAAATACGGTGATTACATCTGTGTGTGTATTGAGGGTGTGCAGTCAGTATAAATACATTGATTACATCTGTGTGCGTATTGAGGGTGTGCGGCCCGTATAAGTACACTGATTACATCTGTGTGTGTATTGAGGGTGTGCGGTCCATATAAATACAGTGATTACATCTGTGTGCGTATTGAGGGTGTGCGGCCTGTATAAATACAGTGATTACATCTGTGTGTGTATTCAGGGTGTGCGGCCTGTATAAATACAGTGATTACATCTGTGTGCGTATTGAGGGTGTGCGGCCTGTATAAATACACTGATTACATCTGTGTGCGTATTGAGGGTGTGCGGCCTGTATAAATGCAGTGATTACATCTGTGTGTGTATTGAGGGTGTGCGGCCTGTATAAATACAGTGATTACATCTGTGTGCGTATTGAGGGTGTGCAGCCTGTATAAATACACTGATTACATCTGTGTGCATATTGAGGGTGTGCGGCCTGTATAAATACAGTGATTACATCTGTGTGCGTATTGAGGGTGTGCGGCCTGTATAAATACAGTGATTACATCTGTGTGCGTATTGAGGGTGTGCGGCCTGTATAAATACAGTGATTACATCTGTGTGTGTATTGAGGGTGTGCGGCCTGTATAAATACACTGATTACATCTGTGTGTGTATTGAGGGTGTGCGGTCCATATAAATACACTGATTACATCTGTGTGCGTATTGAGGGTGTGCGGTCCATATAAATACACTGATTACACCTGTGTGCGTATTGAGGGTGTGCGGTCCATATAAATACACTGATTACATCTGTGTGCGTATTGAGGGTGTGCGGTCCATATAAATACACTGATTACATCTGTGTGCGTATTGAGGGTGTGCGGCCTGTATAAATACAGTGATTACATCTGTGTGTGTATTGAGGGTGTGCGGCCTGTATAAATACACTGATTACATCTGTGTGTGTATTGAGGGTGTGCGGCCTGTATAAATACACTGATTACATCTGTGTGCGTATTGAGGGTGTGCGGTCCATATAAATACACTGATTACATCTGTGTGCGTATTGAGGGTGTGCGGTCCATATAAATACACTGATTACATCTGTGTGCGTATTGAGGGTGTGCGGTCCATATAAATACACTGATTACATCTGTGTGCGTATTGAGGGTGTGCGGCCTGTATAAATACACTGATTACATCTGTGTGCGTATTGAGGGTGTGCGGCCTGTATAAATACACTGATTACATCTGTGTGTGTATTGAGGGTGTGCGGCATGTATAAATACACTGATTACATCTGTGTGTGTATTGAGGGTGTGCGGCCTGTATAAATACACTGATTACATCTGTGTGTGTATTGAGAGTGTGCAGTCAGTATAAATACATTGATTACATCTGTGTGCGTATTGAGGGTGTGCGGCCTGTATAAATACACTGATTACATCTGTGTGTGTATTGAGGGTGTGCGGTCCATATAAATACAGTGATTACATCTGTGTGTGTATTGAGGGTGTGCGGCATGTATAAATACACTGATTACATCTGTGTGTGTATTGAGGGTGTGCGGCCTGTATAAATACACTGATTACATCTGTGTGTGTATTGAGGGTGTGCGGCCTGTATAAATACACTGATTACATCTGTGTGTGTATTGAGAGTGTGCAGTCAGTATAAATACATTGATTACATCTGTGTGTGTATTGAGGGTGTGCGGCCTGTATAAATACACTGATTACATCTGTGTGTGTATTGAGGGTGTGCGGTCCATATAAATACACTGATTACATCTGTATGTGTATTGAGGGTGTGCGGCCTGTATAAATACACTGATTACATCTGTGTGTGTATTGAGGGTGTGCGGCATGTATAAATACACTGATTACATCTGTGTGTGTATTGAGGGTGTGCGGCCTGTATAAATACACTGATTACATCTGTGTGTGTATTGAGGGTGTGCGGTCCATATAAATACAGTGATTACATCTGTGTGTGTATTGAGGGTGTGCGGCCTGTATAAATACACTGATTACATCTGTGTGCGTATTGAGGGTGTGCGGCCTGTATAAATACAGTGATTACATCTGTGTGTGTATTGAGGGTGTGCGGCCTGTATAAATACACTGATTACATCTGTGTGTGTATTGAGGGTGTGCGGTCCATATAAATACACTGAACCACTTGTATCAAGCAGACTGGAAGCTGTGTAACAGTGTAACTGCAGCTGCTCTTTTACTCTTTTGACTGTTCTTTTTTTTACCACACTTGTGATTTTACCATCAATTCCACATTGGAATGACCAAGAAAAGACAGTGGTTCTGTAAAACCATATAGACTTTCAATGGAAGCACAATAGTTTGAAAGCTATTTCTCACTTAAGTCAATAGTTTTATTCAACCATATACCTTCAGGCAGATTAGGTATGCAGTGCAAATCAATATTCTTCCTGCAAAAGTATATGAAATAAACTGAATGGATTGCATTTCCTGTTTTAATATTGGTTTGCAGTAATGAAGACTGGGAATCAAATATACCAAGTTACATGGTTTATAGAAAAGAAAGAAAAAACAGTAGAGTAGGAGGACACAAGAGAAAATCTGCAGTTGCTGGAAATCCAATTAGCACACACAAAATGCTGGAGGAACTCAGCAGGTCAGGCAGCGTCTATAGGAATGAGTACAGTCGATGTTTGGGGCTGAGACCCTTTGACAGTCCTACATAGATTAGGAGGAATAACATTATGGATCAAAGAGAAGTTAAATGGTGATGGGAGCTAACTAGGCCATCAAGGAGAAAGAGGAGAGAATAGGAATATGGTTTAAAGAAAGCAATTGATGGAGCAGGCTCAAATGATCAAAATGCTTTCGCTTGTTCTCTTCATAATGTTTATATAATTGGATAACAGCCCTATATTAGGAGTTGTGTATGGGCTTCTTGATACCAAATTCGACTTGATAGAAGGTATAAAGGCAGAGATTAGAGAGCTGCGTAGTGAAGGCAAAGAGTTTTAATGGTTATCCCATGAGAAAATTTGTAGATAATATCGGAGAGGGGATGGGTCTGGAAGAATTTTGTGGACATCGGTTAAATAGTTTTTGTAGGAGCTTGTCCAGAAGATTGAGGAGGTTACGAAGGCTATCCATAGACTTTGTGAAGATAATCATTGGAAGATCAAAGAAGCCACCAACTTGGACCAAGATGCATGCTTTGGACTTTCTGAAGCAATTATCTATCCTAATTGGTTGTATGGAGAAACCTAGAAAATGTGGTAAATACAGCCCAGCTTATTACAGGAAAAGCCCTCCCTGCCGTTGAGCACATCTACAAGGAGTGCTGCCACAAAATGTGGTAAATATAGCCCAGCTTATTACAGGAAAAGCCCTCCCTGCCGTTGAGCATATCTACAAGGAGTGCTGCCACAAAATGTGGTAAATATAGCCCAGCTTATTACAGGAAAAGCCCTCCCCACCGTTGAGCATATCTACAAGAAAGCAGCAGCCATCATAAGACCACAAGACATAGGAGCAGAATTAGGCTATTTGGCCTAACAAATAGCATCAAGGGACTCCAACAACCAGGCCATGCTCTTTCTTACTGTTGGCATCAGGAAGAGATACTGGAGCCTTTGGTCCCACAACACCAAATATAACCTCTGCACTCACTTTCAAGGCCTATAAACTCATGTTCTCAGCATTATTTATTGATCTGTTTATTATTATTATCATCATCATTATTATTTTTTGTATGTGTGATGCACCATCAATAACTCTCTGAGACGTGAGGCGAGATATAGGCTTTCATTGGCTGGAAGAAGGAACAAGCAGCAATTGACCACCACACTACATCCTGGAGACTGAGGGCAGGGCCCAGGCTCCAATCGCCTTTATACCAGGGTCCCTGTGAGGAGCCACAGTCAGTAGGAGGGGCCACAGGAGCAGTCAGCAGGGGGCGTGTCCAGACAGGTATATGTAGTTCACCACAATATGTACGGTTTGACTTATCATTGGTTGCTTGTTAGTGTTTGTATGCAGTTTTTCATTGATCCTATTGTACTTCTTTGTTCTGTGAATGCCTGCAAGAAAACAAAGCTGAGGATAGTGTTTGGTGATACAAATACTTTGGTAATAAATTTACTTTGAACTTTGAAGTAAAGGGAGCCCTTAACTAACACTAAAGCAGATCTCATCGCTCTAGTTAAGGCCTGCTGCAGTGTTCTTGCGGGCTTCCTCCATGCAGTAGAACTTTCTAGAAGGGGCAGTGAGTGAACATTGCACACCATCTCAAATCACTGGTAGCTCACTGATGGATCCTGAAAATGGCCAGTGGAAGTTATAGAGCAAAGTATTCAGTATGATATAAAACTAGTGAATGCCCTTAAAGAGCAAGATAACTACTTTACAAAAATAAATGCCAGTTGTGGAAACTAAAGAGGAATAGGGCACAATAAAATGATAAAAAGACTGGTGACTGGGAGAAATAGGAGGAACAATGCAAATGTGTATCTTCATTAAAAGAGTCCAGATAGCTTGCAAGACTCATCAAAGTAAACATCTTTAAAAATAATGATGGAAAAATAGCTGGTCAGCAACAATATAGTCTCTTGGAAACTGATAACAGTGATATTTTAAACGTAAATAAGGAAGTGGTTGAAATGTTGATTAATTACTTTGTGATGATATTTACAATAGAGGATAACATGTTGGACATTGAAGGAAGCATATTCTGAATTAAGAGCAGGAACTCACTAAAATTAACATGCACAGAACAATAGTGATGATGATATTAGCAGTAGTAAAGTGCTCCAAGGTTAGATGGTTTATATCCCGCAGTTTTAAAGGGAGTAAGAGAAAATCATCACAGATTCTCTATAACCCAATTTCCTCATAATTTGAGAACATTGCTTTAGGTAGGAAACCTCTTGGTGCTACTTCATTGCTTAAAAGAAGTTCAGAGAGAAGTTAAGGCTTTCACTGCTTTGGCTAATATCTATATACAAAACCTATCTATAGATATTATCTATATAATAACTATGTACAGTCAATTTCTCTGGCCAAGTCCCTTCAGCAGGACTGGAGAAAAAAAGCTGAGGAGTAGATTTAAAAGGTGGGGGGAGGAGAGAGAAACACCAGGTGATCAGTGAAACCTGGAGGGGGAGGGATAAATGAAAGAGCTGGGAAGTTGATGAAAGAGACAGAAGGCAGTGGAAGATAGAAAAGGGGGGTGCGAGAAGCACGCGAGTGGGGTGATAGGTGGGCAAGGAGGTAAGGTGGGAGTGGGAAAAGGGAATAGGGAATGGGGAGTGGTGAAGGGAGAGGGGTAGGGGGCATTACCGGGAGTTTTAGAAATCTATGTTCAGGCCATTGGGTTGGAGGCTACTCAAATGGAATGTAAGGTGTGGCTCCTCCAACCTAAGTGTGGCCTCATCACGACAGTGGAGGAGGCCATGGATAGACAAATTGGAAAGGGAATGGGAAGTGGAATTAAAATAGGTGGCCACTAGGAACCATAGAACATTACAGCACAGGAACAGGCCTTTTGGCCCTTCTTGGCTGTGCCAAACCATTTTTCTGCCTAGTCCCACTGGCCTGCACCTGGACCATGTCCCTCCATACACCTCTCATCCATGTACCTGTCCAAGTTTTTCTTAAATGTTACAAGTGAGCCTGCATTCACCACTACATCTGGTAGCTCATTCCTCACTTCCACCACTCTCTGTGTGAAGAAGCCCCCCCCCCCCATGTTCCCTTTAAACCTTTCCCCCTTCACCCTTAACTCATGTCCTCTGGTTTCTTTTCTCCCCTAGCCTCAATGGAAAAAGCCTGCTTGCATTCACTCTATCTATACCCATCATGATTTCATATACCTTTATCAAATCTCCCCTCATTGTTCTACGCTTCAGGGAATAAAGTCCTAACCTATTCAACCTTTCTCTGTAACTCAGTTTCTCAAGTCCCAGCAACATCCTTGTAAACCTTCTCTGCACTCTTTCAACCTTATTAATATCCTTCCTGTAATTCAGTGACCAAAACTGCACACAATACTCCAAATTTGGCCTCACCAATGCCTTATACAACCTCAACATAACATTCCAACTCTTATACTCAACACTTTGAGTCAAAAAAGGCCAATGTACCAGAAGCTCTCTTTACGACCCTATCCACCTGTGACTCCACTTCCAGGGAATTTTGTATCTGTATTCCCAGATCCCTCTGTTCTACTGCACTCCTCAGTGTCCTACCATTTACCTTGTATGTTCTACCTTGGTTTTTCCTTCCAAAGTGCAATACCCCACACTTGCCTGCATTAAACTTCATCTGCCAATTTTTCAGCCCATTTTTCTAGCTGGTCCAAAACTCCCTGCAAGCTTTGAAAACCTTCCTCGCTGTCCACTACACCTCCGATCTTTGTATCTACCACATTATCATCCAGATCATTGCTATAAATGACAAATAACAATGGACCCAGCACTGATCCCTGTGGCACACCACTAGTCACAGGCCCCCACTCATAGAAGCAATCCTCCACTACCACTCTCTGGCTTCTCCCATTGAGCCAATGTCTAATCCAATTTACTACCTCACCATGCATACCTAGCGACTGAATCTTCCTAACTAACGTCCCATGCAAGTCCTCCTTACTAAAGTCCATGTAGACAATATCCACTGCCTTCCCTTCATCCACTTTCCTGGTAACCTCCTCGAAAAACTCTAATAGATTGGTTAAACATGACCTACCACACACAAAGCCCTGTTGACTCTTCCTAATAAGTCCCTGTCTATCTAAATACTTGTAGGTCCTATCTCCTAGTACTCCTTCCAATAATTTACTTACTACCGATGTCAAACTTACTGGCCTATAATTCCCTGGATTACTTTTAGAGCCTTTTTTAAACAAAGGAACAACATGAGCTATCCTCCAATCCTTCGGCACCTCACCCATAGATACCGACATTTTAAATATATCTGTCAGGTCCCCTGAAATTTCAACACCAGTCTCCTTCAAGGTCCGAGGGAATACCCTGTCAGGTCCTGGAGATTTATCTACTCTGATTTGTCTCAAGACAGCAAGCACCTCCTCCTCTTCAATCTGTATAGGTTCCATGACCTCCCTGCCAGCTTGTCTTGTTTCCATAGACTCCATACCAGTCTCCTTAGTTAAATACAGATGTAAAAAACCCATTTAAGATCTCCACCATTTCTTTTGGTTCCATACATAGCTGACCACTCTGATCTTCAAGAGGACCAATTTTATCCCTTACTATCCTTTTGCTCTTAATATACCTGTAGAAGCTCTTAGGATTATCCTTCACCCTGACTGCCAAGGGTACCTCATGTCTTCTTTTAGCCCTCCTGGTTTCTTTCTTAAGTAATTTTTTGTACTTTTTATACTCCTTAAGCACCTTATTTGCTCTGTTTCCTATAGATGTCATACCTCTCTCTTCTTCATCAGAGTTCCAATATCCCTAGAGAACCAAGTTTCCTTATTCTTATTCACTTTGCCTTTAATCCTGACAGGAACATACAAACTCTGCACTCTCAAAATTTCTCCTTTGAAAGCCTCCCACTTAACCAATCACATCCTTGCCAGAGAACAACCTGTCCCAATCAGAATCAGAATCAGAATCAGACTTTAATCGCCAAGTACCTGTGCACATACAATCCATGCTTTCTCAGGCGGACTCAGAGAAGTGGTCTTCCAATCTACATCGGGTCTCACCGATATACAGGAGGCAACACTTGGAGCACTGAACACAGTATATGATCCCAACAAACTCACAGGTGAAGATCCAGCACCTGCAAATTTTCTCTCGTTTGTCACAGGTGAAGTGTCGCCTCACCTGGAAGGACTGTTTGGAGCCCTGAATGGTGGTGAGGGAGGAAGTGTAGGGGCAGGTGTAGCACTTGTTCCACTTGCAAGGATAAATGCCAGGAGGGAGACCAGTGAGGAGGGATGAATGGACAAGGGAGTCGTATAGGGAGCGATCCCTGTGGAAAGCAGAATTTATGGGGGGGAGGAAGCTTGGTGGTGGGATCCCGTTAGAGATGACAGACATTTCGGAGAATAATGTGCTGGACATGGAAGCTGGTGGGGTGGAGGAACCCTGTCCCTGGTAGGGTGGCAGGAGACATGCATGAAATGGAAGCGATGCAGTTGAGGGCAGCGTTGATGGTGATGGTGACAGGGTGGAAGTTGGAGGCAAAATGAATGAAGTCAACAAGTTCAGCATGGGTGCAGGAAGCAGCACCAATGCAGCTGTTGATGTAGCGTAGGAAAAGTGCGGGACGATCACTAGTGTAGACTTGGAACATAGACTGTTCCACACAGCTGACAAACAGGCAGGCATAGCCTAGACCCATGCGAGTGTCCACTACAAATGTGTAGGGGAGAGTGTATTGACTTTCTACATTTCAGCCTGGTATGGAAACACCAATGCCATCCACCAGAATAACTTACAAGAAGTAATGGATAGAGCCCAGTCCATCACTGGTAAAGCCTTTCCAACCACTGAGCACATCTACATGAAATGCTGTCGCAGGAAAGCAGCGTCCATCATCAGCAACCTCTACTACCTGGGACAGGCTCCCTGCTCACCGTTACCATTAGGAAGACGGTATAGGGGCCTCAGGACTCCTACCACCAGCTACAGGATCAGTTACCCCTCAGCCATCAAGCTCTTGAATGAAAGTGGATAATTCCACTCACCCCAACATTGAACTGTTCCCTCAACCTCAGGTCTCTCTTTCAAGGGACTCGTCATCTCATGTTCTCAATATTTATTGCCTATTTACTTGTTAGCAGTATTTTGTTCATTTTTCCTTTTTGTGTTTGCACAGATTTTTGTCTTTGATTTTTTTGTCCATCTTGTGTGCTGTTTTACAACAATCTTATAGTGTTTCTTTGTATACCTGCAAGGAAATGAACCTCTGGGTTGAATATGGTGACATAGATGTACTTAGATAATAAATTTGCTTTGAACTTTATACTCCTCCTGCCCAGTTAATTGTGATTTCATGTCTGAGGTAAAAAGATTTTCATAAGATAAAGATATAAAAGAATGTTTGCAGTTGGGTCAAAGTTTACTCATGATTTAATGAATGGTTTGTGCTTTTATTGAACAATGTTTGGGATATGGTTGTTGTTATCTGGATTTATTGCTAGTCTCTAGTTACCTTTCAGATAGCAGTCAGGTAGCTTGTCAGGTAGTTCTTCACCTGCAGCAGTATTTCTCTTGAAGTGTGGAATAGATTCAAATGGGAGTATCTAAAAGACCAGTTTTATAGCAATTGGGTGGTTTTGATTTATTTCTTAGCTGGTTTGACACATCACAATGACCCGTTCCTATCCTGTACTGTTCTATCTTTTGTGTCTTTAGCGGGATTATCTCTCAGGGTACACAGTAGCAATTGTGAAGATTTTTCTCAATGAGGATTGGCTCAAAAGAGTTGTGTTGCCATGGAGCATAGTGTCAAAGACAGTGATTAATTCTGTACTTCAACTACAACACAGAGTCTTGCCATCTTCAGAAGTTTTCTGATGACTCTGCCATAGTTGGATGCATCAGCAAGGGAGATGAGGCGGAGTACAAGGCTACGGTGGGAAACTTTGTCACATGGTGTGAGCAGAATCATCTGCAGCTTAATGTGAAAAAGACTAAGGAGCTGGTGGTGGACCTGAGGAGGGCTAAGGCACCGGTGACCCCTGGAAACAGGGGTCAGTGTGGACATGGTAGAGGATTACAAATATCTGGGGATATGAATGGGCAATAAACTGGACTGGTCAAAGAACACTGAGGCTGTCTACAAGAAGGGTCAGAGCCGTTTCTATTTCCTGAGGAGACTGAGGTCCTTTAACATCTGCCGGATGATGCTGAGGATGTTCTATGAGGCTGTGGTGGCCAGTGCTATCATGTTTGCTGTTGTGTGCTGGGGCAGCAGGCTGAGGGTAGCAGACACCAACAGAATCAACAAACTCATTTGTAAGGCCAGTGATTTTGTGGGTGTGGAACTGGACTCTCTGATGGTGGTGCCTGAAAAGAGGATGCTGTCCAAGTTGCATGCCATCTTGGACAATGACTCCCATCCACTCCATAATGTACTGGTTAGGCACAGGAGTACATTCAGCCAGAGACTCATTCCACCGAGATGCAACACTGAGTGTCATAGGAAGTCATTCCTACCTGTGGTCATCAAACTTTACAACTCCTCCCTCGGAGTGTCAGACACCCTGAGCCAATAGGCTGATCCTGGACTTATTTCCACTTGGCATGATTAACTTATTTTTATTTAATTATTTGTGGTTTTATATTGCTATATTTCTTCACTATTCTTGGTTGGTGTGGCTGTAATGAAACCCAATTTCCCTCGGGATCAATAAAGTATGTCTGTCTGTCTGTCTGTACGTGGATAGAATTTAGAAGTGGCCATTCAGTTTACCTTTTCAACAATTGTTTTGCAAAACAAGAGATTTAGTGATGTTGTTTTTTTATGCTTTTAATAAGGCTTTTAGCAAGATTGAATTTGTAGTTTCACTATCCTTATAATTTGTATTTTAACCTGTATTTTTCACTATATGTGGTGTGAGACTCCACCTACTGGTGGCAAAGCATAATAGCTGTTCACCGTTGCATTTTTCATTGGTTCAGTGTTAAACATGCTCTGCTTGTGTGTATCCTATAAGCCTTTTGCTTAATCTCAGGAATGTGGCTTTCTCCTAGTATAAAAGTGTTGGTTTCTTCAAAAATCATCATCTTTTCCTGTGGTTCTTTCCTTTAGTTTCATATGTTCTGTATCTGTTGCTTTGTTAATAAACAATCATAAAGGAACACATTTTCACTCACTCTTGGACTCCTAAAAAAACCTGTGGTTTGAAAAGTCACCAGATCCGACAGTACTGACCTCTCTTGAACTGCATGGGCTTTGCAGCAACAGTGCATTATATTATAAATGAGACAAACATAAGTTAGCTTCAACTGAAATTAACATGAGTTATACATAACTTGCATGGCAAAATAAACATAATGATGCAACTTGAGGGAGAGAAAAAGAGGTGGTGTTGGTTACTTCAGGGAGGTTCAAGAACCTGATGGAATTGGGAAAGAAGCTGTTACTGAATTTTCAGGTGTGAGTCTGCGAGCTCCTAAGCCTCCTGACTAATGCACCAATGAAAAGAGGAATTGGCCCAGATGTTGGAAGCTCCTGATGATTGGTGTCACTTTCTTGAGACATTGGCTCTTCTTGTCACGGTTCTGATCATTAATTTCCTATTTTCTTCTAATTTCCTTTGGTTATGCCATGACTCTGACTGTTAATTTCCTATTTGCTCCTAATTCTCTGATGGAGGCACACCTGGTTTCGATCAGGACCTGCAGCATCAGAACCCTGGCTTTACAACCACTAGTTGCCAGATCGTTGGTTTTACCTGTGTGGTAATTAACATTTCCTGGCTACTTAGGACTGTGTGTTCTAAGTTTTGCTCCAGTGCTGAGAATTACCTGTGAAACTCTGTCTCTCTGTGTCAAGATCAGTTTTCTAAGTTCTACTCCAGCCTCTCCGCGTCAAGGTAAGTCTTCTAAAGTTATGCTTCAGCACCGAGGTTTGCCTGTGTAACTCCGTCTCTCTGTACCAAGAAGAGTTTTGTCTGCTGTTTCTTTCTTTACGCTGAGTCAAGATAAATTCAGCCAGTCTCTTGCCTTCCTGCTCTACCTCATGTTTGTCGTTCACATCAACATCCTAACTAAATCTCTGTGCCTGTGTCCTGCACTTGGGTTCATCTCATTCACTCATTGAAACACTTCTAGATGATCTTGATTTTGAAGCGAGCTGTAACCAAGATGGAGCAGGCTCAGTCCATGACTCTCAGTAGCCTTCTGATGTCCTGTACGATCTTCACTGTATGTAGCTTTATGCCTGAGAAGAAAGAAATAGCCAAACTGATAACGCCCTAAATAAGCAAGTTCCAAAATCATGGATATTTTACCTTTACATCGTATTTCCGACATTTTATCAAATCAGTTTCAGACATCATACAGGCTGAGAGACTTCCCTTTCAGAGAAAGCAGTGTCAACACAGTTTTCTAAAATACATAATTGTTGCTATTTGCTTGCTTGTTTGCTAATTCTGTTTCATAACTTACGGCTCATGCCAAACTTAATGGAGGGCCTACCGAAAAGTAAAGAATATACCAATTGGAATAGTTTAGATGACATTTCAGTCTTTGAACATTGCGTGCAGTTGTATAATAAGTAGGAAGTGGCGCTTTAAAGCTCTTGCTTTTTGAGAGGCTAGTCTTTGATAATGAATTAGGAAAAATGCATCAAGAAAAAGCTCTATCTATTTGTGAGGCTTTGTGCTGAACTAAATTTTGCAGCAATGTGGCCTCACATATGACTAACACATGACTGTTCTCCTGCTTCCACTAACAAACTCTCTGTATCCTGTTCAGCATTCTTCTTCCAATGGTGGAGAAATTTTGGCCCATTCTATGACATTCTTAATGGCAGAGGCAATGTGGATTTGGAATAACTTACTTGTGGTGTCACTGATTATAAACTTCAAACCTCAGAATAGTAAGACAGTATGAAGCTATGGTCTGTAGTGTGTGAGTCATTTCTCCAAGGCCCAGATTATTTATTTACCCCAGTTACATGACAATTTTTGAACTGCTTGGAACTGTAATTTGTGGTTTATTATAAGAGAATCTTGGACTCAACTTACAAAAGTGAGTTGTGTGAAAAGTGAAATGTTTTTGCTGTGGAATATTAGAATATTGAAGTAGTTTTAGATTTTGGACAAATATCTTTGCAACAAGCCTAAATTCTATATTGTAAGTAGTTGAATACATTGTTTGTTTAACATTTCAATAATATTTGAGTGATCTTGTGTATGTATATATATATTCTACAACAGCACATACATTTTACAAGGATTTTACACAGCATTTTACAAGGACCCCACGCACCCTTCATACAAACTCTTCTCCCTCCTGCCATCTGGGCACCGAAGCATTCGGGCTCTCATGACCAGACTATGTAACAGTTTCTTCCCCCAAGCTATCAGACTCCTCAATTCCCAGAGCCTGGACTGACACCTTACTGCCCTATTGTCTTGTTTATTATTTATTGTAATGTCTGCACTGTTTTGTGCACTTTATGCAGTCCTGGGTAGGTCTGTAGTCTAGTGTAGCTTTTTTTTTTCTCTGTGTTGTTATTTACTTAGTTCAGTCTACTTTTTGTACTGTGTCATGTAACACCATGGTCCTGAAAAACATTGTCTCATTTTTACTATGTACTGTACATAACAGTTATGGTCAAAATGACAATACAAGTGACCTGACTTGATATATAGTTGACTAAATAGTCTTGTTTATTTAAATAATTAATTATGGGTTATGATATATGTTACAGCTGTATTCCCAAACTCCTGTGTCTTCTTTTGAATTAGTTTAATGTTTTGAAGTTACAAAACATAACATTGCTGACAGAGTGTATTTAAAATGACCCTGACCTGTTAAAGTGGAGCGAGATGTTCAAGTAAAAAAAAAGTTCAGCAAGGAACAGCAAAACAGAATAGCACATGGCCTTTGGAAGGGAAGGCACAATCAACTTTAAAAAAGGCCATAAACAGAAGAAATTATAGTTCATAAGGAGTGAGCACCAGGCGATGATAATCATTTTTTAAAAAAAATTCAGAAATATCTGGCTACATTGGAAAGATTGATGAGTTTGATTACTAGTTTGACTAGTTTGAATTTGATTATTAGTTTGATAGTAAAAGCTTTTTCAAGTCTGTAAGAAATAAAAGACAAATGAGAGTAGATATAGTACCTCTAGAAAATGAGGCAGGAGAAAAAATAATGGGGGACAAGGAGATGGCAGATGAACTAAATGAGTATCTTGCATCAGCCTTCACTGTGGAAGACACTAGCAGTGTGCCAGATGTTGTAGTGTGTGAAGGAAGAGAAGTGGGTGCGTTTACTATTACAAGGGAGAAGGTGCTCAAAAAGCTGAAAGACCTATAAGTACATAAGTCACCTGGGTCAGATGAACTGCACCCTAGGGTTCTGAAAGAGGTAGTGTTAGAGATTGTAGCGGCATCAGAAATGATTTTTCAGATATCATTGGACTCTGGCATGGTGCCAGAGGACTGGAAAATTGCAAATGTCACTCCACTCTTTAAGAAAGGAGAAAGGCAGCAGAAAGGAAATTACAGACCAGTTAGCCTGACTGCAGTGGTTGGGAAGATGTTGAAGTCAATTGTTAAGGATGAGATGATGGAGTACTTGTGACAGGGGACAAGATATGACAAAGTCAGTATGGTTTCTTTAAGGGAAAACCCTACCTGATGAACCTGTTGGAATTCTTTGAGGAGATTACAAGTAGGATAGATAAAGGGGATGCAGTGGATGTTGTATATTTGGACTTTCAGAAGGCCTTAGACAAGGTGACACACATGAGGCTGTTTATCAGGTTAAGAGCCCATTGTATTACAGGAAAGTTACTAACATGGTTAGAGCATTGGCTGATTGGAAGAAGACAGTGAGTGGGAATAAAAGAATCCTTTTCTGGTTGGCTGCCAATAACTAGTGGTTTTCTGCAGGGATCGGTGTTGGGACCACCTATTTTAAGCTGTATATAAATGATTTAGATGGTAGAATAGATGGCTTTGATAGTTTGCAGATGATACAAAGATTGGTGGAGGGGCAGGTAGTGTTGAGGAAGCAGGTAGGAAGCAGAAGGACAGACAGATTAGGAGAAAAGGCAAGAAAGTACCAAATGAAATATAATATTGACAAATGCATGGTCATGCACTTTAATAGTAGAAATAAATGTGCCGACTATTTTCTAAATGGGGAAAAAATTAAAAAAACCTGAGATGCAAGGGGACTTGGGAGTTCATGTATAGAACACCCAAAAGGTTAACATGCAAATTGAATTGGTGATGAGGAAGGCAAATGTAATGTTAGCATTCATTTCAAAAGGTCTAGAAAACAAAAACAGGGATGTGATGCTGAGCCTTTATAAGGCACTGGTGAGGCCTCACCTTGGGTATTGTGAACAGTTTTGTGCTCCTCATCTTAGAAGAGATGTGCTGGCATTGGAGAGGGTCCAGAGGAGGTTCACAAGGATGATTCCAGGAATGAAGAATATGAGGAATGTTTGATGGTTCTGGGTCTGTACTCACTGGAATGGATGAATTCTCATCCATTCAATGAGGATGTCATTGAAACCTTTCGAAAGTTGAAAGACCTAGACAGAGTAGATGTGGAAAAGATGCTTCCCATGGTGGGAGTGTCTAGGACAAGAGGGCATGGCCTTAGAGTAGAGGGGTGTCCATTCAAAACAGAGATGTGGAGAAATTTCTTTAGCCGGGGTGGTGAATTTGTGGAATTTGTTGCCACGTGCAGCTGTGGAGACCAGGTAGCTGGGTGGATTTAAGGCAGAGATTGATAGGTTCTTGACTGGACATGGCATCAAAGGTTATGGGAAGAAAGCTGGGAAATAGGATTGAGGAGGAGAAAAAAAGGATCAGCCATGATTGAATGGTGGAGCAGACTTGATGGGCCAAATGGCCTAATTTGCTCCTATGTCTAATGGTCTTATGGTCTAAATTCAAAAGAGCAGTGGAAATCACTGTTTCAATGGAAACCGCAGACAGAGATGTACAGTCAGGAATGAAAGTGAGCAGAATTGCAATGTCTAAACAGAAACAGGCCTGGCCGACCAAATAGTTTTACCATTGTGGTAGGGGCTCACACAGACCAAACAAATGCAGATTTAAAGGCACAATTGCAGAAAATACAACAAAGGAGGACACATACAAAGAACATTTTGGGCAGACAAAAATAAATTGACTGCATAGAGAAGAGAAAAAGAAAAAAGTTCAAGTTAGAATTTCAAAGAGTACTAATCTGCATGCTTTTGATGAAAAATCTGATAATGAGAGTGATACAGGATTATGTAGCCTTGAGATTTACAGTGTGAAAACTAACAATAGAAAAGCAACATGGCTTACGCCAGAAGTGAACAACAAATTAATTAAAATGCAATTAGACGCTGGTTCAGCTGTTTCAAGCATCCACAAAGTGAATTTGAGAGGCATTCCAAACATACTAAACTGAAGCCTGCAGATATCCAACTAAGAACTTATACTGGAGAAAAGATAACTCCCGTGGAAATGACATTTGTGACAGTGAAGTACAACAACCAACAAGCCACATTAAACTTGGATGTGGTTAAAAACAATAGAACCAGCATTGTGGGGGCACGAGTGGCTGAGACAACTACCACTTGAATGGAGGTCCATCCCCTACAATGAAGCCAACTGAAAGTGAATGAAGAAGTATACTGGATGATGCCACAACTGTCTCCACGCAGAATAGTGTGATCTATAGCCTAAAAGAGGGCAAACAGGTGCCAGTGCCAATCTCTGTGCCTCTGGCTGGAAAGCATGAAAATGGCAAAAGCAGTGGACTGACTACAACAGTTTTTGTAGGCAATGTATCTGAGAAAGCTTCTGATATGTTAATTAGGCAGTTACTTGTGAAATGTGGCTTGGTTTTAAGCTGGAAGAGAGTTCAAGGAACTACAGCAAAGTTGTAAGTATTCAGCATTTGTGAGTGTAAAGAAGCAGAATCTACTCTGCATAAACTTCAAGTGGGAGACAAAAAGCTGCTTGTAAAAGTAGGTTCAAAGACCAAAGCCCAGCTGGATGAATCGAAGGCCAAAAAGAAAGGGGTCACTAGAGATACAAAAACAGAGGGTTCATCAGATGATGTGGATAAGCAAACCAAGAGGAGAGACCAGACTGTAAACGAAGACATTGAAGGATTAATTAGAGAATACTCCACTGAACTAAATGGGTCTCCCCAAACTAGAAGAAGGAAAAGAATACATACACAACGCTGGAAGAACAGCAGGTCAGGCAGCATCCGTGAGAAAAGAGTAGCCAACGTTTCGGGCCGAGACCCTTCATTGGGAATGGGGGGGAAGAAAGGGCCGAAGCCCAGTAATAGAGATAGGGGAGGGGGTAGGGCCTAGAGGCGCCAGGTGGAAAACCAATCAGAGGAAAGATAAAGGGGGGAGGGGTGAGGATAAGCATGAAAGAACTGTAAAGGTAAAGAAGCAGAAAGTTGAAAGGGGAGAGAGGGACCTAGGATAGGGGAAGGGGAAGGGGGAGGGGGAGGGAATTACCAGAAATTGGAGAATTCAATGTTCATACCACCAGGCTGGAGGCTACCCAGACGGTAGATGAGGTTTTGCTCCTCCAACCTGAGTTTGGCCTCATCATGGCAGTAGAGGAGGCCATGTATGGACATATCTAGATGGGAATGAGAGGCAGAGTTGAAGTGGGTGGCAACTGGGAGGTAAGTGCTCAACCAAGTGGTCCCCCAGTCTGCGTCGGGTCTCGTCGATGTAGAGGAGGCTGCACCGGGAGCACCGGATGCAATAGACGACTCCAGCAGACTCGCAGGTGAAGTGTTGCCTCACCTGGAAGGACTGTCTGGGGCCTGGAATGGTGGTAAGGGGGGAGGTGTGGGGACAGATGTAGCATTTGCGCTTGCAGGGATAAGTGCCAGGTGGGAGTTCTGTGGGGAGGGACGTGTGGACCAGGTAGTTGCAGAGGGAACGATTCCTGCAAAAAGCTGTGAGGGGTAGGGAGGGAAAGATGTGCTTGGTGGTGGGGTCCTGTTGAAGGTGGCGGAAGTTGCGGAGGATAATATGTTGGATCCGGAAGCTGGTGGGGTTGTAGGTGAGGACAAGGGGAACCCTGTCCCTGTTGTGGTGACGGGAGGATGGGTTAAGGGTTGAAGTGCGGGAAGTGGAGGAGTGAGTGAGGGCATCTTTGATGATGCCAGAAGGGAAACCATGATCCTGAAAGAAAGAGGACATTTGAGAAGTCCTGGAATGGAAAGCCTCATCCTGGGAGCAGATGCGGCGGAGACGGAGGAACTGGGAATAGGGAATGGCATTTTTGCATTGGGCAGGGTGGGAAGAGGTATGGTCAAGATAGTTAAGGGAGTCAGTGGGTTTATAGAAGATGTCAGTGGACAGTCTATCTCCAGAGATGGAGACTGAGAGATCAAGAAAGGGGAGAGAAGTATCAGAGATGGACCAAGTGAATTTAAGGGCTGGGTGAAAGTTAGAGGCAAAGTTGATGAAATTGACGAGCTCAGCATGGGTGCAGGAAGCAGCACAAATGTAATCGTCAAGGTAACGGAGGAAAAGTTGGGGAGTGGTGCCAGTATAGATTTGGAGCATAGAAGAAGGAAAAGGAGAGAAAGAATGTGAATGAGAAAGAGAATAGTGTGAAAAAGCAAGAACATGAGAAAGAAAAAGGGATCGAAGGAGATCAGAGAGAGAAAGGGAGAAGAAAGCTGTCTAGAGCTGTCAGAACCATGTCCTGCAGTCTCAGAGTCAACTCCTACAACCACCACAGAGGAGACTCCAGAAGCTGAGATTGTTTTCATAGCCACAAGTCCCACCTGCCAAGCAGAGAGTTCTCCTGTCAGGAAAGACAACATCCCACAAACATAAGAAAGCCTCCACAGCGATTAAATCTTTAGTCCTGAATGGGTCAATTTAAAAGTTTATTCTGCTGTGGGTGTCTGTATGTATAAGTTGCATGATATAGTATACTGTGTATATCGTTGAGAAGCATTCGGTAATGAGATGAAGTTTATAGCTAATCAGGGAGGAGCATTGTGTACTTAATATTTCAATAATATTTGAGTGATCTTGTAAAAATATGTGAATTGCATTTATCATCACAGTACCACGTGGCACGTGCGTGCCTCGCTTAAAATGAAAAATGAAATTAAACCAGCATTCCCGGACTCCCATGTCTTTCTTTAAATTAATGTTTTGAAGTTACAAAACATAACTATTATTTGAAAAAGCATTTGTTTTCAATAGCATCTTAACTCACAGCAATGATTGAATGATCTGTTTGTCTGATATTCTTTCCCACAAACAGTTTAATAAATGATATCCTGTTCATGTAACTGAGGCAATGGAGAGCACTCGGTAAACACACACATAGTCACACACAAACATTCCTTTATCATTTTGTTGTTACTGTGGTGAGTGTAATCATTTCAATGGTTTCTCCAGCATATTCTCATAATTAACCCAGCATCTCTTACCACCCCCCCCCCCCCCCCACCGCCCCGGCATTGCTATCTACATTCAGAGTCAGACACCAAAGTCGAGTGTAATTCTATATTTGTACTTAACTGTAAGTGTGCAATTGTGTTGAGCATTCTGCTCTTTCATACTGTGGTCTCCCAACAATTCTCCAGTGTCTGCTGGGTCCTAAACTGAGCAGATGCACTTAGGTTGGGTTTATGGTACCTTTCCCACCATACACAGTGGGATGTTCAATTTCTTTAGTAATAGGGATGTGTAAAAGCATTATGTTGTTTGTATCTGTATATGGGGAGGGGAGGGGTTGGGGCTGACGGGAGTTCGCACTGGAGATATTGCTTTCTTATAGATAACTTTTTCTAAATATTGGCATTTTCACTAATTTTGTAAGGTTGATTTTTAACGCACTTAATAAACATCCCTGCACTAAAGTGCTAAGCGACGCCAATCATTTTTTCTTTGGTAAAATTAAAGGTTATGACTCATGTTTTTAACATGAGGGACCACTGGAGGAGCCAATGTTCCCCCATTCAATTTCATCTCTACAGCTGTGAAACCTCAGATAATTTCTTAAACCGAAAATGTCCCAATTCTTGCTATTTGGAGATTGAAAATTTGGCTGAGTGGTGTCATGACAACAACCTCTCACTCAATGTCAGCAAGACCAGGGAACTGATTGCAGACTCCAGGAGAAGGAAACCTGAGGTCTGTGAACACCCTCATTGGAAGCTCAGAAGTGGAGAGGGTCAGTAACTTCAAATTCCTTGGTGTTATTATCTCAGAGGACCTGTCTTGGACCCATTTTATAAATGTAATTCCAAAGAAAACACGTCAGGGCTTCTACTTCCTTAGGAGTCTGCGGAAATTTGGCATGTCATCAAAAAACTTGACAAACTTCCATAGATGTATAGTGGAAAGCACATTGACTGGCTGCATTAGAGTCTGGTGTAGGAACACCAATGCCTTTGAATGGAAAATCCTATAAAAGGTAGTGGATTCAGCCCAGTCCATCATGGGTAAAGCCTTACCAACCATTGAGCATATCTACATGAAATGCAGAATGTAGAATGTAGAATGGCAGCCTCCATCATAAGGTGATACATTCACCACCCAGGCCATACCATTTTCTTGCTGCTGCCATCAGGAAGAAGGTACAGGAGCCTCAGGACTCGCGCCACCAGGTTCAAGAACAGTTTCTACCCCTCAACCATCAGGCTCTTGAACAAAAGAGGATTACTACACTCATCTATTGAGATCTACTTGCAACCAATGATCTCAATTTAATGACTCTTTATCTTGTTATTTCATGCTGTCATTATTTATTGCTATTTACTTCTATTTTCATTTTAACAGCTTATGCTCTTGTTCTTTTGTTGATCCTGTTTACAGTTACTATTCTACAGATTTGCCTGCAGGAAAAATAATCCGGGTTGTATGTGGTGACATGTAGGTACTCTGATAATAAAAGTTGCTTTGAACTTCAATTTGGTTTTGGATTTGGCTAAGTATGGAGGGTATTTGTTTCCTTGCATAATGCATAAATGTTGTCATGAGGTGAGTTATACCTAATCTGAGGCACAATGAGACTTAATCAGAGGCATTTATTGAGATACTGTGCAGAATAGACTCTCCTGGCCCTTCAAACCGTGCAGCCCCTGATTTAACCCGAGCCTAATCATGGGTTAACTTGCAAAGACTAATTAACCTACCAGCCAGTATGTTCTTGGACTATGGGAGGAAACCGGAGCCCCTGGAGGAAACTCACACTGTCTCAAATGGCATCTCAATTAAAGAGCACATTTCTAACAAGATGCCTCTCTCAGTGTAGTATTTAATTACATGTGTGGTTGGGAAGTTCAGGCTCTGGAGTGGTAACATGAATCTGAACTTTTCTAATTCAGGAGGTAAAAACTAAGCCAATCTTGCTCTAGGTTTAAAAGTATTTTTATAGATGTTATGTTGCACTAGAAAAATAAAATCCATGACAAAAAAATACTAAAAATAATTGTATTAGATTGAATGAATACATAGGGTCTTTTAAAAGACTCTTAGATAGGTACATAGAGGGCTATGCGGTCGTGAAATTCTAGGCAGCTACATGGCCGGTACAACATTGCGGGCTGAAGGGCCTGTAATGTGCTGTAGATTTCTATGTTCTATAATGTGTTTTAGTACAGGGTTTTTAAAAAGCAACTTATCTTGGATTTTGTGCATCAGTGATGATAGACTGAACATCTTGACTTCCGGTCAAGATGGCACCTGTCTGCAATGTTCTGTTGGTCAGCATCTTCTGGATAGATCGCAAAACCATACATTCACTACTTTTATGTATTTTATATTTGTTTTGGATCTTGAATGTGATTCTGGAACTGCTGGAGCCTGGGATTTGCAGTTTGGAGATTGTTTGGGTGTTTCAGCGCTCTGCAGTCTCTGAGAGGAGGCAGTGTGAGTGACCCTCATGGCGGGCAAGCCGAGAAATGGTGCCTGAGCCAATGTTCCACTAGATTTCGCTGATTAAAGCTCCCATTGCTCACATTGAAGCAGCGAGGTGAGAGTCAGCTGTCTGTCTTTTGATCGCTCTGTACCAGAGAGGAGAGGAGCCTGCTGCTCTGCCTGGAGAGTGTTGCCCAGGTTTTCTGCGTATTGGACGTGTACTTGGACTATAGACTTCTTTCAGTCTTACAGTTTTTTTATATCCTATGTTTGGGGGTCGATGAGCTTGTTCCATTTTTGTTCCATTTTTTTTTGAGTGGGAGGAGTGATTTGGGGATTGATGTACCTGTTCCATTTTTGTTTCTTTTTGGTGTGGGTGGAGGGACATAGGAGTCAATGTGCCTATTCAGTTTTTGTTTGCGTGGGTAGGTGGGATTTGGGGGTTGATGATTGTGCTTTTTTTCCCCTTTGTTCCATAGCCACCCAGAAAAGAAAAAAATTGAGAGCTGTATACTTTGATAGCAAATGAACCTTTGATTTTGATCACCCCATCCATTGACTATCTTACACTGTACGAACCGGAAACAGATGCTGATTGTGCAGGCAAAAGCAGCATCATGCTTAACTATATAACCATAATTTCATAGCTAACACTTAGTTCAGACTTAAACTTAAAACATAGTTGTATGGGGAAGTTATCGAAGTAATGAGAAACCATTGAGGTTACACAGATAAAGCAGCAGATGTCACTCTCTGTGCTTTCCTTGAGAATCTCAGCCTCTCATTTTGTTTTTGGTTTAAAATAAGGAGCTCCTCACCAAAATGTAATTACCTGCTTGAGTTTGCTATTATAGGCAACAGTTTATTTCTATAACTGTGAGGTGATTAAAACATCCATCCCAGAAAGAATGAATACAGAATAAAATGACACACATAAAATGCCGGAGGAACTCAGCAGCAACTATGAAAAAGAGTAAACATCGGTGTTTCAGGCCAGTGACAAAAATGACTGCTTTTTGAACAGACAATGATTTCATTTTTAACCAACATTTAGAGGTCACCTCGTGAAAAGGTGGTGTATGCTCTGAATCAGAATTGGAATCAGGTTTAACATCACTGTTAATGTTATTTAGGGGTAGCAGTACAGTGCAAACATAATAAAAACTATAAATAACCAATATAAATAAAAGTAAATACATATGCCACACAGTGAATTCTGGTTAATTGGGGCACATTAGGACTAGTACATTTTGGCCCATTTAAGTGCTAGTCCCTATTAGCTGTAGTTTTGTGGACAAACTAAGTAACAATTTATGCACTTAAATGAATACAGATATTGAAACATTACCAATACCTCTACAGTACTACAAAATTGTGTATTAGTTCCTAATGGTTATTGACGGAGGAATTCATCCAGTGTGTGCTGTTGTGTTCTTTTGATTGGCTGTAAAGGAACAAAATCAGTGGAGACGCCTAGTGCCTTCATTCGTCCTCCAAATCTTCATTTTCATTGTAAAATTCAAAATGATTGTTGATATCTTCAAATTCATCATAGTTCCTAACTTGTTGAAGTAGTGAAATAATTCCATTTTCACTGCCAGCCATTCTTGCCATCACCAAGCCTGAATGTTTGACACTGTAATGAGCAAAGGGAATTGTCTCTCTGTTTAATTCTCGCTAGTGACAAAACTCACTGCTTTTTGAGCACAAACACAACTGATGGTATTTAAAAACTGTTCACTCTCAATTAGATATAGTGTACTGGCTACTCAAGTGTATTGAACTGATGTTATTTAGAAACTGTCCCATTTAAGTGGCATAGTGTCCCAAATAAAGGAAGCAAATCTTGGCCATTTTCGTGATTAATTTTTGTTCTTTAAGAGTTGTCCCAAAGAAGCAGCAGCTGATTAACTTTCCCTCCTCCTTGATGGTAGCAGTAATAAGAGTGCATGACTTGGGTGATGTGAGTTCTTAATATGGGAGGCGCTTGATGCTTGGGAGACTAGTGTATAAGGTGGAGGGGCTGAGTTTGCAATGTTCTACAGCTTTTCCTGATCCTGTGCATCACCCCTCCATATTCATTAGAATGCTCGCCACTGTACACCTGGAGAATTTTGTTGGGACCTTTGGTAATATACCAAATCTCCTCAAACTCCAAATGAAATTTTACTGTTAAGTTATTTGAGAATGTAAAAAAAAGTTATCATAGAATAAATCTCCAGGATTTATGAAACAAAAATCGTTTTGAAAAGCCTTAGTAGGCTATTAACTGTATCTGGTAAATGGGATTTGTGTAGATAGATAGTAGATTAGTATGTCTAAGGGCTTGATTCTATTTGTTATGACTATATGACTTCATGCCTCGATGGATAGTATGCTGTGTAAGCTGTAAATTATTGTATGTTGGGCCCTGATGCAGAATTATGACCCAAAATGCAAAAATTTCCTGTCCTCCCACAGACTATACGACCATAAGACACAGGAGCAAAACTAGGCCATTCAGCCTGTCATGTTTGCTCTGTTATTTCATCATGGCTCATCCATTTGCTCCTTCTCCTACCTTCTCCCTGTAACCTTTCACACCCTAATCTATCAACCTCCGCATTAAATAGATCCAAAGACCAGGTCTCCACAGCCCCCTACAATGCCACTCAATCCACCAAGTTCCTCCAGCAGATTGTTTGATGCCTCAGGTTCCAGCGTCTGCCACCTCTTGTGTCTTCAATAAAGCTAAGTCTCCCTTTCACCAGATGTCAATCATATATCTCTGATACAAGTGTCATTCATCCCAATTCATTGTCCAAAGTTAATATAGATCCAATTATACTGTATTTGAAAATGCCATAAACTAGAAATATTTCTTAAATGAAGCTGGGGTGGTGGCTACTATGCATCTTTCTTTATTGAAGATGAGAATTGTATTTAGCACTTAACATTGTCTAATTAAAAAAACCTTTTATTTTGGGCTGAGTTGGTATCAATGGGGAGGTTGCTTTAATGAATAGCCTTAACACATTTACATTTGAAAACATTCACACTGAACTACTGTTTTTAATATTCTTAACATTTGATATACCAACCAATACTAGAACTATATAATATTTATGTATTTTATCAATTCTACTAAGAGGTAGAGAAATCCCTCATTAGTCCCTTACTTGAGATATAATTTTCATTTGTTGAAATTACATGAACAATTTTCAAAGGTTCAAAGTAAATAAAACACTGAAATTGGTCTTCTCCAGATAGTCATAAAATAGAAAGGCATCAATTCCCCCTGCACGTAAAGAAAAAACTCAGGAACACCAAACACCTCAACCTCTCCCTTGCACAATATCTTAACAGATCACAGAAACCCCCAGCCCACCAATCGGCAACAAAGAATGAATGGAGAGAACATGATAAAAACGTAGAACAGCAAGAGGCCAATATGAATTACAATACAACCCATAAATCTCAGAATTTCGATAACATCTCTGCGAGCATCTCTTCTGGAGTTTTCTCAAGGACAGCAGAGTGCTAGCACACTTGAACAAACTACAGACTCCAACAGTTTCACAAAATTAAAGATAAAAAGAATGAGTGGAAGACACAGAAAAGATGAAATGATTGACTAGCTGGAAGATGTTGCCCAAGGAATCGGTGTTCACTTCTGCCATCTTAACAGGAAGTTCAAACAACAATACACACAAAATGCTGGTGGAACACAGCAGGCCAGGCAGCATCTATAAGGAGAAGCACTGTCGACGTCTCGAGCCAAGACCCTTCATCAGGACTAACCGAAAGGAAAGATAATAAGAGATTTGAAAGTAGTGGGGGGAGGGGGAAATCTGAATGATAGGAGAAGACCAGAGGGGGTGGGATGAAGCTAAGAGCTGGAAAGGTGATTGACGAAAGTGATACAGAGCTGGAGAAGGGAAAGGATCATGGGACGGGAGGCTTCAGGAGAAAGAAAGGGGGGGGGGGAAGCACCAAAGGGAGATGGAGAACAGGCAAACAACTAAATATGTCAGGGATGGGGTAAGAAGGGGAGGAGGGGCATTAACGGGAGTTAGAGAAGTCAATGTTCATGCCATCAGGTTGGAGGCTACCCAGCCGGTATATAAGGTGTTGTTCCTCCAACCTGAGTTTGGATTCATCTTGACAGTAGAGGAGGCCATGGATAGACATATCAGAATGGGAATGGGATGTGGAATTAAAATGTGTGGCCACTGGGAGATCCTGCTTTTTCCAGCGAAATGGTCTCCCAGTCTGAGTTGGGTCTCACCAATATATAAAAGGCCACACCGGGAGCACAGGATGCAGTATACCACACCAATCGACTCACAGTTGAACAGTCGCCTCACCTGGAAGGACTGTCTGTGGCCCTGAATAGTGGCGAGGGAGCAAGTGTAAGGGCAGGTGTAGCACTTGTTCCGCTTACAAGGATAAGTGCCTGGAGGGAGTTCGGTGGGAAGGGATGGGGGGGGAACGAGTGGACAAGGGAGTCGCGTAGGGAGCGATCCCTGCGAAAGGCAGAAGGAGGGGGGGAGGGAAAGATGTGCTTGGTAGTGGGATCCCGTCGGAGGTGGCGGAAGTTACGGAGAATTATACATTGGACCTGGAGGCTAGTGGGGTGGTAGGTGAGGACAAGGGGAACCCTATCCCGAGTGGGGTGGTGGGCGGATGGGGTGAGGGCAGATGTGCGGGAAATGGGAGAGATGCATTTGAGAGCAGAGTTGATGGTGGAAGAAGGGAAGCCCCTTTGTTTAAAAAAGGAAGACATCTCCTTTGTCCTGGAATGAAAAGCCTCATCCTGAGAGCAGATGCGGCAGAGATGGAGGAATTGTGAGAAGGGGATAGAATTTTTGCAAGAGACAGGGTGGGAAGAGGAATAGTGCAATCCCCTAATGTTCCCTTTAAACTTTTCCCCCTTCACCCTTAACCTATGAGCTCTGGTTTTTTCCTCCCCTGGCCTCAGTGGAAAAAGCCTGCTTGCATTCACTCTATCTATACCCATCATAATTTTATACACCTCTATCAAATCAACCCTCATTCTTCTATGCTCCAGGGAATAACGTCCTAACCTATTCAACCTTTCTCTGTAACTCAGTTTCTCAAGTCCTGGCAACATCCTTGTAAACCTTCTCTGCACATTTTCAACCTTATTACTATCCTTACTGTAATTAGGTGACCAAAACTGCACACAATACTCCAAATTCAGTCTCACCAATGTCTTATACAACCTCACCATTACATTCCAACTCTTCTACTCAATACTTTGATTTATAAAGGCTGATGTACAAAAGCTCTCTTTATGACCCTATCCACCTGTGATGCCACTTTTAGGGAATTATGTATCTGTACACCCAGATCCCTCTGCTCTACTGCACTCCTCAGTGTCCTACCATTAACCTTGTAAGTTCTACCTTAGTTTGACCTTCCAAAGTGCAATACCTCACACTTGTCCACATTAAACTTCATCTGCCATTTTTCAGCCCATTCCTCCAACTGGTCCAAATCCCTCTGCAAGCTTTGAAAACCTTCCTCACTGTCCACTACACCTCCAATCTTTGTATCATCAGCAAATTTGCTCATCCAATTTGCCACATTATCATCCAGATCATTGATATAGATGACAAATAACAATGGACCCAGCACTGATCCTTGTGGCACGCCACTAGTCACAGGCCTCCACTCAGAGTAGCAATCCTCCACTACCACTCTCTGGCTTCTTCCATTGAGCCAATGTCTAATCCAATTTACTACCTCTCCATGTATACCTAGCGACTGAATCTTCCTAACTAACCTCCCATGCGGGACCTTGTCAAAGGCCTTACTGAAGTCCACATATACAACATCCACTGCCTTCCCTTCATCCACAGTACAGTTGAAATAAATGTGAATGCAAGTTAAGTAAAACATGATGTGAATAGGTCAGGGCAGTCCTATTCAGAAATTGAACTAATATTAATATACAGACCATAAAAAGGTTAAAAAAGGAATATAACTTTGAACACATGCTAACACACAAACAATTCAAAGTAATTCAAATCAATAAATCAAATTATTCCACTGTACTGGGCTCACTGTAATAGTAGCAGGCCAATATGACGTATTTAGTTGGCAGATTTTCCAGCTCAAACACTGGGAAGTTGGTGGAAGTTTTACTGCTGCTCAGTTAGACTCCATAAAGAGTTCACCAATGCAGCGAGGTGTTCCACTACTGGCCCATTGTCAGTGATACAGTGGGATTTTATTAGGGCTGGAGAGCAAGGGAAGGCTTTGGAAGGAGTGAGTGCCTGAATGTGGTGGGGGAGGAGGAGGGGGAGGAAATTAGAGGAAAGGTGGACCAGTGGAAAGAGATGTTTTGTCCATTGCTGGGAAGGAAGCTGGGGGAGGGGGAAAGTAGCAGGGTAAAATGCATTTGCAAACAACACATATAGATTGGGAAATGTTTTGTTGAAGCATTTCTGCTTCTCTTCACTTAGAAGTTATTAATCATTCTGAAGTTTTCTGCTTTTGGCAGAGGACTACCTCCTCCGACTCAGCATTCTTTACCCATGACTTAATGTAGTAATGATTCAGAAAGGAAGCAGGTACAGAGAGCAGAATTAATACTTTATATTGGTAACATTGCATCATAACTGTGAAACATTTCAGAATACAACAGGGTTTAACCAGGGGTGCCCAAGCTTTTTTATGCCGTGAACCTTACCATTTACTGAGGGGTTCGAGAACACCAGGTTGGAAACAGTCGAAGAGGGAGGGACAGAAGAGAAAGGAGGAAACAGCAAAAAGAACAAATTAGTATTGGTAAGAAGCCAGGAATAAGTAAATGCCAAAATGTGTTGTGTAAAGTGAAAATGAGTGGTAGTGGATCAGGTAAAATGTGGTTTCAGATCAGGCTACAGTGAAGATTTTTTCTCTCACTTCACCAGACTTGAGAGAATGTAAAAGGAGATTTAATACTCTAGCCTATATAATTCCAAGCCCATAATTTAATTGACTATTTGCTGGACTTTGAAGTGGTCTAGTAAGCCATTCTGTTCATATGGCTGTTCGGGGTAGACAATAAATGCTGCTGCGATTGTATATATACCATCTGTTACAGTACAAAGAGGAATTGTTACTTTGCTGGGGTGTAATCCATCCTCTTCCAGGCACTGAGAAGGAACAAAATGGTAAACAAATTACATAGTAATGTAATGTACATTCATGTACAGGAAGTTAATTACCATGACAATGAGATATATTTTCAGCTTTTTGTAACTGATTTATTATCATTTCATGTATCAGAATACAGTCAAATCCTTTGTTTTCTATGTTAATCAGACAGATCATTCCAAACAAGAGTACGTTGAGGTAGTACAGAGGGAAGGGCAGTAACAGAATGCAGAATGTGGTTGACAGAAAGTGCAGTGCCGCTTACGAAGTGCAATGGCGACTATGAGGTAGATTGTGAGATCAAGACCTTATCTTTGTCACACAAGAGTCTTATAACAGGATAGAAGCTCCCTTTGAGCCTGTTGGTGCGTGTTTTCAAACTTTGGCATATTCTGCCTGAAAGGGGAGGGGGAATGGTCAGGATGGCTGGGGTCTTTGATTGTGCTGTTTGTTTTCCTGAGGTAGCAGAAAGAGTAGCCAGAGTCAATGGAGGAGAGACTGGTTTATATTATGCACTGAGCTCCGTTTTCGACTCTCTGCCTCTTATAGAGTCATAGAAAACATGTCCTTTGGCCCCATCTAGTCCATGTAAAACCACATGTAAAAGCCTAGTCCCATTGACCTGCAGCTGGACCATACACCTACTCTTAGTTACCTCTGGAAAAGGACCCCACCAAAAAACATCAAACCATTGTCTCCTGTACCATCACCGCCCTTATCAACTCCGGAGACCTTCCATCCTCAGCCAAAAAACACCCCGCACTGCTCGGTTTTACCTCCTCCCTAAGAGCCACAAGCCAGACTGTTCTCGGCCTGCTCCTGCTTCACCGAACTTGTATCTGCCTACCTGGACTCCATTTTGTCACCCATAGTTCAGTCCCTCCCCACCTACATCCAGGATACACCCATGCCCTCCATTTGTTCAATAACTTCCAGTTCCCCGGTCCCAACTGCTTCATTTTCACCATGGATGTCCAATCTTTATACACTTCCATTCCCCATCAAGAAGGCCTCAAAGCCCTCCGCTACTTTATTCTTTTGAATACTTTATTTAAAATTTTCAGTTTTACAAAGACAAAACATATTGAAGATGTACAAAACAATACAAACGAGATGCAGCTCCTGGTGGAGCACAGACAAAGCAAATCAAAAACAAAAACAGAAAGGCTGCCAGACAATTTACATAAACAGACTTTCAAAAAAAACGTTGACACAATAATGGTATCACGGAAGCAATGTAAAATAAAATGAATAAAGGAGTCCGGTTAGGCACCACACCCACTCATGGGCAAGACAGGTCAAGGTCACTATGTATGTGAGGTAATATGACACTGAGCCAAGAAAGGTCCCCTTATTCTCTCAAATATATTCTGTGTATTGGGATTGTGCAGACACAGTCTTTCCATTTGTATAATAGACAACATCTCTTTGAGCCAGTGTGCAAAGGTAGGTGGAGTAGTAGACTTCCAGGTCAGAAGAATAAGTTTCTTAGCCACCACCATTCCTAGATGCAGAGCAATCCGCATGTCGTGCGGCAACTCAAGAGTCACTGCAGAACATTCAAAGATGGTGTGGTGAACTATGTGCCTGTCGGGACACGCCCCTGCTGACTGCTCCTGTGGCTCCTCCCACAGGCCCCTGTATAAAGGAGATCTGCGGCCTGACGCTCGGCCTCAGTCTCCAAGACATTGTATGATAGACACTCACTCCTGGTTCCTTCTTCCAGTCAATAAAAGCCGATATCTCGCCTTACGTCTCAGTGTGAGTTATTGATGGTGCATCAGATGGCGAGGTCAGGATTGGGCTGAATGTGTCTAGAATAGGTTTTTGAGAGCCACTCAAAAATTGCAGTCCAAAAGTTGTATAATGTAGGGCAAAAACCAGAAAAGATGTGCTAGTGAGCCCTCAGCAGAGCGGCACCTGTCGCAATCAGGAGACACAGATGGGAAGATGTGATTCAGTTTTGTTTCTGTTTTGTTTTGTTTTTGTTTCTGTTTTGTTTTTGAATGGTGCAATCTATGCATCACCTTGTACTGGATTAACCTGTAGCATGAACATGGATGAACAAGTTAGGTCTCTATTCATTGGAGCGTAGAAGGTTGAGGGGGGATTTAATCGAAGTATTTAAAATTTTGAGAGGGATAGATAGAGTTGACATGAATAGGCTGTTTCCATTGAGAGTAGGGGAGATTCAAATGAGAGGACGTGATTTGAGAGTTAGGGGGCAGAAGTTTAAGGGAAACATGGGGGGGTATTTCTTTACTCAGAGAGTGATAGCTGTGTGAATGAGCTTCCTGTAGAAGTAGTAGAGGCCAGTTCAGTTGTGTCATTTAAGGTAAAATTGGATAGGTATATGGACAGGAAAGGAGTGGAGGGTTATGGGCAGAGTGCGGGTAGGTGGGACTAGGTGAGATTAAGAGTTCAGCACGGACTAGGAGGGCCGAGATGGCCTGTTTCCGTGCTGTGATTGTTATATGGTTATATGAATTAATAGAGCAACAGTGAACCCGGGACATTGCCTCCTCCCAAAGTTCCGCTGATATCTCTGAGTTCAAGTCCCTAGCCCAGGCTTCCCTAATAAAATCTGTAGAAACCAAAGGAGTAGAGCAATTCACAAATTTTGATATTAACTGTTTGGAGTCTGGAGAGAGCAAGAGGTTCTCAAGAAAGGGATGGGTGGTGGAAATAGACTCGAAGTGTGGGCACTAACTTGTGTGGGTGTCTAACTTGGAGATAGCGAAAAAAATGAATTTAGAAGGTTAAATTTAGTGTTTAATTGTGTGAATGATGCAAACTGGCCATCGATGTATAGATCTAAGAAAGTTTTGATACCCCTCTCTCTCCAGACTGCAAACACCCCATTTAATTGTCCAGGCTTAAATGAGTGGTTTTGACAAATGGGAGCGTGTATGGAAACTCTGGGAATTTGGTGAGCCACTTTTATCTGGTTTAATAATCGTAAAGAATTCTTTAAGGTAAAGTTTTGTTGGATTGGCTTGTCTGTTGAGGCATAAGTGGAAAGCAGAAGAGCAGGAAGTGAAGAATATTTAACAATAGAAACTTCCAGCTGTAGCCATGAAGGTTGTTCTTTGGTCGCAGCACCTCCACATTTCCAGTGTGCAACGGCCCTGAAGTTAGCTGCCCAATAGTCATGTTTGAAAATTGACAGACCAACACCTCCCTTCCTAAGAGGTTTGTGTAGGTGAGCCTTAGATATCCTGTGTGATTTATAGCTCCACATGAAGGGCGATATGATAGAGTCAAGTTTCTTAAAAAAAAGATGCATTTAAGTATATAGGCAGGTCTTGAAACAGATATAGAAATCTGGGTAGGGTCACCATTTTGATCGCATTTACCCGTCCAGTCATGGATAAGGGCAGTATCCTCCAGGACTTGATATTTGTTCTGAGTTTTTCTAAGGATTCTGTAAAGTTAAATTTGAAAAGATGCTTTGGGTTCTTAGTCAGTTTAATCCCCAAATAGGTGAAACGGTCCTTCTCTACTCTAAAAGACAACTTCTTCAGGAAGTCTTCAGTAAATTGATCCACTAAAGGCATGAATTTGCTCTTTCTCCAATTTATGGTATACCCAGAAATGCTCCCGAAGGAATTTATATATTCTAGTAGGATGGGAATAGAGACTGCTGGGTCGGCTAAACAAACAAGGATGTCGTCCACATACAGGGTCACACTGGTCTCAATATTGCCCAACTTAATACCTTTAATGTGTGGGTGGCCCCTAATGCCAATTGCCAGGGGGGCCAGCGCTAGGTTAAACAGCAGTGGGGGACAGTGGGTCCCCTTGGTGAACACCACATTGCAGAGAGATCGGATTGGATTTATCTCCATTTGTGAAAATGGAGGATTTTGGATTGGTATATAATATTTTAACCCATTCTATAAAAGTGTCGCCGAATCCAAACTTCTTGAGTGTTGCAATTAGATAGGGCCACTCTATCATATTGAATGCCTTGTGGGCATCTAGAGACAGTATAGCAGCTCTATCATCTTTCCCATAATCGGCATACAAAATATTGAGAATTTTGCAGACATTACAAAAGGAGTACATGCCCGGGATAAATCCCCTTTGGTCCGGGTGAATGATATTTGCTATATGCTTACCGAGCTGATTCGCTAACACTTTTGTAATTATTTTCAGATCATAATTTAGTAGTGCAATAGGCCTCTAGCTTCCAGGATCCGTTTCATCTTTATCTTGTTTTAATAGAACACATATTTGCTTCACTGAGAGAGGGTGGGAGCCTCTTGTTTTAAAAGGTATCCTGAACCATTCTCAGCAAAGTCGGGGAAGGATATCTCGGAAGGCCTTGTAGAACTCTGGCCCGAACCCGTCCGGTCCAGCTGCCTTACCGGTGGGAGATCCTTTGATGGCATCCTGTAACTCAGATAACGAAAATTCCAAATCCAAATTCTCCCTGAAAGCTGCATCTAATTGTGGGAAATAAAGCAGATCAAAAAATCTTCCTGTGTAGCTGTTGATTTGGAGGTGTACATTTCTGAATAGAACTCACTAAGTTGTTTGTTAATATATTTTAAGTCCGTAAGCATCTTCGTGGGTTATGTGGAACAGTCTATGCTCCAAATCTATACTGGTACTGCTCCCCAACTTTTCCTTCACTACAGTGACGACTACATTGGTGCTGCTTCTTTCACCCGTGCTGAGCTCGTCAATTTCATCGACTTTGCCTCTAACTTTCACCAAGCCCTCAAATTCACTTGGTCCATCTCAGACACTTAGCTCTCCTTTCTTAATCTCTCAGTCTCCATCTCTGGAGACAGACTGTCCACTGACATCTTCTATAAACCCACTGACACCCATAACTACCTTGACTATACCTCTTCCCACCCTGCCAAATGGAAAAATGCCATTCCCTATTCCCAGTTCCTCCGTCTCTGCCACATCTGCTCCCAGGATGAGGCTTTCCATTCCAGGACATCTCAAATGTCCTCTTTCTTTAAGAATCGTGGTTTCCCTTCTGCTGTCATCAATGATGCCCTCACCCGCATCTCCTCCATTTCCCGCACTTCGGCCCTCACCCCATCCTTCCATCACCACAACAGGGACCATGTTCCCCTTGTCCTCACCTACCACCCCAGCAGCCTCCGGATCCAGCATATCATCCTCCGCAACTTCCGCCACCTTCAACAGGACCCCCCACCACGCACATCTTTCCTTCTCTACCCCTTCTCTGCTTTTCACAGGGATCGTTCCCTCTGTGTCTACCTGGTCCACACGTCCCTCCCCAAGGATGTCCCCCCTGGCACTTATCCCTGCAAGCATAGGTGCTACACCTGTCCCTACACCTTCTCTCTTACCACCATTCAGGGCCCCAAACAGTCTTTCCAGGTGAGGCAACACATCACTTGGAAGTCTGTTGGGGGTCATCTATTGCATCTGGTGCTCCCGGTGCGGCCTCCTCTACATCGGCGAGACCTGACGCAGATTGGGAGACCACTTCATCGAGCACCTCCACTCCGTCCGCTACATCAGATAGGATCTCCCAGTTGCCACCCACTTCAACTCTGCTTCACATTCCCATTCTGATAAGTCTATACATGGCCTTCTCTACTGCCATGATGAGGCCAAACTCAGGTTGGAGGAGCAACACCTCATATACTGTCTGGGTAGTCTCCAGTCCCTTGACATGAACATCGAATTCTCCAACTTCCGGTAATTCCCTCCCTCTCCCTTCCCCCATCCCACTTTCACTCTGCCTCCTCTTCCAGCTGCCTATCACCTCTCTCATGATTCTGCCTTCTTCTATTACCCATAGTGCTTTCCCCTTACATTCCTTCTTCACCTTTCCTGCCTTTCCCCTCCCTGCTTCCCCTCCCCCAACCCTTGATCTTTCCTCTAATTGGTTTTTCACCTGACACCTTCCATCCTCCCCCCATCTTATTTATAGGGCCCCTATAACCTCCTTCTTCAGTCCTGATGAAGGGTGTTGGCCCGAAACGTTGGCTGCTCATTTCAACGGATGCTGCCCGACCTGCTGAGTTCATCCAGCTTTTGTATGTGTTGGTTTGACCACAGCATCTGCAGTGTACTTTGTGTTGACCATACCCTTGCTGTCTATGTACATCTTTTAAATGTTGAAATAGAGCTCACATGCACCACTTCAGTTAGCAGCTCATTCCACACTCTCACCACCCTCTGAATGACGAAGTTTCCCTTCATGTTTCCTTAAATGTTTCATCTTTCACCCTTAACCCATGACCTCTGGTTGTAGTCCCACTCAGTGGAAAAAGCCTGCTTGCATTTACCCTATCTATGTCCTTCATAATTTTATATACCTCTATCAAATCACGTCTCAGTCTTCCAAGGAATAAAGCCCAAACCTATTCAATCTTTCCATATAACTCAAGTCCTCCAGACCTGCAACATCCTTGTTGTTTTCTCTGTGCTTGAAAACCGTATTTACATCTTTCCTGAGGGGAGGTGACCAAAACTGCACACAATACTCCAAATCAAGCCTCACCATGTTTTACACAACTTCAATATAACTTACACAAAATGCTGGTAGAACACAGCAGGCTAGGCAGCATCTATAAGGAGAAGCGCTGTCGACGTTTCGGGCCGAGACCCTTCAATATAATTTCCCATCTTCTGTACTCAATACATTGATTTATGAAGGCCAATGTTCCAAAAGCTTTCTTTACAACCCTGTCTACCTGTGATGCCACTTACAATGAATTATGGACAAGTATTCCCAGATCCCTTTGTTCGACCACACTCCTCAGTGCCTACCATTCACTGGTTGACTTACCTGGTTGGTCCTACTAAGTGCAACACCTTGCATTTGTCTGCATTAAGTTCCATCTGCCATTTCCAGCCCAGTTTTCCAGCTGGTCAAAATTCAGATTCAGTTTATTGTCATTTAGAAACCACAAATGCAATAGATAGATAGATAGATACTTTATTCATCCCCAAGGGGAAATTCAACATTTTTCCAGCGTGTCATACAATTATTGTAGCAAAACTAATTACATACAATATTTAACTCAGTATAAGTATGATATGCATCTAAAATCACCCTCCCAAAAAGCATTAATAAATAGCTTTTAAAAAGTTCTTAAATAGTTTACTAAAGTGCATTGAGTGGTAACTTAAGCTCAGTCCTAACCCCAGCACTTTAACATGTCTTGCCCCTGGTGGTTGAATTGTAGAGCCGAATGGCATTGGGGAGTAATGATCTCTTCATCCTGTCTGAGGAGCATTGCATTGACAGCAACCTGCCGCTGAAGCTGCTTCTCTGTCTCTGGATGGTGCTGTGCAGAGGATGTTCAGGGTTTTCCATGATTGACCGTAGCCAACGTTCCTCCAGAATGATATCACGAAAGCACACGACAAAACAGACTACACCAGAAAATCCACATAATGTTTGGCAATCCCCAATCCAGAGCCCGGAGAGGCTGCTGCATATTAATATTAATATTAATATCATGCTACCATCTTAGTGTGTTTCCTGGAAAGGAACTCCAATCCCACCAGGCAAAACAAGACCAAAAACTAAAGCTACAAGACCTGCACAAAACCACATAATTACAACATATAGTTGCAACAGTGCAAACAATAACATAATTGATAAAAAAAAACAGACCATGGGCACAGTAAAATTAGTCCAAAGATGTTAAAAGACTATAAGTTCAAAAGAAACCACCACAGTTTCCACAAGTCCTCAGGGTCCCGATAGACTTGTCATCCCACGCAGGAGGCAGAAGGGAATACCCCCGCTATGGACTTCCATGGCGCTGCCTGCCTCAGCCTCACAGATGCAGCACACAAACACTCCATCGAACCCAGCTCGCAGACAGTGAAAGCGCTCCGACCGCAGCGGACTCCGAGTCTGTCGAACCTCTGACACCCACTTCACAAATAACAGATAATCAGCTCTGGAGTGGCTGCTGCAAGCTGCGTCACATCACCATCTTAGATAATACCTCTGTAAGCTGTGATAGTCTTCTTTGCTGTAACCTGCAAATTTGCTGGTCCAGTTAACTACATTATCATCCAGATCAAAGATTCAAAGTATGAATGGGGCGCATAATCCTGAGAATCATCTTCTCACAGACAGCCATGAAACACCATGGAACCCACTCAAAATAAAACATCAAACACCCAAAGCACATAAAACATAGAACAAATCATCAAATGGCAAAAAATGAGCAACATACACAGAATATAAAACCTCGCAGCACAGTCAATGGAACAGACCAGTTTAGTTCAGATCAGTTCAATTTAGCTTTGTTGACTGTGGGCCACAGAGCCAACCTGTCAGATCAAAACTGCACAAAATAGCAATAACAAATCAGCAACCAGAAACCAGAAGCACATTTGTCACAAGTAACCGTGGGTCAACTGTCTAAGAAGAATAACCAGAAGGCATGAGTCGCAAAAATAGATTGAGGTGCTTTTATTTACAAAAATAGTGGAAAAACAAAAACCTGAAAGTCCGCATCAAAACAAGAAAAAGAATGAAAAAAAATACAATGTATATATACAGCTTGCAGTTGTCACCTGTCTGGTTAACAGCCACCCTTAGACTAAACAGGAAAAAATACAACGTATATGTACAGCTTGCAGTTGTCACCTGTCTGGTTAACAGCCACCCTTAGACTAAACAGGAAAAAATACAATGTATATATACAGCTTGCAGTTGTCACCTGTCTGGTTAACAGCCACCCTTTGACTAAACAGGAAAAAATACAATGTATATATACAGCTTGCAGTTGTAACCTGTCTGGTTAACAGCCACCCTTAGACTAAACAGGAAAAAATACAACGTATATATACAGCTTGCAGTTGTCACCTGTCTGGTTAACAGCCACCCTTTGACTAAACAGGAAAAAATACAAGGTATATATACAGCTTGCAGTTGTCACCTGTCTGGTTAACAGCCACCCTTAGACTAAACAGGAAAAAATACAACGTATATGTACAGCTTGCAGTTGTCACCTGTCTGGTTAACAGCCACCCTTAGACTAAACAGGAAAAAATACAACGTATATATACAGCTTGCAGTTGTCACCTGTCTGGTTAACAGCCACCCTTTGACTAAACAGGAAAAAAACCCAAAGCCTTGGTCACCTGTGGTTTACAGTTACTAAGCCCCCTCACCCTAGACCGGGGGTCGGCAACCTGCGGCTCTCGAGCCATTTGTGGCTCTTTCACCTCTGTGCTGCGGCTCCCTGTGGCTTTGGGAAATAATTGGTCAGTATTTAATTAAAATGTATTTTATGTTAGTTTGTTAGCTTTTGAAATGTAATTATGGTGATCTTGTACATTTCCTGCCACATCCGAAACGGCTCACAATTAGCCAGCATTCCGGCTAAGGGAGATAGCCTACGGGGGTTTGTGAGTACGCGTCTTTTGCAGCATCTGCGTCCATGGGGGCTGGGTTGAGGGAGGCTTAAAAGCAAGGCTGTTTAGTTCGAATAAAGCTATCTTTGACTGCAGTTTACTGACACCGCTACAACGTGTTTTTATCGCTGGCTGTCCAGACGGAAGGTGCTGAAACGCTTTGTCGCGTGTCTGGAAGAAGTGAAAACTTTCCTGGGCAGCAAAGGGCTCACCTTTCCTGAGCTGGAACAGCCAGAGTGGCTGGAAAAGCTACACTTCATGGTAGACATGACAGCGCACCTGAACACGCTGAACACAGCTCTTCAGGGGAAAGGACGTACAGCCCTGCACATGTTGGAGGATGTTTTGGCATTCGAGCGCAAGTTGACAGTGCTTGCCAGAGATTTACAGAAAGGCACATTGTCTCACTTCCCCAATTTGAGAGAGTTCAAACAAGGTCACGACATGATAATTTCGGAGTATTTACATTCTGCAATCATCGCAATGCAAACATCGTTTGGGAAACGCTTCTGTGAGTTCAGAGAGGAAAAAAACACATTATCCTTCCCGGTCACTCCCTTAAGCATCGATCCTTCCCTACTGAATACGACTGCATTGGCAGGTGTGAGTCAACCTGATCTTGAGATGGAACTGGCCGACATAGCCGACAAAGACATATGGGTGTCCAAGTTTAGACGCTTGACAGCAGACCTTGAAGATGTTGCCCGTCAGAAGGCCGTTCTTGCTCAGAAACACAAATGGAGTGATATTGAAAACCTCACAGATGACAGCTTGCGATCCTGTGTAAAGATGAAGGTGACATCATACAGCCCTGATATGCAGACGCTGTGCGCTGAGGTCCAGGAGCAGAAATCCCATTAACCAAGTATGATAAATATTTTAATTGCCTATTATTTTACTTATATTCATATTTTTTCATTGTTCAGTGAAATAGTCCTTTCATTTTTCAGGATGACAGCTGGCTGACGTTATTTTTGGTTTGCTGCTGGCGGAAAATTTAAGTTCGGCGTTTTTCATAAATACAAGAAGGACTCAAATAGACATTGAGTATTTTACTTAAAAGTAACCTTCAACCCAACGTCTTTTTTTCGGAGTTCAAAATGTTTTTGTTGCATGCAGAAATGTAATTTCGTTTTCTCTGCAGGAGTTCATCAATTTCATAAATGCAACACATTATAGTTTGTTTATACATAGCATAAAGGCAAAAAAAATGTTGTATGCAGTGTTATTTCATTTTAAATGTCAAACGGGTTTTGCGGCTCCCAGTGTTTTCTTTTCTGTGGGAAACGGGTCCAAGTGGCTCTTTCAGTGGTAAAGGTTGCTGACCCCTGCCCTAGACCAACCAAAAACTAATTAACTCAATTATCTTCCATTTCACACAATCTGAAACTCTACTACCAGTTCTCACAATAAACACATACACCTCATTATGGGAGTCCCCATTTCCCGGTTAAATAACTTAAATAAACCCCAAAACTTTACCACAAGATGAGTAATTAGGTAAGGTAACCCTTGACCCGGTTAAAGATGGCATCCTCCACCATCAGCACACCTGTGCAGGTTGCTGCTGCCTCTATATCAGACAGCCCGACGCAGCAGCTCTGTTTCAGACCCAGTGACTGTGGAGGAGAGAAACGCCAGATTATCATGACACTTCAGCAAAACACTTATTGGAAAGACGAATATGAATAAATTGACCTGAGATAATTAAACTGTGACATAGTGTGTTTCTTTTTTTTCATACCTATTACTGCTGGGGATAAGTGTAAATTTATGACTATTGATTTATTGTGATGCGTGCACTCACCACAGTGACAGAGGGGAATAATGTGTGTGGATGACCCTTTGAATGTTTTACTGAACGTGCCATGTGCCGTCTGTAATCAGTGACGGGCCTTCATCACAGCATCATAACATGAACTACAGAGTCCAATCCACAAACTGTGTTAATTAAACCTTGTCCAAGACCAAAGACCCTGGCACCATTGAGTGAGAGGGATATAGAGACCAGTTAAACACAGGCACCTCTGTCCGGGAGCAGCGAGTGAGAATGAGAGAGGGACCAGTCAAACTCAGGCAGATGGTGCTGAGTACCCACACACCTACCACTCACATCCTTGTTGATTTCTTGCTTGATGTTTTAATTGACAGGATTGGCTAGAGACGTAGAGAGGTAAACTATGTATACCTGTCTGGACACGCCCCTCTGCTGACTGCTCCTGTGGCTCCTCCCACAGACCCCTGTATAAAGGCGATTGGAGGCACTGCTCCTCCCTCAGTCTTCGAGATGTTGTGCTCCCTTTTTGCTGTTAATTAAAGCCTAGCATTCACTTCCAGTATCCTAGAGTTATTGATGGTGCATCAATACGTGATCATGGGCTTGCACCCTGTCTTCAGGCTTCTGGGCCTCTAGGTTGCACACTCCACTCCAGACCTCACCAAACTCCCTCAGAGAGAACAAAGCACCAGATCATTCAGTTGGCCTGAAAACACACCATTAAAATGTATGTCACAGGTTCCAATGGTAGCAGAATCATATTTGGAAGAAGTAAAAGGTACTTGCATGAACTGTCTGAAGGATGGTGCCTTTGTTCACATTGTTTGTCACCTTCTTCACTGTTATAGATGACAAACCCAGCACTGACCCCTGCAGCACTCTACTAGTCACAGGCCTCCATTCTACCATCAGGTGGAGGCCAATAGTTAATCCAATTTACTAGCTCAGCTTGAATGCCGAGCAACTAAACCTTCCTGACCAACCTCCCACGCGGGATCTTGTCAAATGCCTTGCTAACTCTATGTAGACAACATCCACTGCCTTGCCTTCATCAACTTTCCTGGTAACTTCTTCAAAAAAACTGGTTAGACATGACCTACCATCCACAAAGTCATGCTGATTATCCCTAATCAGTCCATATCTATCCAAATATTCATATGTCTGGCCCCTTGGAATACCTTCCAATAACTTTCCCACAACTGGTGTCAGACTTGCTAACCTATAATTTCCTGGTTTATTATTGTCTTAAACAGCAGAACTACATTAGCTTTCCTCCGATCATCTAGTACCTCATTTGACACAGCATGGTGTGGTAGAGGTGAGCACAATGATTTGCAGTATAGGTTTCAATCTCTACTGCTGACTGTAGGGAGTTTATACATTCTCCCAGTGACCACGTAGGTTTCCTCTGGGTGCTCCGGTTTCCTCCCACAGTCCAAAGATGCACCGGTTGGTAGGTTACTTGATCCTTATAAATTGTCCCATAATTAGACCAGGATTAAATTAAGGGATTACTGGGAAATGCGGTTTGAGGGCCAGGAAGGGCCTACTCTGTTCTGTATCTTGATAAATAAGTCAAATAAATAAATATCTCTGCTGGGGCTCCTGAAGTTTCTGCAGTTACCTCCAACAGGGTCCGAGGGCACACCATGTCAGGCCCTAAGGATTTATCCTTCCTAATTTGCCTCAAGATCGTAAAACCTCCTCCTCTAATGTTCATTGCCCTGCTGGTACTTTACCTCACTTCTATAGACCATCTCCTGAATAAATACGAATGCAAAAAATTCAGTTAAGATCTTCCCCATCTCTTTTGGTTCCATGCATAGAATACCAACATGATCTTCCAGAGAACCAATTTTGTCCTTTGCAATCCTTTTGTTCTTAACATATCTGTAAAATCCCTTGGGATTCTCCTTCACCTTGTCTGCTAGAGCAACTTCATGCCTTTTTAAAGCCCTTCTGATTTCTTTCTTAAATGTTCTCTTATACTTCATAAGCACTCCATTTCTTCCTACCTGCCTATACCTGCTATGCACCTCCTCCTTTTTTAACTAGGGCCTCAATATCTCTTGAAAACCAAGGTTCCCTAGACCTGTTACTTTTGCCTTTTATTCTGACAGGCACATACAAATTTCACAAAGGGCTACATTCATAATTCCAAGTGCTGATCCAAGCCCTAAGTTCATCTGCTTTTCCTGCAGTACTTATGTTGAAATATACACAGCTCAGAACATTACTTGCACCATGCTCAACTTTTTGATCTCTGACTTTGACGTCTTAACAACATCTATCTCCACATCCTCTCCACTGTCAGTTCTGGTATTCTGGTTCCCACCCCCCGCAACTCTAGTTTAAACCCCTCCGTGGAGCACTGGCAAATCTTCCCGCTAGGACAGGCATTCCCAGTCTGGGGTTCACTGATTCCTTGCTTAATGGTATTGGACCATGGTATGAAAAAGTTTGGAATCCCTGCCTTAGAATGTTAGTCCCTATATTCTTTATTCTGACATCCTTTAACTCGAGTTTTCTAAGAACTAGCTTTACTTTCCACAGTTCAGTTTTGAACTTCTAATCATGAAAGAAGTACTGATCAAAACTGGACAAAATAAAACTAATAAGCTGCTTACCCTGCTACCTGGAGCAGCTAAAGAAAGTGGTAAAGGGTGACTTCTTTTGGTTCATCTGCAAAAGTTTAATTTCTTCTCTTTAACATCTTTTCTTTCTGAAACACTCTGGTTCTGTTGGCTGCATAAGTCTAGGGAAGACCATCTCTGACCCGCCATATGTGTGAGATTGAGGTGTGACCCCCACCCCAAAACCCCTGTTTGTGGGGATGCTGTGTGATTTATTACCCTGTTACAAATAAGTACCATGAAATTACAGACAATAGACCACATAAAATCAGATGATTTAGCTTCAGCTTTATAATTCTTATTTTGACTAAAGGGTTAGTAGAGAAACACCCAATAAAGAAAAGGGCCATTTAAATGAAACAGTGTAACGTGCACAAGTTGGAGCTCATGGTTTCCCTTTCGCCGATCCTCCTTTGATCCCTCCAGCCTTCGTCAGATCCTGGCCCTGCTCCGGGTCAAGTACTATGACTTCTTCTCTCCGACATCTTCTCCTGGCAAACCAAAGACCCAGCTCACACACTGGTGTCAGGCACACAACACAAAAAACACAGTCCCTTCATTGGACGGCTTACATCTCTAACCATAACCCAAATACTGCTTCTACAGAAAGATCATTAAGTTAGCAGTGAAACCTTTCCCAGGTGTTACATTTCCTTTATAAGGTGGCTGGGGTCCTGTCGGAGTTGTGATCCACATCTGCACTCAAACTATGGTTCTTCATGGTGGTGGGCTCCTGCTCTTGGAGCTTGCCAACCGGCCTGGCATTTTTGATATCTCTGGGAGTGACCAGGAAGTTGTGCGCACTCTGCACAATCCGATTCCTCATTGGTGTCATCACTGAAATGTCATGGGAGGTCAGAACATTGAGATAGCAGTATAGGCTGCTGCTGAACGTCCTTTCAACCTTCTCCAGTTTCAGCACATCCATTTTAAGATAAAGGACTCAAAAATGTTCACAATACTCCGTGAGGCCTCACCAGTGCTTTATTACATTATATCCTTGCTTTTATATTCTAGTCCTCTGGAACTGAACACTAACATTGCATTTGCCTTCCTCACCGCAGACTCAACCTGCAAACTAACCTTTAGGGAATCCTGCACAAGGACTCCCAAGTTCCTTTGCACCTCAGTTTTTGTATTTTCTCTCCATTTAGAAAACAGTCAACCCTTTCATTTCTTCTACCAAAGTGCATGGCCGTACACTTCCCAACACTGTATTCCATCTGTCATTTCTTTACCCAGTCTCCTAATCTGTCTAAGTCCTTCTGTAGCCTCTCTACTTCCTCACAACTACTTGCCCTTCCATCTATCTCCATATCATGTGCAAAGGTAACAAGAATCAGTCCCAATACAGGCCTCTGTGGAACAGCACTAGTCACCAACAGGCAACCAGAAAAAGTTCCCTTTCTTCCCACTCTTTGCCTCCTTCCAATCAGGTACTGCTTTATCCATGCTAGAGTCTTGCCTGTATGTAGCTTTTTATGCAGCTTCATGTGTGATTCCTTGTCAAAGACTTCCTGAAAATCCAAGTATGCACCATCCTTTGTCTATCCTGCTTGTTATTTCTTCAAAGAATTCTGACAGAATTCCCACGAGGAAACCATGCTGACTGTGGTCTATTTTATCATGTACCTCCAAGTACCCTGAGACCTCATCCTTAATAGTGGACTCCAACATCTTCCCAACCACTGATGTCAGACTAACTGGCCTACAGTTTCCTTTCTTCTGCCTCTCTCCCCTTGTTGAAAAGTGGTGTGACATTTGCAATTTTTCAGTCTTTCGGAACCATTCCAGAACCTAGCCATTCTTGAAAGCTCATTACCGATGCCAAACCCCTAGCTATGGGTAAGCAGCCCCGCTGCCTTGTGGGTAGCCTCAGGAGAGACGAAGGCTATGGGTCTAAACCCAGACAGAGAATCTGGAGCGGAGTCCCTTAGTCTGCTGGACGTCACTGAATATCCTCCCGCCAGCTGGTGACAAACGTATTGCTTTGCTTTCCTTTGGTCTACACTGGTGAGGCCAAGAGGGAGGTCATTGATGGCTGAGTACCCCAGGATCTCAGTCTGGGGTACTGGGGCCTAGGGTTGTGCTCTGCAGAGGTCACTTACTCCACTGTCCTTCGAGACAAATGGATGCCATCATCAATCATTACTGATGCCTCCACAACTTCTTCAGCCACCTCTTTCAGAACCCTGGGTTGTGCACCATCTGGTCCAGGTGACTGATCTACCTTTCAGCTTCATAGAAAACCTACAGCACAATATAGGAACTTCGGCCCACAAAGCTGTATCGAACTTGTCCACACCCTCTATTTTTCTGAAGTCCATGTGACTGTGCCGGAGTCTCTTGAAAGACCCTATTGTATCTGCATTCACCACCGTCGCCAGCAGCCCATTCCATGCACTCACCACTCTCTGCATAAAAAACTTACCCCTGACATCTCCTCTGTACCTGCTTCCAAACACCTTAAAACTATGTCCTCTCGTGCTAGCCATTTCAGCTCTGGGAAAAAGCCTCTGACCATCCACATGATCAATCCTCTAATCATCTTATACACCTCTAACAGGTCACCCCTCATCCTCCATCACTCCAAGGAGAAAAGGCCGAATTCACTCAACCTATTCTGATAAGGCATGCTCCCAATCCAGGCAACATCCTTGTAAATCTCCTCTGCACCCTTTCTATGGTTTCCGCGTCCTTCCTATAGTGAGGCGACCAGAACTGAGCACAGTATTCCAAGTGGGGTTTGATCGGGTCCTATATAGCTGCAACATTGCCTGTTGGCTCCTAAACTCAATCCCATGATGGATGAAGGCCCATCACCAGAGTCATTAACCATCAACCAGAGTCAACCTGTGCAGCAGCTTTGAGTGTCTCATGGTCTCACACCCCAAGATCCCTCTGATATTCCACACTTCCAATAGTGTTACCATTAATACCATATTCTGTCATCATATTTGACCTACCAGAATGAAACACCTCACACTTATCTGGGTTGGGTTGAACTCCATCTGCCACTTTTCTGCCTAGTTTTGCATCCTATCCTGCTGTAACCTCTGACCACCTTCCACACTATCCACAACACCTCCAACCTTTGTGTCATCAGCAAACTTACCAACCCATCCCTCCACTTCCTCATTCAGGTCATTTATAAAAATTACAAAGAGTAGGGGTCTCAGAACAGATCCCTGAGGCACTCCACTGGTGACCAACCTCCATGCAGAATATGACCCGTCTACAACCAAGAACCATCCCAAGAACCTTCTCTCTAGTAATGGTAACCTCACACATTTCATGACGCCTGGTTCCTGGAACTTCCACAATATTGCGAGTGTGTTCTATGGTGAAGACTGTTGCAAAATATTCATTCATTTCATCCACCATTTCCTTGTCCCTTATTTCTACCTCTCCAGCATCGTTTTCCAGCTGTCCGATATCCACTCTTGCTTCTCTTTTACACTTTATGTATCTGAGATACTTCCGGTGTCCTCTTTAACATTATTGGCTAGCTTACTTACATATACCATCCTTATCTTCTTAATGACATTTTAGTTGCCTTCCGTTGTTTTATAAAAGCTTCCCAATCCTCAAGCTTCCAAATAATTTTTGCTCTAGTATATGCCCTCTTTGGTTTTTACGTTGACTTTGATCTCTTTCTCACCGCCTCTTCAACTCCATCTGCAATTGGATCCTTGGCTTCCTAACCGGAAGACCACAATCTGTGCAGATTGGTGATAACATATGCTGACAATCAACACTAGTGCATATCAGGGGTGTGAGCTTTGCTCATTGCTCTACACTCTCTATACATGCAACTGTGGTTAAGCAAAGCTGAAATACCATCTATAAATTTGCCGATAATACCATTGCTGGTAGAATCACGGATGGAGATGAGAAGGTGTACAGGAGCGAGTTAGTGTACTGGTACGGCAGCAACAACCTTGCACTTGTTACGAAATCCCATAACTGGATCACTTACCAGCAAAGATAGAGAGGTCCGTTAAAGTCTGATGGTACTATTTTTGAAAGGATTTATTTATAAAGGGGCACAAAAATAAGATTAATACAACCATTCAGCTAATATACCTCGTCACTACTCAATCTAAAAGCGCGGGTCTAATAATAACCATCAATAAGAAACAGCTCAATCGTTTGTCTAGGGGATAATATATTGTCCGATGGAAATATAAAAGTCACTCAGGTCCTGTAGGCTTCAGCCTTTTGGGGGACCGCTGGGTTTTCACTTGTTGGAGAGAGATTTGTGAGAAAAGAAACTTGCCCGGGTCTTTTATGAAGCAAATCCGTTGAATCAGGGGAGCGGGCTTCCCCGTTGTTAGCTAAAAGCTGGTTTCCGTGGTTCCAGTCACCGATTCCAGCCACGGAATCGAACGCACGTGACTTCCTTCAAATGGCTTCCCGCTACTACGGGATCGTTAGCGTTTCTTCTGGTGCGTCTGAAGGGGGTGTTCCCCCAGACACTCTTTTATACTTCCTCACGGGGTCTCAGATGTCAATCAGGTTGGGATGATGCAATCTCTCTCTCAACCAGCCCACTTTGCCCGAGGGCTTGCACATAGTCCCCAATCCACAAACGTGGTCTCCAGGAGACAATGGTAAATGTCGCATTATTTTGCATCGCGGTGGAACGAGGTATTCGGCACATCTCTCTCTCTCATTTCCTGGGTCTCCTGAACGGACTCAATAGTGATCTTGCGATTCTCACAAAGGAGGGGGCTACGCCGCACCCTTCGGCCCCTCAGAGCTGTGGCACATACATAACACACTCAAAATCAGTAAGACGAAAGAGCTGATTGTGGACTTCAGGATGGGTAAGATGAGGGGTCACAAACCAATCCTCATAGAGGAGAAAATAAGCAATTTCAAGTTCCTGGGTGTTTTGGAGAGATTTGGTATATCACCTAAAACACTCAAACTTCTATAGATGTACCATGGAGAGCATTCTGACAGGTTGCATCACTGTCTGGTATGGAGGGTGGGGGGGGGGGCTACTGCACAGGATCAAAAGAAGCTATAGAAAGTTGTAAAAATAGTCAGCTCCAACCTGGGTACGAGCGTCTGTAAAATCCAGGACATCTTCAAGGAGTGGTGTCTCAGAAAGATGGCATCCATTAAGGATCCCTATCACCCAGGACGTGTTGCTTCTCACTGTTACCATTGGGAAGGAGGTACAGAAGGCTGAAGACACACACTCAGTGGTTCAGAAACAGCTTCTTCCCCTTTGCCATCCGATTCCTAAATGGACACTGAACCCATGAACAGTATCTTATTTTGGAAATATATTATTTCAGTTTTGCACTATTCTTAATCTATTATATATACAAGGGTTGATTGATAAATTCATGGCCTAACATAAGAGATGATTTATACAGATCTTGTTATGTGCATGTGCAGTTCAACTCTTTGAGTGATTATGCAGAAAGTTTGAAGTTAATAACTTTTGTAGTATTTCTGTTTCAGATAATTGAAAATGACAAGTAAGAACTGTCTGAGAAAATGAACTTATGGATCACCCATCATACTTACTGTAATTGACTCACTTATTTTCTTTTCTATATTATCATGCATTGTATTGAACTGCTGCTGCTAAGTTAACAAATTTTATGACACATGCCGGTGATAATAAACCTGATTCTGATTCTAGTTACCACAGTTGTGTCATCTTGCCTTTAGAATACTTCTTCCTCTTTGGGATGTATATACCCTGTGCCTTCCGAATTGCTTTCAGAAATTCAATGAAAACACTGTCTCTGGAGGCACATCTGTAGTAACAGGTGTCTCAGGTAAAGATAGTCAACTCAGCGCACCCGCTCTGTACACGATAGTATACTGGTAGGCTGACAATGTGAGAGCCCAACGCTGCATCCTGGCTGAGGCTAGCGGTGGGATGCATCTGGTCTCCTTAAAAAGGCTCATCAGTGGTCTATGGTCCTTATAAATTGTGAATGCACGTCCATAGAGGTACTGATGAAAGCGTTTGACCCCCAAAACAACGGCCAGACCTTCTTTGTCTAGCTGTGAATATCCCTTCTCAGCAGTCGTCAGGGTACGTGAACTGGCCTGTCTTGAAGGCCTCATACACAGAAGGATTCTTCTCTGAGAGGTTCATCATCTGAGAAAAGTAAGGAGACAGGTACCTGGCATAATTCATCTTATCATAGACAAATCACCATGTGATCATGGTTCTTATAGCATGGAGGTGTAACGCCCAGTCCCCCTCACGAGAGGCATGCAGAAGCCCAAGTACTACGTTCTCTACCATGTCAATGCATGATATCCAGATTGTGGATAGCTCTCCATTGTTGTGACGGAGGTGCTCCAGAAAGTCTGTCCACAGGGTTATCAGCTCAGCTAAGAGTGGACTTTGCAGCAGATTGTTCAATTGTTCAGCTTCTGTTGTTTCAAGTCACTGGCCATGTCGTTCACATGGTCTAAGAATTATTTGATCATCCCACCCCTCTCTGGAAAGTTGTCCTCATCCCACGGTGTGAACTCTGCCCATGTGAGTCTCATCAGTGCTTCATAGATGTGCTTGTGGACACTTACAGCACGATTGTAGTGTTTACCATCAAGGACTCCATTGATGGACCCCTCTGTGACAATTTCAGCCTCTATGCATACGTCCTTTAGACCAGCATCCCGAAATCGCTTTCCCAGAATGGCTAAGGCATTACATATGGTATGGAATGTCCCTATCCTGAGAAGAATGTTGGAGAAGCACTCTTTGTGCTTCCAGGCAATGTCAATGTCAGTAGCTTTTGCATAGAGTGCTTGATCCATGACTATCACAATTGCTTCTAGATGAAGTTCCTTCCCGATTAGCTCTGATTGGTTCAGGATTTCAAACAGTGGCCAACTCTGTGGCTGGTGAATTGATGGTTGGCAGATACCCAACAATATCTTGTGAGATTGGTTCTTGGTCCCTGGCGCTAATATTAAAACCAGTCCAGCTTGGGATTGTCTGATTCTCTGGATCTATTTGCCTTGCAAGTGTCCACACCAGGTTCTTCTTGCAGGCAAGAAGAGCAGCTTCCTTGGTTTCCTGGACACAGTGTTCCCTGGTGGGGAGATGCTGTGAGCCCACACGTGCACCTGCTACATATACTTCCAGTTCTTGGTCCTCAATGGTGACTGATCTCTGTTTCAGTTTCTCAATGTGTGGAAGCTCAGCACTTGGCAGATGTGGTCCATAGACATTGGCCTGTACCACTATGCCATTGACTCTATGTGATGTACCCTTTCCAGTGAGAGTTTCCTCAAGTCTATTGATATTGTTGCAAGCAAGACTGGTGAAGACATGAGGCTTGATGAGGCTGGAAGTACAACCCTCTGGTTGGAGGCTGTTGCTAGCTTTTGGAGACACAGAGCAGTGTTATTCTCTTCAAGTTGGGAGTAAGACACCCCATGCCCAAGCCTGTTCAGTGTTTGGATGAGCTCAGTGTTACCCGTCAATGTTTTTACTGCATAAGGAAGTAGAAGGTGCTTCGGTGGTTTATGTTGATCACATGTCACAGCATATATCGTGTCCTGACTAACTGACTGAACCAGAGCAGTGACACTGTGTTTGAGTCTTGGTGTCAGGATTTCCAGTGAGCAGTCCAACAAGAAGCCGCTCTAGTTGATCCAGTATGGAGGTATGAGCACTGTCTTTCACATCAGATGGATGGAATGGCCAGGGAGTCACAGCCATCTCCTGTCTAATGATTGATCTGATACATGATGAAGTTTGATCTATGATCTTGTTGAAATTGGTTGCCTTTGCCCTCCAAGCTTTGAGTTTCCTCTGTAGAGTTTGATTTTCCAAGACAATGTCCCTTAATGATACACTTTCAGGAACCAGTAACAATTTACCTTTGTCATCTGGAAATATATTTACTGAATTGCCCAGCTCAGATTCCAGTTTCCTGCAAATGTGCTTCCTTGTAGAATTTTGCACGAGTATAACTCTACCATATAGCATGAAAGATTCAAGTTTCATGACCAAAGAAGTGACTTGTACAATCATCTTGTTGGGAATGATATCAGTTTTGATCCACTTGAAAAGGTCTTTATAGGCTTCCCCTTCAATCCTTTTACACACTTCATTGCCATCCGTTTCATCATCATTCTCTTTGTGCTCAGGTTCCTTTTACTTCATTCTGGAATAATCCTTATAGCATGAAACATGATAGTGGGCCTCTGCAGCAACTATGTCCCTGCTTGTTACTGCTAGAATATTTTAATCTTCCTTTTGGGTTGCACATTCTCGTAGTGTTTGGTCAGCTCTGAGTTGTACAGCTTGTATAAGCTTTTCATGTGACTTGGAGCCCTTCAGAAATTTCACCTTATTACAAAAAATGCAGATTTGATCATACACCCTTGCTTCTGATGAAGATCTCCTCCTTGGCCTTTTTGTTGTACAGGTATTCTCACCAGCTTCATCAGTAATGCTTTCCTTGGCTTTCCTTTTCAGAGGCTCTAAGTCTCTCTTCATGGTGAAGGGGTTTCGGCATTATTGGTGATAGTAGATTATAGACAATAGACACCAGGTGCAGAAGTAGACCATTTGGCCCTTCGAGCCTGCACCGCCATTTTGAGATCATGGCTGATCATCTACTATCAATACCCGGTTCCTGCCTTGTCCTCATATCCCTTGATTCCCCTATCCATAAGATACCTACCTAGCTCCTTCTTGAAAGCATCCAGAGAATTGGCCTCCACTGCCTTCTGAGGCAGTGCATTCCAGACCCCCACAACTCTCTGGGAGAAGAAGTTTTTTTCCTTAACTCTGTCCTAAATGACCTACCCCTTATTCTCAAACCATGCCCTCTGGTACTGGACTCTCCCATTATCTGGAACATATTTCCTGCCTCAATCTTGTCCAATCCTTTAATAATCTTATATGTTGTAAACAGATCCCCTCTCAATCTCCTTAATTCCAGCATGTACAAGCCCTGTCTCTCTAACCTCTCTGCGTAAGACAGTCCAGACATCCCAGGAATTAACCTTGTGAATCTAGGCTGCACTTCCTCTACATTCCATTAGTCTTCTTCACTGTCTGCTCCACTTGCTTATTCACCTTCAGTGACTGATGAACAAGGGCTCCTAGATCTCTTTGTATTTCTCCCTTACCAAATTTTACACCGTTCAGATAATAATCTGCCTTCCTGTTCTTACTCCCAAAGTGGATAACCTCACACTTATTCACATTAAACGTCATCTGCCAAGTATCTGCCCACTCACTCAGCCTATCCAAGTCACCCTGAATTCTCCTAACATCCTCATCACGTCACACTGCTACCCAGCTTAGTATCATCAGCAAACTTGCTGATGTTATTCTCAATGCTTTCATCTAAATCGTTGACGTAAATCGTAAACAGCTGTGGTCCCAATACCGAGCCCTGTGGCACCCCACTAGTCACCACCTGCCATTCCGAGAAACACCCATTCACCGCTACCCTTTGCTTTCTATCTGCCAACCAGTTTTCTATGCATGTCAATGTCTTCCCCTCAATGCCATGAGCTTTGATTTTACCCACCAATCTGCTATGTGGGACCTTATCAAATTCTTGGGGCTTCTTTTTCTCCAAGTTCTTCAGCAACGTCTAAAATAGGGGAATAGTTTCTCACTTCGGCTGTTACTTGGCAAGTAATCTTTTCCAGGATTCATAGTCTTGAGGACTAACTAAATGGTCATCATCTTCTTTTGATGTTTTCCAGTGCATGGTACACTGCTTCTTAATAGATTCTTTTTGCTTATGGCTCTCCATTCTGAAGCAAAGTGATTCAGCTACTCCAGATCTAGATCTACTCTACTCTTCTCTCACTTCCATTATGCTGGACCATCCCACCACCACAGTACCTGAAACAGAAAAAAGTCACGTTAACATTGCTGGTGAAAAAAACACCTGCTGCAAAGGTGATATAAATGTATGTATAAATGGTGATATACAAGATATAAATATGAACCAGGACTTGGGGTCCTGGCTCACGGACTAAAACTCAAGAAAGTCTGCAGATATCGGAAATCCGAAGCAACACACATAACATGCTGGAGGAACTCTGCCGATCAGGCATCTGTGGAAACGAGCAAACGTTTCTTGCCAAGACCTTAGTCGGGACTGAGCAAACGCCAGAATAAAAAGGTGGGAGGAGGGGAAAGAGGCTAGCTGGAAGGTCATTGGTGGGAAAGGTCAAGGGTTGGAGAAGAAAGAACCTGAGAGGAGAGGAGAGTGGACCTTAGGAAGGGGAGGAGGAGGAGGAGGGAATAATAGGCAGGTGACAAGAGGTCAAAGGTCAGAGTGGGAAATCGGGTGGGTAGATTTTTTTTCCGGAGGACGACATGCTACACAACGATGACTACGCTTTAATTTGAATTTTGTAAATATCCTACTGGAAACTGTGTAGTGTACATATTATAAATAAACTTTTCTTTTACATTCTGAGATATTTCCCAGTACAAAACACATTTGCTGGAATATAGAACTTGATTCTGTGGTCCAGTGCTTACATGGACTCTAGATTCGCGACGGCTTGTTTCCGGCGTTAGTGTCACCGCCAGGCAAAACCGGAAGTTCCACAAAGACAATTTCTCGTAACCCCGAGACCGTTTTTAAATATGTATCCCCGTAACATAGATTTCATACTGGCGTCCAGCCGTCTCTCCTTTCTGTTTGATCACACAATTCATGGAAAGCAGTTGTACTGAAAGAGTAACAGGGATCATTGTAACAGGGATCAGCGTAACAGTAACAGGGATCAGCGTAACAATAGACAATAGACAATAGGTACAGAAGTAGACCATTCGGCCCCTCGAGTCTGCACCGCCATTCTGAGATCATGGCTGATCATTCACTATCAATACCCAGTCCCTGCCTTGTCCCCATATCCCTTGATTCCCCTATCCATCAGATATCTATCTAGCTCCTTCTTGAAAGCATCCAGAGAATTGGCCTCCACCGTCTTCCGAGGCAGTGCATTCCACACCTCCACAACTCTCTGGGAGAAGAAGTTTTTCCTCAACTCTGTTTTAAATAACTGACCTCTTATTCTCAATCCATGCCCTCTGGTACTGGACTCTCCCAACATCTGGAACATATTTCCTGCCTCAATCCTATCAAATCCTTTAATTATCTTAAACGTTTCAATCAGATCCTCTCTCAATCTCCTCAATTCCAGTGTGTACAAGCCCAATCTCTCCAATCTCTCTGCGTAAGACAGCCCTGCCATCCCAGGAATCAACCTAGTGAATCTACGCTGCACTTCCTCAATTGCCAGAATGTCCTTCCTTAAACCTGGAGACCAAAACTGTACACAATATTCCAGGTGTGGTCTCACCAGGGCCCTGTACAAATGCAAAAGGACATCCTTGCTCTTGTACTCAATTCCCCTTGTAACAAAGGCCAACATTCCATTTGCCCTCTTCACTGCCTGTTGCACTTGCTCATTCACCTTCATTGACTGATAAACTAGGACTCCTAGGTCTCTTTGCATTTCTCCCTTACCTAACTCTACACCGTTCAGACAATACTCTGCCCTCTTGTTCCTGCTTCCAAAGTGGATAACTTCACATTTATTCACATTGAGTGACATCTGCCAAGTATCTGCCCACTCACCTAGCCTATCCAAGTCTCCCTGTATTCTCCTAACGTGCACCCAGTTTAGTATCGTCAGCAAACTTGCTGATATAGTTTTCAATGCCCTCATCTAAATCGTCTTTTAACAGGGATCAGTGTAACAGGGATCAGTGTAACAGGGATCAGTGTAACAGGGATCAGTGTAACAGTAACAGGGATCAGCGTAACAGTAACAGGGATCAGTGTAACAGTAACAGGGATCAGTGTAACAGGGATCAGCGTAACAGTAACAGGGATCAGTGTAACAGGGATCAGTGTAACAGGGATCAGTGTAACAGTAACAGGGATCAGCGTAACAGTAACAGGGATCAGTGTAACAGGGATCAGTGTAACAGTAACAGGGATCAGTGTAACAGGGATCAGCGTAACAGTAACAGGGATCAGTGTAACAGGGATCAGCGTAACAGTAACAGGGATCAATGTTACAACAGAAAGAAAACTAACGGTTCGGAGACAACAGATCTGCAGGCAATTTCTAAAAAGCTGCATTCGATTAATTTATATAGAGGTGTGTTTTCAATTAAAAACAGACCACATTCAATTAGCGAAACAAAAATAAAAAGAGGCGTTAAAATCTCATCAGACAGCCTCGGTCACTAAATGGGCTGAACCACACGCCAGTTGCCCAATCGCCTGGCAGTTACTCCAGTGAGCTGAGTTATAAACCAAACGGGTTGAAAGCTGAACGTCTTGTCTGGGTCACCGAGAGTCTGTATGCGTTGTACGGCTGGTCGGAACACCGGCGTTATGGCTTCATTGCGGATCGTTGTGCTAGTTGCAATGTTCGGTAAGAAATACCAAATTTTTACACAATTGGTTCAGTTTGATTTGCCAGCAATCTGCAGTCTTGCAAAGCAGGGGCATTAGTGTTTTCAGACGTTTGTTTATACAGCACGAAAGGTCAAATACGCTTTGAAATTTGGAAATTAATACAGCGTTTGCTTTTGTTAACAGCATCGGTGTCGTCCGAACTGTACATAGCTGAAGTAGCCATGGACAACATTCAGGGAACAGTCGAGTTCAACACCACTTCTCAGAAGATAACGTTAAAATTGTTGTTGGATTGCGCCGAGGTTAGAATCTCTTTACACGAATTCCCGGTCATGTATGGTCATTTCAGTGACCCCTGCAACCAGTCAAACATAGGGGAGAAGATCTACGAGTTTACTGCGGCCAGTCCCAACGTGACCCTGAATGAGAGCAAGCTTTTCCAGATGAAATCGGACCTCTCCGACCTGACGGTGGTCGTTGATGGTTGTTTGAATGGAAGCAAAGCGTGCGCCACTGTAAGGGGCGATATGCCCACCAAAACCTGGCAGGGTAAGTTCTTTTCTACCGTAGCCGGGGATGTGTACATTCGTCAAAACGCTGGAGCGAAGACGGCGAGAGTATTGTCTAACCTCATGGCAATAAACGACAGTCAGACTTCTGTAAATGTCTCACTCTACCTCCAGGCCGGGACAGCAAACTGCAGCTCGCCAGCATCAAACGATCGCGTATTAGTCGGCACTGTCAAAGTTGGCACACCTTTGAATCAGGTCAAGAGTCGCGTTGACGGAGTCCTTTTGTCAAAAGGCGGTCCCAAGACGTTATTGTACATGTATGATGGGGCGTACTGGTCTTGCACTGAGATGCAGTTGATGAAAGAGAAGCAGGTTTGCGCTAACGTGAATATGAAAGGTGTGAAAGGCAGTTTTTGTTTTCGTCAGGCTTCCCCCTTTGATGCCACATATTACACCATGTCTCTGATGAATCTGCGGTGGATGGCCGCTACTTACCATGTACATAGTTATCCGGTGCCTCAGCGCAGCACCCCAGCCGATAAGCTTTGTAGTAGTGAAAATCTGGGAGGGCACTTGAACCCATTTGGGAAGAATTTTTCCGGTCCTTCTTATCCCCAAAGCACAAATGAAACCCATGATCAATACGAAGTTGGGGACTTGAGTGGGAGGCATGGCTTTTTGAAAGGATTGGACATGGTGGAACTCAATTTTACAGACTGGAATCTTCCATTATTTGGGAGAAATAGCATTATTGGCCACTCCATAGTTATTCATCACCCCAACTCCTCCAGGTGGGTGTGTGGCACAGTTGGTTACCCTGGTGAAGTCCTCACTGCTGTAGCCATATTTAAGAGCCCGGTGTCAGGAAGAGTCATTTTTCGACAACTGAAAAGCAATCCCTATTCAGATTTGTCTGTTTTTATGGACCTTTCATATACCAACTCATCAGCTCCGACAACAGATGATCACTTGTGGTACATTAACAATTATCCTATCAGCTCCGAGCTGGATTTGGCTGCAGATGCTTGCTTAAGCACCAAAGGTCATTTTAATCCCTTCAAAGTAGATGTTGGAAATAATTATACTGTTGAGTGCAGTCCAGACAGTCCTTTCCGATGTGAAGTTGGAGATTTTGCTAAGAAACATCAAACAATAATGCTCACCAACCAAACGAAAGTTGTTGGCAACAAGTATTTCTTCACTGACACCACTTCATCCCTAGCTGGGTCTTTGAACATTGCTGCTCGGTCAGTCGTCATTCTTGGACAAAAATTTTCAGCCAATCCTCTAGCTTGTGCTAATATAACATTTCTTCATCCAGCGTCAGTGGAGATTGACTCATGGAAGGGCATTGGAAAAGTTGATGGAAAGGTGGCATTTAAACAGCTTTTAGATTTAGACAATACTGTTGTGGAGGTTAACTTAACAGATCTGAATAGTAAAACTAAAACTTACAATATCCACACACTTCCCATCAAAACTGTCTCTTCCAATGTAGATGTTTGTTCTCTTATAAATACTGGAGGTCGCTATAACCCATTCAATGTGAACGGATCTTTGTCTCCTGAGCCAGGCAATGGTACAGTTGATCAATATGAAGTTGGTGATATCAGTGGAAAATTTGGACAGCTAAGTGGTTTGAACCAAACAAGTGAAGAATATATGGACATGAACATGCCCTTGTTTGGACCTCATGGCATTTCCAACCGTTCCTTGGTTATTTATCAGGAAGATGGGTCACCGTAAGTCTCAAACTTCATTTTTAAAAAAATATTTGAATCTGAATGAATGGTTAATGCTGTATTCAGCACAGTGCTCTTTGGACTCTAAATAATAAGTATCATTTTCTTTTCTGAAAAAGTACCTTTCCATGCTCACTGATAGTGAGCTCTCTAGTTATTACCTTGTTCAAGTGGCTGGTCTTCGTGTGTGAAGTTAGACATTGAGAGACAATATAATCAAGGTTGGGAGTTTATGAATGGGTGTGCTTAATCTGTATCCAGTTAAAAGATTCTTCTAAAGGTCTCGGCATCCAAACCCATTTTCAGCTGGTTATTCACATTGCATACTCCAAGGGAAGTCATTAAATGATGAAATGGGGTTGAGGGGGGGGGGTAGGAAAGTCCTGATTGCTATTTCTTTGACTAGCTTTGATACAGATTCAACTGTCCACTGGACTGAGAACTGATAACTTAATAGAAACTGCTGATCAGCTTGAGTTATTTCCTGCTCTAAGTCTCCATAGATTTCCAAAGATTAAAGAAAATGTGGAAGTTCGGCATTTCTTAAAATAATGCATTGGCAAATGTTTGAACAAGATTGGCAAGACAACATTCTTGTTTAATTCCTCACTGAATTTAACAGTATGTTTGTTTCTTCCAACATACTTTCATTACTTCCAATAATTCTTTATGTTGCCATCTGAACACATGGGCATGTGAACAGACTCCCAGCACTTGGGCATAGAAAAATAGAAACATAGAAAACCTACAGCACAATACAGTCTCTTTGGCCCACTACTCTGTGCCGAACATGTACTTACTTTAGAAATTACCTGGGGGTTACCCATAGCCCTCTATTTTTCTAAGCTCCATGTATCTATCTGGGAGTCTCTTAAAAGACCCCATCGTTCCCGCCTCCACCACTGTCGCCAGCAGCTCATTCCACACACTCGCCACTTTTGCATAAAAAAACTTACCCCTGACATCTCCTCTGTATCTACTTCCAAACTGTACACTCTTGTGCTAGTATTTCAGCCCTGGGAAAAAGCCTCTGACTATCCACACAATCAGTGCCTCTCATCATCTTGTGCACCTCTATCAGGTCACCTCTCATCTGTTGCTCCAAAGAGAAATGGCTGAGTTATTCAACCTATTTGCATAAGGTATGCTCCCCCATCCAGGCAACATCCTTGTAAATCTCCTCTGCATCCTTTCCATGGTTTCCACAGTCTTCCTGTAGTGAGGCAACCAGAGCTGAGCACAGTACTCCAAGTGGGGTCTGACCAATGTCCTATATAGATGTTAAATTACCTCTTGGCTCTTAAACTCAATGCACTGTATGCCTTCTTAACCAGAGTCAATCTGCAATGCATCTTTGAGTGTCCTATGGACTCGGACCCCAAGATCCCTCTGATTCTCCACACTGCCAAGAGTCTTACCATTACTACTATATTCTGCTATAATATTTGACCTACCGAAATGAACCATTTCACACTTAACTGGGTTGAATTCCATCTGTCACTTCTCAGCCCAGTTTTGCATCCTATCAATGTCCCACTGTAACCTCTGACAGCCTTCCACACTATCCACAACACCTCCAACCTTTGTGTCATCAGCAAACTTACCAACCCATCCCTCCACTTCCTCATCCAGGTCATTTATAAAAATCACGAAGAGTAAGGGTCCCAGAACAGATCCCTGAGGCACTCCACTGGTCACCGATCTCCATGCAGAATATGACCTGTCTACAACCACTCTTTGCCTTCTGTGGGCAAGCCAATTCTGGATCTACAAAGCAATGTCCCCTTGGATCCCATGCCTCCTTACTTTCTCAATTAGCCTTGCATGGAGTACCTTATCAAATGCCTTGCTGAAATCCATATACACTACATCTACTGCTCTTCTTACATCAATGCGTTTAGTCACATCCTCAAAAAATTCAATCAGGCTTGTAAGTCTCACTGGTCAATAATTTCCTGGCCTATCTCTACTCCCTTCCTTGAATAAGGTTACAACATCTGCAACCCTCCAATCCTCCGGAACCTCTCCCATCCCTATCGATGCTGCAATGATAATTCCCAGAGGCTCAGCAATCTCCTCTCTCGCATCCCACAGTAGCCTGGGGTACATCTCGTCTGGTCTCGGAGACTTATCCAACTTGATGCTTTCCAAAAGCACCAACACATCATCTTTCTTAATGTCTATATGCTCGCTTTTCAATCTGCAGTAAGTCATCCCTACAATCATAGAAAAAACATAGAAACATAGAAAACCTACAGCATAATACAGGCCCTTCAGCCCACAAAGCTGTGCTTAACATGTCCTTACCTTGGAACTTCCTTGGCTTACCCATAGCCCTCTATTTTTCTAAGCTCTATGTATCCATCCAGGAGTCTCTTAAAAGACCGTATTGTTTCTGCCTCCACCACCACTGCCAGCAGCTCTTTCCACGCACTCACCAATCTCTGCGTTTTTTTAAAAAACAAACTTATCCCTGACATCTCCTCTGTACCTGCTTCCTTGCACCTTAAAGCTATGCCCTCTCATACTAGCCATTTCAGTCCTGGGAAAAAGCCTCTGACTATCCATGTGATCCATGCCTCTTATTATCGCCAAGATCCATTTCCGTAGTGAATACTGAAGCAAAGCATTCATTAAGTACCTCTGCTGCCTCCTCTGGTTCCATAGACACTTTTCCACTGTCACGCTTATTCTCTCATGTCTTATCCTCTTGCTCTTCACATACTTGTAGAATGCGTTGGGTTTTCTTTAATTCTGCTTGCTAAAGCCTTCTCATGGCCCCTTCTGTCTCTCCTAATTTCAATCTTAAACTCCTTCCTGCTAGCCTTATAATTTTCTAGATTATAAGGTTTTTTTTGAACCTTTCGTAAGCTTTTCTTCTTGACTAGATTTTCAAAAGACTTTGTACTCCATGGTTCCTGTACCCTACCGTCCTTTCCCTGTCTCATTGGAAAATACCTATGAAGAACCCCATGCAGATGGGTGCATGAACAGACTGTTGGCAGACTATATTCAGAAGTCCAACTATTTGTTCAGTGTATTTTTCAACTTGGACAAAGTGGAGCCAAGGTTGTCTATGAAAACAAAACCAGTTTATTGTGCGTGTATATACACTCCATACAACCAGAAAATGACCTTCACTATATCAACAGTCAATGTATTTTATTTACGAAGCACCAACATCACTCCTGTTGCCTCTGGAGAATACTCCCATCGAGTACTTGAGGGTTGCTTTCTGGAAGTATCACTTGGAAGAATGTCTTTAAAGAATTGCAACAAACAAAAGAACATAACATTTTTATCCACATGAGACTCTGCAGATGCTGGAAATCTGGAGTTACACGCACAGTCACTGGAGGAACTCAGCAGGTCAGGCTGCATGCATGGAAAGCAATAAATAGCTGACATTTCAGGCCAAGACCCTTCATCAGGAGTGGAAAGGAAGGGGTTGGCTCAAAATGTTGACTTGTTTATTCCTTTCCATGGATGCTGCCTAACCTGATGTTCCTCCATCATTTTGTGTGTGTTACTCAGTATTATCAGGTGGTTCTTTGGATAGACAAGAGTCCTAAATATTGATTGACTTAACAAATTTATCTTTAACAATGCATTAAGAGTGGAATGGCCACTTAATTCCTTTCACGATGTTATCCTTGGAGTTTCAATGTGGTCCAGTTAATATAGACATTAATTTATTGTTTCCTGATGTAACTTGCAGTGGCACAATATCCAGATGAGTCCTATGCCTGATGGTTGGTATCTGTGCCCTTGCAGTGTGGATGAGTATTACATTGCTCAATAAACAGCTGTGAATGGAAGAGATTATGTTGTCAGTTCCCAAAGTGTATCTGTCAAGTGATCTCCAGATGTGAACTGATGATCTGTAATTTTTCCAATAAGTATTGTCTGTTTGCAGGTTGCTTGTAATTTACATCTGAACATTTTATATGAAGCCTGGTTGCCATTTGTACTAATTGCTACTCTCTTAACTCCTGAGTAAAAATGAAATTCATCCCAGAGTGTTATTAACCTTAGAGGACAATATTTTTTTCAACTGTTTCATGAACATTGTATTAAATCTGGGGATCCCAATCTTTTTTTATGACAGGGAGCCTTACCATTAATGGAGGTGTCTGTGGACCCCTGTGTTAAAGGTATTATAGAATGCAAGGTGCAGTTCCAATCAAGATAACATGTTCTAAATAAATACTGTTTGTAATCTGTTCCCTAACAGGGAAGGGGAATGGGAATTAGTTTCATCAATCCTTTCTGCCTTTACAAAGCTGGTTCTTCTGAACGTGGCAGACCTGAAATGATTGCTTTGAAGTTTGATCCAGTGGGGCAGAGCTGGTTGAGCCATCACCTCGTGGCACCTGAATCCAGGGTTCCACCCTCCTCTTGTGTGTGGGGTTTGCACCCTCTCCCTGTGACCATGTGGGTTTCCTTTAGGTGCTCTGATTTCCACTCACAGCATGTTAGTAGGTTAATTGGCCACTGTAAATTGCTGGTAGAGTTTACGGGAATGATAGGAGGTGGAGGGGAATTGAGAATATGGGGAGAAGTTTTGTAGGATTGGTGTAAGTGGGTGTTTTCTGGCTTTGTAGATTCTGTAGGCCAAAGGGCCTTCCTCCCTACTGTAGAACACCAACAGCTATGGATGTGGATCAATCTGTTACTAACAATGATAGTATAATTCTCAGCTGCCTAATCAGCAGCATATCAGAAAAGAACCTCCCTGGGACACAGTGTGGTCCCAGCAATATCAACGTGACTTCTGTTGTTTGTCACATTCAGGATGAGTGCATACAACAATATTTAAACTTGTATGCCATTTTGATAGAGTTGACCAAGGCACTCAATATGATGAACAGAGAAATACTGCGGGTGTACCTGTTGAGGCTGGGACGCTCCTTTGCCTCCTTTATGACAGTATGACTGGCTTTGTCCTGCCAAACCAAGAGGCTTTTCGAACAGTGTGAAACAAGGGTGTGTGTTGGCCCTGTGCTTCTTTACATGAATGCTGAATCCATGTCATCTGAGATCTTGAATAGGAAGTGTAACTGAAGTACAGGCTTGATGGATCACTCGTTGAGCTGCGTCATTTGAATGCCAAGTCAAAGACAATTAATTGGGAAGCTCGATTTGAAGTACTTTATGCTGATGACTGCACCCTGCTGACTCACGCAGAGTCTGATCTCCAACTTGCTGTCAACAAGCTTTGCAGAAGCCTCTAGTCTCTTTGGCCTTGCCATCAACCTGATTTAAGACGGAAGTCCTTTTCACTCTTCTCCTTTATCTGCTGTAGCCCCTCCTTCATCACCATTGAGACAACAAAACTGAATATGCTAGAGGAGTTCGGGTATCTTGGCAGTGCTGTCTCTAGAGATGGCTCAATGAATCACTGTCAGGATTTTCAAAGCCACTTAAACTCAATGAGTTGAACCTGTGCAACATTTGGTATCCACAAAGCTCAAGGTGTACTGCATTGTCATTACCAGTCTCCTTTATGGTTGTGAAGACACCTCAGGTAGCTAGAGTACTTTCTCATTGGTAGCCTGGGAATAATCCTAGGCATCTGCTAGCAGGACAGGATCACAAACCTGGAAGTCCTCAACAGAGTGCAGCCCATGAGCATCAAGGCCATGACCCTGAATGCCTAGCTTTGATGTACAGGGTGTGTCATTCGCATGGAGGATTCCACAATCCTCAATCAGCTCCTGCATGGTGAACTACCTCTGGGCAAGAGGAACCGAGGTGAGCCTCACAAGAGGCTCATCTTTTGAATGGAAGTTAACATTGCATATGCCGGACTTGCTCCAAAGCAACCGGAGCAGTGAAAGACTAGACTCCATGATGTGCCTTGAACTCACCCGTGACAACTTTGAGGAGAGATGTTGTGTGGACCTGTTGGCTTCCTGAAAACGATGGGAAGCTACAGAAGTAATTCCTCTAGCTGACTAGGGACAGTTCCCCTGTCCTCACTGCGAACAAGTTGCTGCTCAAGACTTGACTTCATGGCCACCTTTGGGTCCATAATCGATGAACTGCACAAGAAAGACTATCAACATCAGACATGATGGACAACCACCGCAGGCTAGGAAGTATAAAATGGCAGCGGTGAATTTAAGACTAGGGCTATTACTAAGGTACAATGATGGACTAATCTCACAAGGATTAATTTCAAGCATATTCATATTTCTGCCTTTCCCCCTCTCACCTAATCCCATCTACCAATGAATTCCTCCTCACCTGGATCCACCTGTCATATGTCAACTCTTCCTCCCATTCCTCCTCTTTCAGTCATGATAAAGGATCTCAACCTAAAATATTGACTGTCCATTCTCCCCCTACAGATGCTGCCTGACCCACTGAGTTCTTCAGCATCTCTTTATTTTGCTCATAAAAAACATGTGTTCAGTCCCCTGTGCTATTGTGTGTCTCCCCATCACACTAGTTTCAGACAGCAATATGGTTTTGTTGAACAAGGCACAACTGTAACTTTCTGTGCACGTTACAGTGCGAACTGGCAGAATCTCAACAGCACGGTAAAGGCAGGATGCAGAATTCTGTGCTGATGTTTTTTTCTGAAATGTTGGCCTCTACATGTTTTTTTTAAAAAAAAATTAATCTTAAAACAACACAAACAAACTGCTGGTGGAACACCACAGGCCAGGCAGCATCTATAAACACAGGCCAGGCAGCACCTATAAACAACACAAACAAACTGCTGGTGGAACACCACAGGCCAGGCAGCATCTATAAACAACACAAACAAACTGCTGGTGGAACACCACAGGCCAGGCAGCATCTATAAACACAGGCCAGGCAGCATCTATAAACACAGGCCAGGCAGCATCTATAAACAACACAAACAAACTGCTGGTGGAACACCACAGGCCAGGCAGCATCTATAAGGAGAAGCACTGTCGACGCTTCAGGCCGAGACCGTTCGTCAGGGCTAACTGAAAGGAAAGATAGTAAGAGATTTGAAATAAAAAACACAAAATGCTGGCAGAACTCAGCAGGCCAGACAGCATCTATGGGAAGAGGTAATAATGACGTTTTGGGCCGAAACCCTTCATCAGGAGTGAAAAGATTTGAAAGTAGTGGGGGGAGGGGGAAATGCGAAATGATAGGAGAAGACTGGAGGGGGTGGGATGAAGCTAAGAGCTGGAAAGGTGATTGGCGAAAGTGATACAGAGCTGGAGAAGGGAAAGGATCATGGGACAGGAGGCCTCGGGAGAAAGAAAGGGGGAGGGGGGGGGAAGCACCAGAGGGAGATGGAGAACAGGCAAACAACTAAATATGTCAGGGATGAGGTAAGAAGGGGAGGAGGGGCGTTAACGAAAGTTAGAGAAGTCAATGTTAATGCCATCAGGTTGGAGGCTACCCAGCTGGTATATAAGGTGTTCCTCCAACCTGAGTTTGGATTCATTTTGACAATAGAGGAGGCCATGGATAGACATATCAGAATGGGAATGGGACGTGGAATTAAAATGTGTGGCCACTGGGAGATCCTGCTTTCTCTGGCAGACCGAGCGTAGGTGTTCAGCGAAACGGTCTCTCAGTCTGCGTCGGGTCTCACCAATATATAAAAGGCCACACCGGGAGCACTGGACACAGTATACCACACCAGCTGACTCACAGGTGAAGTTTCGCCTCACCTGGAAGGACTGTCTGGGGCCCAGAATGGTGGTGAGGGAGGAAGTGTAAGGGCAGGTATAGCACTTGTTCCGCTTACAAGGATAAGTGCCAGGAGGGAGATCGCTGGGAAGGGATGGGGGGGGGGGGCAGGGGAAGAGTGGACAAGGGAGTCGCATAGATCCCTGTGGAAAGCAGAAGTGGGGGGAGGGAAAGATGTGCTCGGTATTGGGATCCCGTTGGAGGTGGCGGAAGTTATGAAGTTACGGAGAATTATATTTTTATCTTGATGTAATTGGTTGGGATCATAGCTGGTTTCTAGCAATACACTTGTCATTCAGCATGAGATCATTGTTTCCTGTTTCCAGAGAAGAGAGGCAGGTACATAAGCTCACATGTACATGTGATACGGCAGGCTCAGGCCAGGTGGTAATAAATTATTTAGAAAGGTTACCTTGATATAGATGGATCAATTGGTTTGCTTGGCATTTTTAATGCTGTTGTGTTAGATTGTATTCACTGCCTCCTAATACTTTTCCAGATGCTTTCTGATTATCTGAAGTAATTTTTAAGGCTTGGATTCTGCCAGACTTTGGGAGGTTGGTTATCAGGCAGAAGAAGTTGCATCGTATGTCAGTCAGAGCACAGTCCAGTTTTTGTATACTTAGCATACGTCAGGGAGAGCTAGGGTCCGTCTGTGACTCCATTTAAGTGCCAATCTGCTGGCTTCATGTGTGTACTGTGACAGCAAGAAGATCAGGTTTGCCCTAAGTGTCCTCAGGTAAAGCTATTCTACGGTGAAGCAACACTCCCACTATGGGTTAAGCACGCATTTACTCTCTGCAGTCTACCCACAACGGCACCAGGGGTTTGGATAAGAAATAAAATAGTTTGTATAAATAATAGGTGATTGGATTGAGGTGCCTAGTGCATGGAAAAATTCTTTTCAACTGAAAGTGAAATTGAACTAGAGATTTATTTGTCTTTTTAATTCTCATTTTTTTTCTTGTCTTGGATATTCCACACCCTATGAAAAGCATGATTTAAAGAACTGATTATGTACCTTATATCTGTGATTTAAAGAATATTACAAAGTAAACAATGTTTAGCAGTATTGGCAAGCAGTGACCTTATTTCTGTGGTTATGAGTTACATTATCCTGCGTATATTTATTGCTGAATATTTGTATTCTTTTGAAGAATACTTCTGGTAAGATGGTGACGCACGCAAACTCAACGGCTTCTCGGGGGGCCAAACAAAGGTGCATTTTTGGCTTAGTAAAATTAGTATTTTTACAATCCAAAGACAATTCTACTCCACGAACATAGGGCTACTCCATCAGTGAGCTGCTCGATGATCGGAGAAGGGGCCGGCTGGGTGTTGGAGGAACAGGTTTGGGAAGCCAAACCAGGATAATAGAGGAGCCAGTTTGGGTACAGGGAAGCTGACCTGACTTGGAAGCATCGGAGTTGTTGCCGTATAATCATGGGAGGTTATCTTGGACATTTTACTTGCGATCGCAAGACTCTGTTAGGCAGTGATACTCAAGTTCCTGTTGGTCTGTTACCCTTGTCTGTTGGAGGGACAGATGACATGGGAGCTGTGTAGCCTCGGTTGCAACAAGGACAAGGCCTCAAGCCTCAGGCTTGCCGGCTGCTCATTAAGAGCACCAAATTTCTTGGTGTTCACCTGGCGGGGAAATCTCACCTGGTCCCTCAACACCAGCTATGCAGCAAAGAAAGCCCAGCAGTGTCTCCACTTTCTGCAAAGGCTGAGGAAAGTCCATCTCAACCCCCCCCCCCCCCACATCCTCATCACATTCTACAGGGGTTGTATTGAGAGCATCCTGAGCAGCTGCATCACTGCCTGGTTCAGAAACTGCACCATCTCAGATGGCAAGACCCTGCAGCGGATAGTGAGGTCAGCTGAGAAGATCATTGGGGTCTCTCTTCCCGCCATCACGGACAGTTACACTACACGCTGCATCCGCAAAGCAAACAACATTATGAAGGACCCCACGCACCCCTCAAACAAACTCTTCTCCCTCCTGTCATCTGGGAAAAGGCACCAAAGCATTCGGGCTCTCACAACCAGACTATGTAACAGCTTCTTCCCCCAAGCCATCAGACTCCTCAATACCCAGAGTCTGGACTGACTCCAACTTACTGCCCTCTACTGTGCCCATTGTCCTGTTTATTATTTTTTGTAATGCCTGCACTGTTTTTTGCACTATATGCAGTCCTGGGTAGGTCTGTAGCCTAGTGTAGTTCTTTCTGTATTGTTTTTACCTAGTTCAGTCTAGGTTTTGTATTGTTTAATGTAGCACCATGGTCCTGAAAAATGTTGTCTTGTTTTTACTGTGTGCTGTACCAGCAGTTATGGTTGAAATGACAATAAAAAGTGACTTGACTTGCTTCAGACCAGGTGAGAAATATGGAAGCCTTACAGTGTGTGGTGTCAGCACTCAGCTAGGGTCTGACTGCTCCCATCAGTGCTGCCCCCAGTGTACGAATGGTGGAAAGACAGGCTGGATTGTGTGCGTCTGCACACTGCCGGGAGATTCTGCCTTCAGTTGCTGGGCATTCACTCAGTCTATATTTTCTTTTGAGTGAATATGGTTCTTTGCTCACTATTTTGAATTGTGTTACTTGCTATTTTGAATGTTTTGAACCTTGGTCCCAGAGGAATGCTGTCTCGTTCAGCTGTATCTGTATGGTTTGAATGATAATTAAGCTTGACTTGATTTTTGAAGAATGACCTGTCAGTCTCATTGTGGTTTGCTTTGTCAGGGAGCTGGCCCTGGGACTCGCCATATCAAAGCTGACCATCATGTACCTATCTATGCTAATCCTTTCTCGAAAGTCCTATGTCTTGCTAATTCAAGTGCTCATCTCAATATTACTTGTGAGAGTACTTGCCTCTGATAGCTACTCAGTACATTTCAGATACCCTAGACATCTCAGTATCTTAGTTGGAGTAACTTATTTAGATGAACATGTCAGATAGGTTACATTGAGCATCAGCCCTCAAACATAGGATGTGTACTCCATTAGATTATTCTTGCTTAATGAGTCGTTGGACAAGTTTATTTGTGCATGCACTGTTACCTTTCAGAATCACCTTCTCACCAGAACAGATTTTAGAAATCTAAATTTAACATCACTGCATTGCATAGTGGCACCTTCTACAACACTGTGACAGATATCTCTAAAGATGTGAGAGGTTGCAGGTTCCTTGTGTGCAGAACTAGGATGTAGTTAGGAAAGTGAGTGGTAATTCTTTGTTTTTATCAACCCCATCTGGATATATAATGGCTTGGTATGGCAACTGCTCTAAGCACATGATCACAAGAAATCGCAGTAAATTGCGATCACAGCTCAGCACATCATGGAAGCCAGCTTCTCCTCCTAAGCTCTGTCTGTACTTCTTGCTGCCTCAGTAAAGCAGCCAACGTAATTGTAAAACCACACCCAGCCCAAATATTCTCTTCTCTCTTCCATCAGGAACAAAAAACAAAAGCACATACCACCAGGCACAAGACAGATTCTACCTGTTATAAGACTATTAAATAATTCCCTAATACAATAAATTAGACTTCTGATGTCAGTCTACCTTGTTATGATCTTGACCTTGTTATGTACCTGCACTGCACTTTGTGTAGCTGTTGCACTTCATTCTGCAATATTATTGTTTGACATTATTCTACCTCAGTGCACTTTGTAATGATCTGATCTGTGTGAACAGTAGTAAGATAGCCTGTTCACTGTATCTCAGTACATGTGACAACAATGAACCAGTTTCAATTCCAACTCCATTTCCAACTTGCAGGGACTGTAAGAAATACTGGGCAGAACTGGGTTCTGTCTGGACCCCCTTCCCCTTAGTCATTCCCTTTATTCCCATCACCCCTTCCCCTTAGTCATTCCCTTTATTCCCATCACCCCTTCCCCTTTCAGAGTCATTCCCTTTATTCTCATCACCCCTTCCCCTTACAGTCATTCCCTTTATTCCCATCACCCCTTCCCCTTTCAGAGTCATTCCCTTTATTCCCATCACCCCTTCCCCTTTCAGTCATTCCCTTTATTCCCATCACCCCTTCCCTTCACAGTCATTCCCTGTATTCCCATCACCCCTTCCCCTTACAGTCATTCCCTGTATTCCCATCACCCCTTCCCCTTACAGTCATTCCCTTTATTCCCATCACCCCTTCCCCTTTCAGAGTCATTCCCTTTATTCCCATCACCCCTTCCCCTCACAGTCATTCCCTTTATTCCCATCACCCCTTCCCTTTACAGTCATTCCCTGTATTCCCATCACCCCTTCCCCTTACAGTCATTCCCTGTATTCCCATCACCCCTTCCCCTTACAGTCATTCCTTGTATTCCCATCACTCCTTCCCCTTACAGTCATTCCCTGTATTCCCATCACCACTTGCCCTTACACAGTCATTCCCTTTCTTCCCATATCCCCTTCCCCTTACAGTCATTCCCTGTATTCCCATCACCACTTCCCCTGCAACTTAAACAAAACATGCATGTCTTCTCAATTTGTCCAGTTTTCCTCTCCACAGATCCTGTCCAAACTGTTGAATGTCAGCAGCATTTATGGTTATTTGTTTGAATTAGAAATACAGCATGAGACTGAGAGAGCCCACTCCACATGGCCTACTCCTGCTCCTATTGTTCTTGTGTTAACGATATCTGGAGGGATTATGGGCCCATCTTTTACATAAAATATCTTTACCTTCTCTGGAATGTAGAAGGTGTGGTTGAAGTTTACAAGATAATGTAAGAGAAAGAAAATTCCTCTATTATGAATCTAGTGATATGAATCATGAATCATGATTTTTTTTTAAAAAAGAAAGATAGACAGTGCTTTTTGGAAGAGATTTTGAAATGGTCTTTATGCACAAAGAGTGGGGGAGTTTTTTCATGAGCAAATATCAATTTATGCTGAACTGACTGTAGATTTTAAGATGGACATTGTTTGACATTCATTCACCTCGAGTATAAAGCAAATTAAGACCAGAAAATATAGGAGCAAAATTGGGCCATTTGGCCCATCATCTGCTCCACTATTTCATCATGGCTTATCCTCTCAGCTGCAATCTCCCTCCTTCTCCCCATAACCCTTCGTGCCCTGACCAATCAATAATCCATCATCCTCTGTCTTAAATATACCCACTGAATTGGCCTCTACAGGTGCCTTGGCAATGAATTCCACAGATTCACCACTCTCTGGCTAAAGAAATTTCTCCTCATTTCTGTTCTAAATGGACATCCCTCTATTCTGAGTCTGTGTCCTCTGGTCGTAGAATCCCCCCCCCCCCCCCACCGTAGAACACGGGCTAAGATGGCCAAGGCTAAAATGTATCTATGAAGTTGGTCCTGGACCATCTTTACTCTTAAAGAATGTTGAAGTACTCTCAAGGTCAAAGTTGAGTTTGTTTTGTCATTTGCACAGGTACCCGCAGCAGCATCATCGGGATACAGCATCAGTCCGGAAGGCTTATTGCTGCTCCCGTGTTCCTTTTCTCCCTTCTCATTTCCAGAAGCATCTTATTACTTTTGAACACAATTCTAACATTTCAGATAATCCTGCTTAAGTACAAGAAGTGATTATTTGGATTTGTTAGGTGAGTTCTTTGGGCAGTCCAATGATTCAGCAAATGGGAATTTGTTGCTATCATAGCTTATTACAACACAGATAGATTTATGGAAGCTGCAGCTTTGGTGTGAAAGCCTAATTCATGATCTGGGCTTGTGCATAAAAAGGTACCTTTATAATCACTTTTCTGTTGATGGAATAAATGCAGAATGACCGATACATAGTTAGCTGAGAATTGCTGCCTTCAGTGAAGGGTGTTCTAGAACATAGAAACATAGAAAACCTACAGCACAATACAAGCCTTTTGGCCCACAAAGCTGTGCCAAGCATGTACTTACTTTAGAAGTTACCTAGTGTTACCCATAGCCCTCTATTTTTCTAAGCTCCATGTACCTATCCAGGAGTCTGTTAAAAGACCCTATCGTATCCACCTCCACCACCGTTGCTGGCAGCCCATTCCACACACTTACCACTCTCTGCGTAAAATGCTTACCCCTGACATCTCCTCTGTACCTACTTTCAAGCACCTTAAAACTGTGCCCTCTCATGTTAGCCACTTCAGCCCTGGGGAAAAACCTCTGACTATCCACATGATCAATGCCACTCATTATCTTGTACACCTCTATTGGGTCACCCCTCATCCTCCATCACTCCAAGGAGAAAAGACTGAGTTCACTCAACCTATTCTCATAAGGCATGCTCCCCAATCCAGGAAACATCCTTGTAAATCTCCTCTGCACCCTTTCAATGGTTTCCACATCCTTCCTGTAGTGAGGTGACCAGAATTGAGCACAGTACTCCAAGTGGGGTTTGACCAGGGTCCTATATAGCTGCAACATTACCTCTTGGCTCTTAAACTCAATTCCACCATTGATGAAGGCCAATGTGCCATATGCTTTCTTAACCACAGAGTCAGCCTGCACAGCAGCTTTGAGTGTCCTATGGACTCGGATTTCAAAATTCCTCTGATCCTCCACACCGCCAAGAGTCTTGCCATTAATACTATATTCTGCCATCATATCTGACCTACCAAAATAAATCAACCCACTCATCTGGGTTGAACTCCTTCTGCCATATCTCAGCCCAGTTTTGTATCCTATTGATGTCCTGCTGTAACCTCTGACAGCCCTCCACACTATCCACAACACCCCCAAACTTTGTGGCATCAGCAAATTTACTAAATCATCCCTCCACTTCCTCATCCATGTTGTTTATAAAAAAAATCACCAAGAGTAGGGGTCCCAGAACAGATCCCTGAGGCACACCACTGGTCACTGACCTCCATGCAGAATATGACACGTCTACAACCACCCTTTGCCTTCTGTGGGCAAGCCAGTTCTCGATCCACAAAGCAATGTCCCCTTGGATCATGTGCCTCCTTACTTTTTCAATAAGCCTCGCATGGGGTACCTTATCACATGCCTTGCTGAAATCCATATACACTACATCTACTGCTCTACCTTGATGAGTGTGTTTAGTTATATCCTCAAAAAATTCAATTAGGTTCATAAGGCCCGACCTGCCTTTGACAAAGCCATCAGAATCAGAATCAGACTTTAATGGCCAAGTACCTGTGCACATACAAGGAGTTTACTTCCGGCAGATGTTGTCTCTCTGCTCATAACAATAATAATGATAATATAAATGAAAATATAGATTATACATACAAGTAGTGCAATCCAAGTAATAGTTAGCCAACAGTTAACCGGCAGTTAACTGTTCAGCAAAGTGACCGCAGTAGGGAAAAAACTTCTCCAGTGCCTATTAGTCTTAGTCTGGAGGGATCTGAAGAGCCTACCAGACGGAAGCAGTTCAAACAGTCCGTGCGCAGGATGGAAGGAGTCCTTTATGATGTTCCCCGCCCTCTTCTTCAACCTGGAAGAGTACAGGTCCACAATAGAGGGCAGGGAGGCTGCAATGTCGCTGATTATTCCTAATCATATTATGCCTCTCCAAATGTTCATAAATCCTGCCTCTCAGGATCTTTTCCATCAACTTACCACCCACTGAATTAAGACTTGCTGGTCATAATTTCCTGGGCTGTCTCTACTCCCTAAAACCCTCCCATCCCCATTGATGATGCAAAGATCATTGCCAGAGGCTCGGCAATCTCCTCCCTCGCCTCCCACAGTAGCCTGGACTGCATTTTGTCCGCTTTCAGTGACATCCAACTTGATGCTTTCCAAAAGCTCCAGCACATTCTCTTTCTTAATATCTATATGCTCAAGCTTTTCAGTCCACTGTAAGTCATCCCTACAATCATCAAGATCCTTTTCTGTAGTGAATTCTGAAGCAAAGTATTCATTAAGACCCTCTGCTATCACCTCCGGTTCCATACACACTTTTCCACTTCACACTTGACTGGTCCTATTCTCTCATGTCTTATCACTTCACATACTTAAAGAATGGCTCGGGGTTTTCCTTAATCCTGCCCCCAAGGCATTCTCATGGTCCCTTCTGGCTCTCCTAATTTCATTCTTAAGCTTCTTCATGCTAGCCTTATCTTCTATCATTACCTAGTTTTTTGAACCTTTTGTAAGCTTATCTTTTCTTCTTGACTAGATTTTCAACAGCCTTTGTACACCATGGTTCCTGTACCCTACTATCTTTCCCTGTCTCATTGGAATGTACCAATGCAGAACTCCATGCAAATATCCCCTGAACGTTTGCCACATTTCTTCCGTACATTTCCCTGAGAACATTTGTTCCCAATTTATGCTTCCAAGTTCCTGCTGATAGCGTCATATTTCCCCTTTTTCCTGACTTATCTGCTCCTATCCCTCTCCAATGCTATGGTAAAGGAGATAGAATTGTGATCATTATCTCCAAAATGCTCTCTTTAAAGCTTCACTTCTGTTTCATCAGTCAAGCTTGCAAAATAAAACATTACAAAACCCACAGTCACGGAACTGATGGAAGAATAATACTGAAAACTTTTGTTTGGAATGTATTTTATAATTTGTAGTCCTTGGGTATTTTTGGTCACTCATCAATATGATGCTATTAGTGCTTTGGGTTCTGAATCAAGTTGGATCAGAATTAAGTTTATTATCACTGACACATATTATGAAAAGTATTGCTTTGCAGCAGCAGCACAGTGCGGGTTGTAAAAATGACTACATTGCACAATAAATAGTGCAAGATATGTTCACTGAGGTAGTGAATGCTGAATGCTGAATATGTGTCTGTTCTTGCTGCTCAGCAATATAAACGTCACCACTCATGTTGAAACATTTGTACCCTCTCCAATGTTGTAACTTCAAAACAGTCATCTCATTCAAAGATAGACATGAGTCTGAAATGAAAGTCTAACGACAAGTTTACTTTGAGCGATATGCACGCGGTAGCAATTCATGTATTTTTGCAATGATTTAAACAAACAAGGATGCTTAATCAACTAAAAAGTGTGTGTGTGTGTGTGTGTGTGTATATATATATATACACAGTAGGATTACTCATACCCAACTTAGATATTAAATACACAACAATCCTCCCTGCTTACTATAAACTCTAACTCAATAGAATACATCTCAACTATATACACAGTCTGTTATATAATACAACTACTATACAGATGTCCACAGCAGAATAAATTTTAAATTGTCCCTTTCCTGCCTAAAGATTTAATCGCTGTGGAGGCTTTCTCATGCTTGTGGGATACTGTCTTTCCCGACAAGGAAGGTCACTCTGGTTGGCAGGTGAGACCTGTGGCTGTGCAAACAATCTCAGGTTCTGGAGTTTCCTCCATGGTGTTTGTAGGAGTTGACTCTGAGTCTGCAAGACATAGTTCTGACAGCTCTAGATACATTTCTTCTCCTTTTCTCTCTCTGGATATAATTTAATTTCTTTCTCAAGTTCCTCCTCTTTCACACCATTCTTGTTGTAGTCAGGCTATTGCTTCCAACACTTTCACAATTCTTCTGAGCAGCATGGCCCTTCCTTGGTCCAATTTGCTTTCCAACCAGAAGCACAGAGGTTGACACCAACACCTGTTTGTCCTCTGGGCAACAGTTCATGGTGTTCAGCATGGAGACAGTTGTGGCATCATTACATACCTTCCTGAATTCTCTTTCAGTTGGCTTCATTACAGGTGTGTAAACGGTGGATGGAGCTCCAATGAAACTGTAGTTGTCTCAGCTATTATATCTGCACAATGCTGGCCCTCTTGTTTTTTTACCACATACACACTTAATATGGCTTGTTGTATTTCACTTTCATGGATGTCATTCCCACAGGAGTTAACTTTTCTCCAGCATAAATTCATGGTTTAATATCTGGAGGCTTCAGTTTAGTATCTTTGAAATGCTGTTCAGACTCATTTTGTTGAATGACTCTAACAGCCAAGCTAATGTCCAATTCCATTTTACTGTTCTCTTGTGGTGTAAAATGTATTGCTTGTCTCTTGTTACTTTTTACACTGTTAATCTCAAGGCTACTCAGACCTGTATCACTTTCCACATTATCAGCAACATGCAGATTAACACTCCTTTTGAAAATACAACTTGACTTTTTATCATTTTCTCTTCGCTGTGCAAGTCCATTTACTTCTGTTTGCCTGACATGCTCTTTGTATGTGCCCTGCTTTTTTTGCATTTTCTGCAAGTTTCGCCCTTGGCTTGGTGTTTGTGAGCACCTGCCACAATGATAACACAATTTGTTTGGCCTGGTGGGTTTCCACTTTGATGTTGCAGTTCTGTTGATACTCACTTTAATTTCTGACTGTAACTCAATTCTACCTGTCTCTGTGGTTTCCATTGAAGCAGTGATTTCCTCTGTTGTTTTAAATGTAAGTTGTGCTTCAGTCAGGAACCATTGTTGAATGTTTTCTCGTAAGATTCCACAAACTAAATGATCTCTCAGTGTATCATTGAGTCCATTACTGAACTGACAATGCTCAGACAATCTCTTCAATTCAGCCACGTATGCTGAAATGGACTCCCCTTCCTTCTGGTCCTCTTTTGAAAACTAAAGTGTTCTGGCAACAACAATGTATTCTGTTCTAAGTGTTCCTGCATTACTCTGACAATATCACCAAAACTCATTTTGGTTTGGTTGAAAACAGTTAAAAAACAGAAAACAGTTAAACTCCAAAGCAAACTCTATACCTTTTTAAATCCAATGCATTCAGCAAATTGGTACTCTTACCTCATTGACTATTAGATTTGCTTCAAAATATTGTTGAGTTACTCAGTACAGATGAGCCAGCTATCTGTTGTGTAATCAAACATGTCAATCTTTCTGATGTAGCCAACCATTTCTGCTTTTTTAAAAATTATTATTATCACTTGGTACTTACTGTTTATGAACCCATGAAGTTTTCTATTTTCTGACTTTCTTAATACTCACTCATCTTCCCTTCTAAAAAACATGTGCTCCTCCACTGCTTTTCAAGTCAAGTCAAATCACTTTTATTGTCATTTTGACTATAACTGCTGGTACAGTACATAGTAAAAATGAGACAACATTTTTCAAGACCATGGTGTTACATGACACAGTACAAAACCTACACTATGTAAAAACAATACAGAAAAAACTACACTAGACTACAGACCTACCTAGGACTGCATAAAGGGAACAAAACAGTGCAGGCATTACAATAAATAATAAACAAGACAATAGGGTAGTAAGGTGTCAGTCCAGGCTCTGGATATTGAAGAGTCTGATAGCTTGGGGGAAGAAACTGTTACATAGTCTGGTCGTGAGAGCCCAAATGCTTCGATGCCTTTTCCCAGACGGCAGGAGGGAGAAGAGTTTGTATGAGGAGTACATGGGGTCCTGTTTGTTTTGCGGATGCAGCGTGTAGTGTAAATGTCCGTGATGGTGGGAAGAGAGACCCCAATGATCTTCTCAGCTGACCTAACTATCCGCTGCAGGGTCTTGCGATCCAAGATGTTGCAATTTCCGAAATAGGCAGTGATGCAGCTGCTCAGGATGCTCTCAATACAACCCCTGTAGAATGTGATGAGGATGGGGGGGGGGGGGGGGGGTGGGAGGTGGACTTCCCTCAGCCTTTGTAGAAAGTAGAGATGCTGCTGGGCTTTCTTTGCTATGGAGCTGGTGTTGAAGGACCCGGTGCTCTTAACTCTTAACTTTTCATAACTTGACCATCTCTGCACATGCTGGGCTGCACTTTAAATTAAAAAAAAACCAAAATGACCATTTGTCACTGATTTTTTTTTTAGTTTGAATGTCTCTTTGTGCTTCAACAGGTCAGTAGCTGTCTTGTGTTCATTTAAAAAATACCTCATCACCAATGTTACATTTTGTAACCTCAAAACATTAAACTTTTTCAAAAAAAATGTGAGTCCAAAACATAAGTCTGACTTAGTGTTTACTTTAAGCGAGGCATGCAGCTATTATATATGATAATGTGAAGACATATGCAATTCACGTATATTTACATATACTTGTAATGATTTAACCAAACAAGAATGCTTGTGTATATATATCAAAATAAGTACGGTATATGTCACCATGTACCTCCCTGAGATTCATTTTCTCGCAGGCATTCACGGTAGAACAAAGAAATACATTAGACTCAATGAAAAACAAGTAAATAATCATGAGAATGGGAGTGGTAGTTCTTGAAAGTGAGTCTGCAGGTTGTGTTGAGGTGAGTGAAGTCATCCACGTTGGTTCAGGAGTCTGACGGTTGAAGGCTCCTGAACCTGGTGGTACGGGATCTAAGGCTCCTGTATCACCTTCCCGATGGCAGCAGCAGCAAGAAGGGAGTGCGACCTGGATGGTGGGGGTCCTTGATGATGGATGCAGCTTTCTTATGGCATGACTCACTCCTTGTAGGTGTGCTCAGTGGTGTCTGAATAGTGCCTTCTGGGTGCCTGAATTATTTAGTGACAAAATGAAATTTGTTACTGTTACTTCAAGACAAGTAATTGAATTGTCAATAAACACCTAAACTCTTTGGTATTTATTGCCTTTGCAGCTCCTAGATCAGATTTAGTGCAGCTGGTATGACACCTTGGATCGATTTCAGTGGATATGATGACTTGTCAGTAAGTGAGAAAAACAAATGTGAAATTAATGGGTAGGTGTAGAACTGATGCTGAACTAGTGGTTAAATTGGTATGCAGGATTGCAAGCTGATTCACTGCAAAGGCATTCCATAGCAGTACCCAAGAATGTTTATAATACTTTCTCCCTCATCAGCTTTAAATATTGGCCAGCTGCCAGGTCGCTGATGTACAGAATTTTGCACAGCCATTTGCAGCATTATGCTCTGATTAGTTAATAGGGATGTAATTGAATCTTTGCTTCTTTCACAAATATTTCCTTGTCATTACTATTCACTGAGAACTGAGATAAAATTCCATTACTACTTTGCTCAATTAGAGTAATTTTCATGATGTGGCCTCCATTATGAGACGTCTGTGGTAAAGGAGTGTTACAATAGTTAGCTCAGTGGTAGTCCGACAGGAGTGCCAACTGCTCCCTCAAAATGATCTGGCACTTGGTGCGTTACAGAAATTGAATTGATTGTTTTATGGAAAGAGCAAGGAGGAACAGATTTTTGTACAGCATCAGGAATACAGAGGCAATTGTACCATATTTCATGGAAAATTCACTAAACAATTATGTATACAGACGACTATATAAAAATACAAGCAAGCATATCAAAGAAAGGTAAAATAACAATTCTATACCCCAATCCAACAACACTTATATTATTCGGAGCATATGAAGTGAAGTTAATCACAGTTTTGCTGTTATTCTGTCCTGAAGAGAATCTGTTAGAACAAAGTTAATATTTTGCCAAAGTGATTTTTTTTACCCTCCAAAACTGGCACAGTGAGGATTCAGGAGTCATTAACAGCAACTTCATCGATTTTCTTTTCTGCAGCAATCACTTTTGGATCTTCTCTGTTATAATGGTAGGTGCTGATAGCTACATGACAGCTTCTAGGCCATCTATTGATTAAGATATGTGGTTTAATAGGAGACAATGGCCTCTCTCCCACCAGCTAACATCCTTGTGGGTCACCCTTGACCAGAGACTCAACCCGAGGAATCACATCATTACAGTGATTAATTGTGTATTCTCTAATAAAACAAAAGAGCAAATTGTATCAGTTGACCTTTAAATGCATTGTTATGGACTGCTTTGTGGTTGAATTATTGAATTGTGGGCATTATTGGGGAAAGTTGGAATTTATTGCATAGCCTTTGCACTGTTGTGGTGTATGGGTTAAAACTAATTCTGGTTCAGTTCATCTTTAGAGAGAGATGGCAAATTATTCCACTAACACTTTGGATAGAAGCACTAAAACCCCATGGTACATGATTAGATTCATCATGGAAACTGGTATGGATACAATTCCTATTTGTCATCACCTTTTCCACTGACGTTGTTGTAAGATTAATGTCGGTGGTGGAGTGTATCACTGATTCCTGAGACAAAGGTGTATAAGGAGTATCAATCTCAATGTGTATGCGCGTTTGTGGTAATGGCTGCCAACAGCTTCCTTTTTAACTCAGGTGATGCAGATAATGGAGGCTCAAGCAATTCTATTATCTTGTTTCAAATCCAAATGCATATTTTTCTCAGAATTTCTATTTAATTGTTTTGCATGCTTGGGAGTCCTCAAAATACACCTGCCTGTGCCAACACCAACAGCAACACCTCGTGCAGTTTCTTAGACTTGTCTTCACTATTTCATCATTTTTGCAGAGTTATCCAGCGGCTTCAAACTTCATACTCCCGAGAAATCATTAGTGTTATTCTGGAGAAAAATAGGATCATAGCCACCCTTTAGTAAACTGGAGTTAGAAGCGGCAGAAGATGCAAAAGCCTGAAAGTTTGTACCTTGAAGCTTTGGGACAGCTTCTACCTCACTGCGATAAGGCTATTGAATGGCTCCCTTATTCAATAAAATAGAGTCATGACCTCACAATCTATCTCATCATAGCCCAGCACCTCATTGTCTGCCTGCACCACACTTTCTCTGTAATTGTAACAATTTATTCTGCACTCTGTTATTCTTTTGTATAACTTCAGTGCACTGTTGTAATACATTTATGTATGAGTAACATGAAAGACAAATTTTTTACTGTACCTTGGTATAAGTGACAATAAGGTTCCTGATTAGTCAGGGCTTCAAAGATTTTGGGGAGAAGGCAGAAGAATGGGGTTGGGAGGGATAATAAATCAAACTTGATGAGATGGTGGAGTAGACTCGATGGGCCAAACAGCCCAATTCTTCTCCTGTGTCTTAGAGTGTTATAGTCTAATAATACTGTAATCCAATTTACCAAGATCTGAGATGGATTTACAATAGTTCATTGTAATGAGAGCTGAGCCACTATATGAAGGACAAGTTATAGTTTTTTTGAACTTCTGAGGATCTGGATTTTCTTGGTAAGACTTAAAAATATATTTCTGTTCTTTAGTTGTTGCTTGAGATAAACCATGGAATGTCTTGTATAGCAGTTTTTTAGAAGTGCCTTCCTCAAAATTTGAAACAGTTCAAGAGGATAGCTCACCAGCACCTCTCTAGAGCAAAAAGAGGTGGACAATAAACACCAGCCAAACAGATCTGAGAAATGAATAACTTAACAACATTGTGTAACTTGTCCCTCATAGTGGCACTCCTCTCTCTGTAAAGAGCAATGTCTTGGAGATCTCTGAGAAGAATTGTGCCAACAGTTCTATAGTTCTGCAGCTATATCCCTCTGAAACAGTTCCATGCCTTGTTCTAGAATTCCTTTACCTCTGTGACCAGGTTGCATAATTTCTGAGTGTAGTGGTAATGTCTACAATGTCCTCTTGGCACAAAAAGTATCTTGCAAGTCTTTGGTATTATCAAATTGACATTTCCCATTTAGTATAAATGGAAAATGATTTTGGTATTGCTAAGTTTGTGAAGAGTAAACATATTCTACCATTGCATTCATATTAGACCTTATTTTGTATTTGTTTTTACATTGACATAATTTCTTCAATCAGAACAAAAACAGGCTTTCAATGAGAATTATCAACAATTTCTTTCCTCCCCCAGATACAACTCTGCAGTTCCTCCTGCAGATCATTTGTTGTTCAAAATTCTAGCATTTGTAGTCTCTTGTGCCTTAATTTCTTTTGTTATTTGTTCGGAGAGCATCTATGGAGCTTTTAAAGGTAAACCGTGCTCTTTAGCTGGGGTTCTTAGACTTTTTGGTTAATGGTGGGGGTTCATGACATTAAAAAGTTGGGAACCCCTGCTCTATAGGATAATATAATTCCACCTTTTGAAGATCTTTATATAAAGCGAAGCTTATTCCATGGTTGACAGGAGTCTTGGAACACACACTGTACCTTTTTAAAAAAAAATCTAGGAGTATAGAATTTCTTCATGAAAGAATGTACTCATTGTGACATGCTTCTAATTTATCTTTTTCTTTTGTTTGCCATGTTAACGATGATGTGGGGGGACAGTTTGCGCTGTGCAAATCTGATTGAAGTGAAGGCTACAGATGGAGAGTTTGTTTACGCAAAAGTTAAATTCGGTGGTGCAGTGAATGGAACAATAACTCTGGTAAGGCCTCTGTGCATTTGTTCTCGAGATTTGTTTTTCCATTTTCAAAAAATGCCTCCTCCTTCTGGTAGAGCAACATTGTGTAATTAATGTCAGTGATTAGCACAACACCATTACAGCTCAGGGTGTTCCGGAGTTTGGAATTCTGTTCCGCCACCATCCATAAGGAACCAGTATGTTCTCCCCATGATCACGTGGGTTTCTGCCGGGTGCTGCAATTTCCATCCCCAGTCCAAAGACATACCATTTAATTGGTAATTGTAAATTGGTGAGGCTCACTGGGCAGGAAGGGCCTGTTCTGCACTATCTCTAAATAAATAATAGTTGCTGAGTTGTTATGTGATCCAAATTCTTTGAGCAATCGTTAATTAAAAAAATTAATATTGAAGAAAATGTTGCTAATGCAGTTCAAAAATATGTGTGCATGAAGTGAAATTGTTTGCAAAGCATTTGTAGCTTCTGTCAGCAGGAATTAACATGATTGTAATGACACTGTCTGCAGAGTTTTGTAAAAACTGAAGAGTGAATTAGAACTTTGGCTCCAGATATTAGGAACTGAATTTGAGATTTGACCAATTGAGAACAAGCAAGAACACAGACATTTGTTCTGTTATTCCTACTTCCTAGTTCCCAGTCTCTCTAGTGTACATTAGTGTTATAGACTCATAGAAAACCTACAGCACAATACAGGCCCTTCGGCCCACAAAGTTGTGCCGAACATGTCCCTACCTTAGAAATTACCTAGGGTTACCCATATGTCGGTAGGTTGCATCTGGAATTTCCAGTTGGCGGATGATTTCCCTCCACGCTGCTCTGACATATTGGGAAATCATGTACTTGGCAAATTACAGGAGTGGTTTGCCTTTGCCTTCTGCCGGGTGAGCTTTATTTTAAGAGATCACCAGCTTTTAACCCAGCATGGATGGAGAGCGTGCAAGGGAGCCAGCTGGATTCGAACTTGGGACCTCTCTCCCTGAAGTCCAGCGCTGATAGCACTATACCACCAGCTGGACAGGGTTACCCATATCCCTCTATTTTTCTGAGCTCCATATACCTGTCCAGGAGTTTCTTAAAAGACCCTATTGTATCAGCCTCCACCACCTTCGCCAGCAGCCCATTCCACGCACTCACCACTCTCTGTGTAAAAACTTGCCACTGACATCTCCTCTGTACCTACTTCCAAGCACCTTAAAACTGTGGCCTCTCGAGCTAGCCATTTCAGCCCTGGGAAAAAGCCTCTGACTGTCCACACGATCAATGTCTCATATTTGCCTGTGCTCAACCTGAAACTTAAATCTTCCTCCAATTTAATTCCAATATCCTTTGTGTTAAAACAAAACTTTTCCTCTAAACTTCCTCAAATGAACTTAAATTTATTGCCCTAGTTATTGAGCTCTCTTCTGGGAAACGTATGCTTCCTTTTCATCATGTCTAGGTTTTCAATAATTTTAAACACCACTTAAATCTTTGTTGCCATTGCTGATTCTAAACTTGTCCAGGCCTGGCAACATTCTTGTGAATCCCTTTGATTGTGCTCCCCCTAGCCCCATCACACTCAATATGATGATCAGAAATGTATGCCCAAATTGCTGGTCTATTGATCTCTAGCTACAGTCTAAAACATTCCTTTTGCTCTTATTACTTTGTTAATTTTGATACCTTTTCAGGATTCTGTAATGCTCACCTTAAATCTTTGATATATTTACCATGGAAAATTGATAGACCTAGTTTTGTGAAACATTAGTTCAGTCAGCCATTGGATTACCAAAAAGTTACCCTTTCCTTTCTCTAATTTAGCCAATTTGAATCTTTTTTTCCTATTTTCTCTTGGATCATGATAATTATTTCTAAATCAGCTTGCCTTGTATGATTTTTTTTTTGTTAGCCTCCTTACTCAATTAGATATGATCAATTTGAAAAGTGCTGATGGGTCAGTCATCCGTAATCTGCAAACATTTTCCTTGACCATCCACGGACTAAATTTCTAAGAGTTTTCCCTTCCGTCTCCTCATTTAAGAATTAAATTGATACCAAACATCTATTGACTCAGTCCATTAACTACAGAATGCTTAACACTTGCCAACGTTATTGAGGAAACAAGTGCAAAAGCTCTGCAGTGAGCATAGTACCACATTTCTGAATATGCCAATGTGTGTGAGCTCTGACAAACCTTTGCCATCATGTTTCTTTAAAGTAGCTCTTCAATTTGCTGCCTGAACTGCGTCTCATCAGTAAAGCTGTCTCTTTTATTTTCCGCTCCACTATTTTCATCTGGCGCATAAGCTGAAGCTCTGTCTTGGTCTCTTTAGAAGCCTATCCACTTCCTGGGAGTGCCTCTGCTTCTTCCAGGTTCCTCATTTTTATTATGTATGTGCTCAGAAGAGGTAGGAGTAGGAGAGGGCCATTTGGCCCATCCAGCCTGCTCCACCATTCAATAAGTTGACTTATCTGGGACCTAGTGCTTTCCTAGCATACTGTATATGATGATATGATCCAAGCTGGCTGTGTGATGCAGCTTGCAGTGGCCACTCCGGAATTGATTATCTGTTATTTGTGAAATGGGGTGCCGTGTGCAATCATAATCGATTGAAAACGGACGTGGAAGCACGGAGAAACATCGGGAAATTCCAGGAAGACCTTCTTCGTTGCTGCTGCTGCTGTGAGGTCTGGGACTCTGCTGGGAAGAACAGGCCCCCAGTCCTTAGGGTCGCGTTGCCAATGGCTGTTGGCAGGGGCATCTTAATACGCTCGGCAGAGGATGGTGCTCAGAGAAGTTGTGCCGGAGGGGATGGTCGTCGGCTCAGAGGTTCGACAGACTCTGAGTCCTTTTGACAGACTCAGGCCACTTTCGGTGTGTGCTGCGTCTGCGAGGCTGAGTCGGGCGGCGCCTTGGAAGTCCATTGCAGGGGTACTCCCTTCTGCCGCTGGCGTGGGATGGCGAGTGTGTCAGGACCCTAGGGACTTGTGGAAACTGTGGTGATTTCTTTTGAACTTACAGTCCTTTAACATCTTGGACTATTTTTACTGTGCCCATAGTCTGTTTTTTTTTATCAATTATGCTATTGTTTGCACTGTTGTAACTATATGTTGTAATTATATGGTTTTGCGCAGGTCTTGTAGCTTTAGTTTTTGGTCTTGTTTTTGTCTGGTGGATTTGGAGCTCCTTTCCGGGGAACGCGCTAAGACGGTAGCGCGATATTAATACGCAGCAGCCTCTCCGGACTCTGGACTGGGGATTGCCAAATGTTACATGGATTTTCTGGTGTAGTCTGTTTTGTCATATGCTTTTGTGATATCATTCTGGGGGAACGTTGTCTTATTTTTTAACTGCATTGCATTTGTGGTTTCTAAATGACAATAAACTGAATCTGAATCTGAAACTCATCTCAGGCTTCCAGCCAAGTATAGATATCGATTTTTAACCAATATTTCAATTGCAAATTCTTGCAAAGCTTGTCATCAAAATGTTTGTGAAAATTGATAGCTGTGCCCAGCTGGAAGCCCAGAAAGAGTTTATTCATCGTACTGATCTGCTTAGAGCCACAGTGCTCCACCAGTCTGCCCTTTCTCCATGCACCTCAATTCCACTGAACTGTGTCTTAAATTATATTAAATGAGGTAGCCTGTATTGCTTCCCTGGACAGAGAATTCCACAAATTCACTGATCACTTGTTTCTCCTCAGCACATCCTAATTCTATTCTCTCGAATCTTGAACTGTGTGCCCTGGTTCCAGACTCACTATTGGAAGCAACTTCCTGCCTTTAATTTATCTATTGTTTTTGTAACATCCCCAATGATAGATAGGCATCCGTCAGTCATTGGAAGGTTTAATCCGTCAGTCATTTGAAGGTTTTTCCAAAGTGCAGGCCTGGGTAGGGTTGTATGGGAGACCGATGTTGTCAAACTTGGCACCGGTGTCGTCGCAGAGCAATGTGTTGTTAGGTGCCTTGCTCAAGGACACAAACACGCTGCCTCAGCTGAGGCTCGAACCAGTGATCTTCAGATTACTAGTCTGATGCCTTATCCACTAGGCCATGCACCAACACATGATCCCCCATTCATTCTTCTGAATCTGAGTGACTTGATCTCTCTTCATAGGTTAACCCCCTCATCTCCAGAATCAACCTAGTGAATCTCCTCTGCAGTGCCTCCAGAGCCAGTATACATTTCCTCAAGTAAAGAGACCAGAACTGCAGCCTGTACTTCAAGCGTGGCCTCACCAGTGACCTGTACAGTTGTGGCATAACCTCGCTGTTTGTACGTTCAATCCCTCTGGCAATGAAGTTATTACTTTGAATTGTCCCGATAACATTATTAATTTCTTGCAAATTAATGGTTACTTTGAAATCTCCAAGATGAGTCACTTCAATATTTTATCAGCATTTTAGGTATTTTACTTGTAGACTTCTAAAGAACAGTTACACCTTTGGAAATTTGGGCTGAAAAAGTCACAAACATTGCCACATTCCCAGATGTTTTCCTTGCTCAGTTGAGGGGCTGAACTTCCAAGGGATTCCCACATTTGCTTCCTGTAAACTTTACAAATGCTCAGTGGCAAGCAGCAGCTTTCTGTCCTGTTCCATGGATCATCTTGTTGAATGAATTAGGTCACTGCAGAAAAGTACTGGTAGATATGAAGCAGCCTCTTTATTTGACAAAACAAGATGTGGAAGATCTGCCTGGCCCAGCATTACACACATCTTTTATGGTAAAGATCAAAGAAAATTCAGGACAATTCAAACCAACCCATATTTACAATGCCTTCTTTTTACGACACATGACAATTTCAAATGTCTGAATATTCCCACCATCACACCCACAATAAGTGTTAATAACTGATTGGATTTGTGCATGTGTAGACAATCAGTTAAGTGCCTGTTTCCTGGTTTGTCTCTGCATTTTAAAAAATGTAATCTTCAATGCATGTTCGAATCTGAAGGTTAGTGGCTGAAGTCAGTTAAATTAATTGCTACATTTGAACCCCAAAAATTGCACTAACAGTCCCTCCTGCACACAAATAAATTTGTACCAGGAAAGGAGGATCTACTCACATAGGGCAGCAAAATGCCCTACCTCAGAATTTCCCCCCAATTACTTTTTGTGCATCTACATCTCCCCTATATCCCTAATGGCTTCCTACAAAATGTTAAGCTGACAAATTGTTCCAGAAATTTGGAAATGCAGCTTCATTCAGTGCCTGTTGGCTCTTCCCCAGCTGGCTGATTGTAGTGTAGTCACATTCCCTGTCTTCACCCCTTCATTCTCTGGTTGCTAACTCTCTCTCCAGAGCACCAGTAAGGGAAGTGCATGAGGCTCACGGGCCTTCTTATCAATGTACAGGAAGGGACTGGGGTGTCTCTATTTGAATGACTCGAGGTGGCACCCCCTTCTGAACTGGCCAGTCGATCACCGGCCTGACTGCTGAAAGGGCCTGGCTCATTAGTATTCACTCCTCATTTAGGCTGGGTTGACTGCCTTTGAATACCGTGTGTCGTCTGAAATGCCATCAAAGTTGTGGAACTTGCTGTCTCTGCTTTAACTTGAATCCCTCCCCATCTATTTTCCCATTATCTTTTCTGTTCTATGCTATTCAACTAATCGTCTACCTTTAGCAACCAGCCTTCAATGCAGAGTACCATCACCATCACACTTTAGCATGCTCTTCACTGGTTTCTGTCACACTTCTCCCTTTGCATTTGCTGTGGGTGTGTTTCTATCACCTGTAGACAGTCGGGTCTGCTGTGGTTGGCTGGTGTTCATCTCTTAGGTTCTCTGTGACTACATGGTTACTGGGTACACTTGATCCTTCGCTCTGTTTTTGGGGGCCGCAAGTAGTTGAATCATACAGTTTATCATGAGTCCAGTGGCTACCTGGTTGAGTGTGCACTCGGACACAAGTGTCACTTGTAAAAAGTACCATCTGTGACCCTATCCACCTGGGGGCAAACCTGCCTTTTCAGGAAGCACCCTCACCATGACTTGATCTCCTGGCTATGGGAGGACTATCTCCTTTCCCTCTGGCTCTCACTGGTTAGCAAGGCGTTGCCGTTGTTTTGCCTAATTCTCCAACACTTTAAGTTGCTTACAAAGGTCTTTTACACACTATGTCATTCTATCCCTGTAAATCCCAGGCTCCCCGTCACCCGTAATTACCCCATAAAGAAGTCACATTGCTCGCCCCATCAATAATTTGTAGGAGCTGAAACCCAATGTCCAGTTTGGGGTTACTAGAAGGCATTTGAAGGCATTAGAAGGCATTTGATAAGGTCCCACATAGGAGATTGGAGGGTAAAATCAAAGCTCAGGGCATCAGGGAGAAGACATTGACATGGATAGAAAACTGTCTGGCAGATAGAAAGCAAAGGGTAACGGTGGTTGGGTGTTTCTCGGAATGGCAGGTGGTGACTAGTGGGGTGCCACAGGGCTCGGTATTGGGACCATAGCTGTTTACAATTTACGTCAACGATCTAGATGAAGGCATTGAGAATAACATCAACAAGTTTGCTGATGATACTAAGCTGGGTGGCAGTGTGACATGCGATGAGGATGTTAGGAGAATTCAGGGTGACTTGGATAGGCTGGGTGAGTGGGCAGATACTTGGCAGATGACGTTTAATGTGAATAAGTGTGAGGTTATCCACTTTGGGAGTAAGAATAGGAAGGCAGATTATTATCTGAATGGTATAGAGTTAGGTAAGGGAGAAATACAAAGAGATCTAGGAGTCCTTGTTCATCAGCCACTGAAGGTGAATGAGCAAGTGCAGCAGGCAGTGAAGAAGGCTAATGGAATGTTGGCCTTTATTACAAAGGGAATTGAGTACAAGAGCAAGGAAATCCTCTTGCATTTGTTCAGGGCCTTGGTGAGACCACACCTGGAGTATTGTGTACAGTTTTGGTCTCCAGGGTTAAGGAAGGACATCCTGGTTGTAGAGGAAGTGCAGCCTAGATTCGCAAGGTTAATTCCTGGGATGTCAGGACTGTCTTATGCAGAGAGGTTAGAGAGACTGGGCTTGTACACGCTGGAATTAAGGAGATTGAGAGGGGATCTGTTTGTAACATATAAGATTATTAAAGGATTGGACAAGGTAGAGGCAGGAAATATGTTCCAGATGCTGGGAGAGTCCAGTACCAGAGGGCATGGTTTGAGAATAAGGGGTAGGTCATTTAGGACAGAGTTAAGGAAAAACTTCTTCTCCCGGAGAGTTGTGGGGGTCTGGAATGCACTGCCTCAGAAGGCAGTGGAGGCCAATTCTCTGGATGCTTTCAAGAAGGAGCTAGATAGGTATCTTATGGATAGGGGAATCAAGGGACATGGGGACAAGGCAGGAACCGGGTATTGATAGTAGTTGATCAGCCATGATCTCAAAATGGCGGTGCAGGCTCGAGGGGCTGAATGGTCTACTTCTGCACCTATTGTCTATTGTCTATTGTAATTTCATCAGGATTCCTGGTCATCCATCAACCCATGTCTTTCCTGTCTCAGCTCTAGCTTTGGCTAAGGTGTTTTTGATTGTTTGGTTCATCCTTTCTACCATTCCTGAACTCTGGGGGTGGGAAGGTATGTGGAACTGTTGTCGAATCCCTAACAGTCGGCACATTTCCTTCATCACTTTCCCTGTGAAACGTGCCCCTGATCAGAGTCCACCAGATCTGCGGTTCCCCACCTTGGGAGGAGTTCTTGAACTAGAATCCGTTCAGTGGTGTTGGCGGTGCAGTCCCTTGTTGGGAAAGCCTCTCCTCACCCAGTGAAATGATCCATAATTATCAGACAGCAGCTTTCTTCCCTGCTTTTTGGCAGAGGCCCCATGAAGTCTCTCTGGATATTTTCCCAGGGTCCCCTCGGCAATGGATGATTTGCCAGCTGTCGCTTTATGCCCTTACCAGGGTTATGCTGGGCACAAATGATACAATGGTGGCAGAATTTCTCAATGTCCAGGCCAACACCAGTCCTGCTGGAGGGTTGTGATCATGGTCTACCTTCCCTGATGCATCACCCATGATATAACTCCATTAGTATCTTCCTAATACATGGTGGGGGGCCACTGAGACTCCGTCCTCCCCGTGAGTCCAACTTCCATCTGGTCCCTCCTCTGCTCTCTCTCTCCTCTACTTCTCCTTCTCTCCTACCTCCATTTCATATAATATTACTGAACTGGCTTCCATTGTTTCTCCCTGCACAGTTGCAATTGTTCTGCTGCTTTTGCTGTCGTTTCCTCTCTGCTCTGTACCCTCCCCTTGCTGGTGGGCTTTTACTTTAATTACTGCTGCCCTGGCTGGCAGCCTCAGTGCTCCCAACGGTTGTTGCATTAGGTGCCCGTGCTCCTGTTGTGGTTACAAATCCTCATCGTGCCTATTCCAACAGATAATTGTTCACCATCCTGAAGGCTACCATCTGTCTGTGTATACATTTGCTCGTCTGCCTTTACTGTAGCACAGTGCTTCTATTGGGGCCTCACCTGAACTGAGCAACCCCTTGGCAGTGCTCCTGAAGCTAATTTTACACCTGTTTCCATCATCGTGGCTCACCCAGTCCGTGACTTCCTGTGTATGTACGTACCTCAGAGATCCATCTATTAAAATTTCCTCTGCTTCCCCTTGCACAGGGGAATCTACTGATCTTTGCCACAGGCAGCTGAGAGCCAATTCTTTATATATGTTTAAGACAGATTCTTGACTGGTCAGGGCAAAGGGACACAGGGAGAAGGCATGAGATAGGGGCTGAGAGGAAAATTGGATTTGCCATGAGGAAACGGCAGAGCAGACTCGATGGGACAAGTGGTCTAATTCTACTCCTATGTCTTAGGGTCTTATTATGACCTAACTGCATTTCAAACATATTTTTATCAGCCCTAAATTATTTGGAACCTCCCGTGATAATGAACGGAATAGAACATTGAATAGTACAGTACCGGCACAGGCCATTTGGCCCACAATGCTGCATTTTGTCTGTGTTGCTTCTGTTTTCTTGACCTTTGACTGACATAATTATAGCCTTCAATACCTAGGTAAGCAGGAAACGGCAGAGCAGACTCGATGGGACAAGTGGTTTAATTCTACTCCTATGTCTTAGGGTCTTATTATGTCCTTCCAAAGTTGAATGTCAAAAGCGCATCTGTTCATTCAAGTTACCCAAATGAAGTTTGGGAACTGTTCGTTCAGCCTCATAGCAAGCAGACCTGGTTGATGCAATGGGAATGAGGAATTTGGTACAGTACTCAAAACAATCCACCTTGGGAATTTAAAATCCAAGAAACAAAATAAATTAGGTATTACATGAAAAGCTTGTCTTAGTTTCACAGTTCCTATTACTACCAAATAGGTTTAAAAGCCCAACTGAAGAGAATTTGCTGCTAATCAGTGATTGGTTAACTCTCCTCCGTTCAGGGTCAAGTATGGGTAAATGCTAGCAATATCCACTTCCTGTCAATGAACACGTTTTAAAATACTGGTACAATATTGGAATTACCTCTGTGTGAATTTCACGTGCTGACTCTTTCAACCTTTCTAATGCACTTTAGTGTGTTCGGTTCAATAGCAGAAAACAAAACATGTTGGATTGTGGATGGGAGAGGGTGTTTGCTTGGGAATATCCTGCAGTGTGTTTTGTTGTAGACAACACTCTGTCAGGAGGCTAGGAAAATTAAATTATTTCAACTCTCAGAAACACCTGCAGCTGCTGGAAATCCAAAATAAAACCTACTGATTATGGGCTGGAATCATCACGAACAGTCACTTGTTTGGCTGAGGTGGCATGTAGGTTCAAAGGTGCTCGGGGCCTTCTAAGCCTTTTTGGCAGGCTGCAATCATACCGATCTATCAAAAGCCAACAAAAGGAGCGAGCTTTAAGTGGAGCGGCTATTGTGGAAGTGTACAGGGTTAGAGGGATCAGGCTTTGGCTCAACAGGAAAGGCTAAGTAAGTTTCCAGTAAGCTTTTCTTTCCCTCTTTCTTTGTCTGCTAGTACATAGGTAATGCGGTGAGAATTGATGCAGGGTTAGTGTGAGATGTGGGATATCTGGGAGACCTCTGGTCTCCCTGATAACTGTATCTACATAAAGTGCATTGAGCTGCAGCTCCTTTGAGACCATGTAAAGGAACTGGAGCTGTAACTGGATGAAGTTTGGATCATAAGGGACAACGAGGAAATGATAGGTAAGAACTAGGGGGCTTAGTCACCCCTAAGCAGTTCCCTGGGTACCTATCGGCTGAGGACGTGGCCTGCTCCGATATTTGTGTCTGTGGACTCTGCAGAGATCACTCAGCTTTGTGCTAGGGTGAGGCTGAGATCTGCTCTAGCTGCTTCAGGCTTTGTGCCTCTGATCTCGCTTCTGTTCTGAATGCTGTTTGCTTACTCTCATAGTTTGCACAGTGTGTTTTTTTCTCTCTGAGCATCAGGTGTTTGATAGTTTTAAAAATGGGATCTTTGTTTTGTCGCCGCCTATAGAGAGATGTATCTCAGGGTTGTACATACTTTCATAATAAATGTACTTTGAAAGGAAATAGACAGCCAGTGCATAGAACCCCTTCAATAATAAGAACCTTGCTTTGGATACTGTTGGGTGTGGGGTGTTGGTGTACAACTTACTGGTGAAGTGATTGGCTCTCTGGCTCAGAAGGGAGTGGAGGAGAAGAGGACTACAATAGTGGTTGGGGATTCCATAGAGGAGCAGACAGCAGATTCTGTGGACATGGAAGAATCTCCTGAACATATTGTCTCCTTTGTACCAAGGTCAGGGATGTCTCAGATTGAGTCCGCAACATTCTCAAGGGGGAGAGTGAGCACAACGTTAGATTAATAGCTACAGGTCATATAATATTCCCATTTGTGTGTGAACATGTGGGGAAAATAAACAGAAGTACTTTATCAGAACTTTATGGCAGTATTTTGACAAGGTGTGATTTTAAATGCAATTGAATGGGTAATTTTAGCTTGATGTTACTAAAATTTCCCAAGATTAAGTCGATGTTTTGACAGACTAATTGCAGTTGGTTTTCAGTATGTTGCTTAATTCCTAAATAAGGAAGGATGTACTGCAGCTAGGATTTTGAAAGACAGTTTTTTTTTTGTTGTTGAGTGCAATTAGAGAATAAGGACAGAATGAGTCAGCACATATCTGAACGTTAAGGGATGTTTGATTAGGAGAAGAGCTTCAGGTACAGCTCATCTTATCCGACTGTATATTCTGATGTTATATCCCTGATAGCACCTGTAAAAGCCCAAATGGAAACAGCAACAATTTTAGGAGAAGCTACATATCTGCGTTCCCCTGAATGTGCTTGTTTATTGAAGTTAGAACTAATCAGTGCTGAGTATGTTTTCATCCTTTTGTTGCTGTTACACTCCCCCCCACCACCTGATTTGATTTTGTATGACCTGATGTTTTGAATGTCATTTATTAGAATGCTTTTTAACCTGTGGTTCTCTGCTTGTTTTGACATGAATTGACTGGTACCCTGCAGTTACTATTATGAATGTTGGGTGTGACGGAATGAAAAACCGAAACACTTATCAAGTCTGAGTCTTGACTATAATGGGTTTGCATTATTCGGAACTGCTGTTTAGCAATGGACTTTACAGATCACAGTGGGAATCCTCCTATAAACCTTTCTATAAACTTTTATGCACCATTGTCAACAGCTGCCCCCAATTTTCCTTTCTGCAACAGATTGTCCAAGGAATTGCTAATAAATCCAGTAAGGAATACAGCAGTGAAAGATTGGTGACCATGTTGAAGCCCATCTCAGGGAGAGGTTATAGGCAAAGGGAGAGGCTAGATAAACCCTTCAAGGGGAAGGAAATGGAGCGGTGTAGTGATAGACATGGAGGAATAGGCAGTGACTGGGCTCTTTCATACAGTCTAATCCCTTGTCACACATAAGTAAGCAAATGTATAATCCACTCTCCAATTTTTTGGTTAATTTAACACATGGTTTATTGAATAGACGAGATGGTAGCCTAGAAGTTAGTGCTAGAAGTTAGTACAGTGCCAGTGAACTCTGATTGGGGCTTGATTTGCGTTACTATCTTAATGATTTTGTTTGTTTTTCTCATGATGGTGTGAGTTTCCTCTGGGTGCTGTGGTTTCTTCCCACATGCTAAAGATTTTATGGGTTAAGGTTAGTAAGTTGTTGGAATGCCATGTTGGTGCTGGAAGCATGGTAACACTTACAGGCTGCCCCCAGCACATCCTCATTCATTCAATTTGATGCAAACAAAACATTTCACTGTACATTTTGATGTTTCAATGTACATGTGACAAATAAAGCTCATCCTTTAATCTTCTCACATGCCCCACACAACCACTTTCTGCTGTTACACCGGTTCTACCCTTTTACAAATGAGTGAGCTGCCATTTTATGTACTTTACATTCTTATACAACTCTGGCTTTTTCTCCTGCCTCATTTGCTGATTCTCATATGCATTGCTGACTTTACAAAGTCTTTATTAGCTCTGTTCCACGGGTTACCACATCTACACTAGCTGGAAGGAAATGTTGGACCAAGCTGGAATGGTTTCTCTGCAGCATCAGAGACTGAGGTGTGAACTGGCAGAAGTTTATAAGATTATAAGATGGAGTAGCTAATCTTTTTTTTTGGTCTTTTTAGGCTGGAAAGGCAGAAGTTAAATGTAGCTGGGGGTTAAGTTAATAGGAATTTGTGAGATGTGTTTTTTTAAAATACTGGAATGCACTGGCAGAGGGTACTAGTGGTAACAGATGCAACGGTGATGTTTAAGTCATTTAGATACATGAGCATGAGGAGATGGAGGGGTAGATACTTGTGTAGGCAGATAGGATTTGTTTAAATCAGCATTATATTCCACCTGTTTTTATTGTAGTCAAAGTAAATGGAAGAATGTTGGAAAGAAGGGTAGGACTGGAGTATACCGGATGTTACTGGAATACTTCTTGTTGTGTTATGTGACAGTGGAAATGAGTGCTCACACCCTGATCTGAATGAACCGCTGCATACTTTTAAGCACCTGCATTTTTCTCCACTGTTTTATGAGGGCACTGAGGTACTGTACTGACTGGAACAAACTGCCCTCAAGTCTTCCTTGAAATTTTATTCATGTAAGCCTGACATTTGGAGTATTAACAGATGATTCAAATATGAGGATGACACAATCCACAATAACAATTCCTTTGGCATCCTGCTTTTCAATTAAAAGTTCAAAAAAATTATTGGAGTACATATATGCCACCATATGCTACCCTGAGATTCATTTTCTTGTGCAGTCGATACAAGGAAGCACAATAGAATCAGTGAAAAACCATATGACAAGGATGACAGAAACAACCAATGTGGAAAAGACGACAAACTGTACAAGTACAAAAAAAAAGTATCGAGTCCTTAAAAGTGAGTCCATAGATTGTGGAATCATTTCAGTGTTGGGGTGAGTGAAGTTCAAGATAGTTGAAGATAGTTCAAGATAGTTGAGGTTGAGGGGTGATAACTATTCCTGAACCTAGTGCTGTAGGACCCAAGGCTCCCTGTACCTCCTTCCTGATTCCACTACATTTGGTAGGATTTTTCGTTCAAGGGCATGGGTGGATCCATAGTAGGCTGTGATGCAACCAGTCAATATACTCTCCAGTGTGCATCTTCAGAAGTTTGTCAGAATTTTAGGTGACATGTTGAATCTTTGCACCTTCTTTAAAAAAGACTGTAAATGCGCTGCCATGCCTTTTTTGTCATGGCAGTTACATGCTGGGCCCAGGACGGATCTTCTGACTAATAATGGTGATGACTTTAAAGTTACTGAGCCTCTCCTACTTTGATCTCCTATTGAGCACTGGCTCATGGACCTCTGGTTTTCTCCTCCTATAGTCGGCTCTTTGGTTTTTCTGACATTGTGTGAGACAGGTTGCTGCTGTGAATAAATTCAGCCAGATTTTCAATCTCCCTCCTCCTCTTCAACCTTCCGAATCTCTGCATGGTTTTCAAAACCCTGCCAAGCCAACATGAACCCTCTTCAAATAAAGGAGAATGACAGACAGGATGCAATAGTTACTTTGCGGTAGGTTGACAAGATGAAGAATGATAGCTGTTCTATCTGTGACACTCTTTGGCTTTTATGTTGGCTTTGACTTCTCTTGTCAGCTGCAGTTGTGTCATATTTTCTTTAGAATACTTTCTTCTCTTTGGGATGTATGTATCCTCTGCCTTCTGAATCGCTTCCAGAAATTCCCACCATTGCTGCTCTGCCGTCATCCCCGCCAGTTTTCTTTTCCAATCAATTCCAGCCAGCTCCTCTCTCGTGTCTCTGTAATTCCCTTTACTCCATTGTAATGTGATACATCTGACTTTGCCTTCTCCTTCTCAAATTTCAGGGTGAATTTGATCATATTATGATCACTCGCCCCTAAGGGTTCTTTTACCTTAAGCTCTCTAATCAATTCTGATTCATTGCATAACACCCAATCCAGAGTAGATGATCCTCTAATGGGCTCAACCATGAGCGGCTGTAAAAACCCGTCTCATAGGCATTCTAGAAACTACCAGAGGGCATAATTTCATGGTGATTGGAGGAGAGTATAAGGGAAGTCTGAGGTATGACTTTTACAGAGTGGTGTGTGTGTGGAACACACTGCCATGGGTGGTGCTACACATAGATACATTAGGGGTTTTTAAGATGCTCTTGGATAAGCACTTGTATGAAAGAAAAGTGGACTATGTCAGAGGGAAGGGTTAGATTGATCATAGAGTAGGTTAAAAGATCAGCACAACATTTTGGGCCGGAGGGCCTGTATTGTGCTGTAAATTGATCATAGAGTAGGTTAAAAGATCAGCACAACATTTTGGGCTGCAGGGCTTGTATTGTGCTGTAAATTGATCATAGAGTAGGTTAAAAGATCAGCACAACATTTTGGGCCGGAGGGCCTGTATTGTGCTGTAAATTGATCATAGAGTAGGTTAAAAGATCAGCACAACATTTTGGGCCGGAGGGCTTGTATTGTGCTGTAAATTGATCATAGAGTAGGTTAAAAGATCAGCACAACATTTTGGGCCGGAGGACCTGTATTGTGCTGTAAATTGATCATAGAGTAGGTTAAAAGATCAGCACAACATTTTGGGCCGGAGGGCCTGTATCTTGCTGTAATGTTTTGTGTTCAAAAATAGTAGAGTTCTCAACCTTTTCCATATCCACTCTTGCCTATTATAGTCCTGCTATCTATTACAATCTTTTCTGAATGTTAATTGTCTATAATCAACCTTGGATTCTTACTCGTAGTGATTTGGGTTGACTAAATGGAGTGATTAAAGCTGGTACTGCAGAATGGAATGGAATGTATGGAGTCCAGAGATGTTGCAGTCATTGGAATGATAAATACTGTGGAGGGAGGTGAAACTGAGGAACAAGCAGGTGTAGCTCATCTACCTCGGGAGTTATGGGTGAACAGGTTTAAGTCCAAGTTTGGTTTTGGCAGCAAAGCTAACCAGCAGATCCCAAAATAGGATCTATTACTTTGTTTGTCAATATAACTTTCCCATTGGGAACCCAAGACCAGTAATAGCTTTCGTGCACATTGCACATTGCAATGCACATTGGCTTTTGTGCATTTTGGGGATGTTGTCAAAGAGCTCTGCTGTCCGGACATGGGGATGACTGCTCTGCTCTGTCCTAGATGTGGCAATGACCCTGTTCCCAGTGTTTCTGCTCCATGGAACAGAGTGCCAGAAATGCTGGAATTGTGATTCCCACTGAGGATTCATGAAGGTGGAAGAATTTATCAGAAACCACGTCACACTCTCAACTCCAATTCGTGTACCCTGCATCCTAATCTCCCACCATTCAATTAATATTCATCTTTTAACTGGAAAACAAATTGGGTGACCTGCTACTTTATAAATTTTCAGCTGTCAGGAAAATCTGACATCTGATCCATTTCAATGTAAGTATAGTTCTCAAGTCATGGTTTGGGGACTTACAGCTCTCACGCTGTGCATCTTTTGCCATTTGTCAGTGCACAGCAGCCTGCAAACATCAGCAGCATCTAATCTTGTCTTTGCCATATGCAGTTGTCAAATTGAATTTGTGCATTACAGACAGCGAGACAAATAGACATAGTTGCCAAGGTAATATTTAATGATGATTGCTAAAAGCACATTCATTATCTTGAGCATGCAATAATAATCACACTTCAAAGAAATAGGAGTGATTAAAATGAAAAGATGTTAAGTCCTCCATCATTAAATAACTTGTTAACAAAATTAGAGCATGAGGATTGAAGGTGCAGTAAATCGATGGTAGTAAATGGCATTTATAAGCCACACATTATAAGTTGAAGCTGTCATTGTTTCAAAATGGGAATTATAGTCGACAATTTGGGGACAGCAGGCTCTCCTGCTCTTGTTCAAAACAATGTATCCATTCATGTCCATCTAAGATGGTAAATATTGCCTTTGATATTACTTGAAAAACAACATCCCTCACAATTCGGTGTTGGTTTGGACTGTCACACTGATTACCTGACCTACGGAGCTGGAAAGCTGGTCGAGCAAACAGAAGTTGAGAGCTAACCAAAACACTCTTCCAAACTCTTCTGCCCTTTCAGCATTCCAGGGTGACTATTCCCCTGCCACTTCTATCTCCACCATCGTTCCAATGTCACCTTTCAATGCAAAGTGCTGACGATGTAAGTAAGATGTGTCCTTTTGACATTTTTTGCTTCCCACCATCCAAGGACAAAGGCACTCTTTCCAAGTGAAGCAATCATTGGTCTGGACTTTCAACTCAAATTCTTAGTAGGTTTTCTCCTTTGCTGGGGAATTGTAGTGCAAATTGGATGACTGCTTTGCAAAATGCAGTTCAACTCTCAAGGGAGACCTTGAGTTTCTACTTGTATGTCTCTTTAATTCTTCACTTTCTTCTTACTGTGATCTTTGTCTTTGCTCTCCTGAGTCACTTTGATGAAATCCAACTATAAAACCGAGTAAGAATATCTTGTCTTTTGGACATGTTGAGCCCCAAAGGCTGGAAAATTGCATTCTGCCATTTCACATGCCATTTCCAGTTTATGTCGCAATGAATCAGGCTTACTGTCACTGGCATGAGTTGTGAAATTTGTTGTATTGTGATAGCAGTACAGTGCAGGCATTACAAATCACTACGTTACAACAAATAAACAAGTAGCACTAAAGAATAATAGTGTGTATGGGTACATAGACCATTCAGAGATCTGACGGTCGAGAGGAAGAAGCTATTCCTAAAATGGGTCTTCAGGCTCCTCTACCTCTTCCCTGATGGTAGTAATTAAAGGCCAGTTCAAGTGTAAAAGAGTTCTGGTGTGGATGGCAGGCTGGGGAAGAGAGTGGGGCTAGAATTTCCATTTGATGCCCACGTCCTGCTGGGGTTTTGAACTGTGCCAGCCTGGGGCATAGGCACTCTTCTCTCTCTGCCTGACCCATTAAGTCTTTCCAGTATCTTCTGATTTGTTTGATTTCCAACTTCAGTTTTGCCTTTCCAGTTCCAGGTCAGTTCTAATGTAGCCCAGTTTCTGACAATCAGAAAGATGCAGGTGCAAAATATTGCCGGAAACCCGTATCTGTGGGGAAAGAAACAGAGTTAACATTTTATTGGAATTGGTTTGCTATTGTCCCATGTACCAAGATGCAGAGAGAAACTTGTATACTGTTGACACAGATCAGATCATTACACAGTACATTGGGGTAGAACAAGGGAAAAAATTAACAATGCAGAATGAAGTGTAATAGCTACAGAGAAAGTGTAGTGCAGGAAAACAATGACGTGCTGGATCATAATGAGGGAGATTGTGAGGTCAAGAGTGATTGGTTACTTGACATGATGGAGAGTCTTAGACTTGAAACTTCAACCCCATTTCTCCTTCCACAGCTGGATGCTTGCCCTCCTGAGCTTTCACAGCATTAGTTTTATTCCAATTGCTCACTTTTTAAAATTTTGTCCTTTGGTCTGTCTCCATTCAGAGAGACAAGCCACCATCAATGAGCCAACTAGCCCTACAGTTCTTCCCTCACCACTCTCCAGGGTCCTAAACAGATCAGGCAGCCTTTCACAGGTGAATCCATGGTACTATTATTGTATCCGTTGTTCCCATTGCTGCTTCTACACAGTGAGACTGGGTGCAGATTGGCACTGCTTTTTTGAGCACCTTCATTATATCTGTCATCCAAGCCAGAATCTCCACTCTGTTGCCCCACATGTCCTTCCCATGCCTACTCTTTATTCCATGCTCTGTTGTGCAGTCCTATAACTTTCCATCTTCAGCCTTTGTCACTTCTACCTATCACCTCCCTGCCTCTCCTCCCTCCCTACCTGCCCATCAACTCTCCTTTCCCAGATCCAACTCTGATCAGCCAGCTCTAGCTCCACCCCCTCCTTCACCTTATAGAACCTATCCCCTCTCTTTCCATTCCAGTTGAAGGGTCTCAAACCAAAGCATTGAGTGTCTACTTCACGCCACAGATACTGCCTCATTCATCGATTTCCTCCTGCACGATGTGCGTTGCTACAGATTTCAGCACCTGCCATTTCCGGTGTCTCCCACAAGCCAGTTTCACCCTTCATCTGTAATGCTGAGGCTTTACAAAGCATTGGCCAGACTGCACAGAGTATTTTCAGCACTTTTGTGCCTCTTATCTAAGAGAGGATTTGCTGGTATGGAAGAGGGGCAAGAGGGGGTTCACAAGAATGAGCCCAGGAATGAAGGGGTTAACATATGAGGAGCATTTGTTGGCTCTGGACCTGTTCTTGCTGGAGTTTACTGATTGGATTGAATTAATTTGACTCTATTACTTACATCCTTCACATACATGAACAAAAATCTTTATGTTACATCTCAGTCTAAATGTGCAATTTATAGTAATTTGTAATAAATGATATGTACAACAGGACAGTCAATATAGCATAGAAATAGAGTTGTGCCAGCATGAGTTCATCAGTCTCCTGGTCTGGTGGAAGAAGCTGTCCTGGACCCTGTTGGTCCTGGCTTTTATGCTGTGATACTGTTTCCTGGATGGTAGCAGCTGGAACTGTTCATGGTTGGGGTGACTCTGGTCCCCAATGATCCTTTGGGCCCTTTTTACACACCTGTCTTTGTAAATGTCCTGAATAGTGGGAAGTTCACATCTACAGATGTGCTGGGCTGTCTGCACCCACTCTCTTGCGATTGAGGGAAGTACAGTTCCCATACCAGGCAGTGTTGCAGCCAGTCAGGATGCTCTCAATCATGCCCCTATAGAAAGTCCTTGGGATTTGGGGCCCATACCAAACCTCGTCAACCGTCTGCGGTGGAAGAGGCGATGTTGCGTATTTCTTTTCACCACACAGCCGGTATGTATAGACCAGACGAGATCCTAGGTGATGTTTATGCCAAGGAACTTAAAGCTGTTCACCCTATTAATCCCTGATTCATTAATGTCGATAGAATAATGTCAGAGGATTTGATTGAAACCTACCAAATTCTAGAAAGATTGTATGTCAAGAGGATATTTATATAGTGGGGGAGTCCAGGACCAAAGGGCACAGCCTCAGAATAGAAGAATGTCCCTTTAGAATAGACCTGAGGAGGAATTTCTTTAGCCAGTGGGTGGTGAATCTGTGGAATTCATTTCCATATATGGCTATGGAGGCTAAGACATTAGGTATACTTAAAACAGAGGCTGATAGGTTCTTGATTAGAAAGGGTATCAAAGTTTACAGGGAGAAGGAAGGAGAAAAAGGGTTGAAAGGGACAATAAGACATAGGAGTAGAATTAGGCTATTCAGCCCATCAAGTCTGCTCTGCCATTCCATCATGGCTGATCCCGGATCCCACTCACACCTGCCTTCTCACCATATCCTGTGATGTCCTGACCATGAATAAATCAGCCATGTTGGACTGGCAGAGCAGTCTTGATGGGCTGAGTGACTTAATTCTGCTCCCATGTTTTAAGGTCTTCTGGTCTATATCAGTCAACTTCAATTTGTGTCATTCATTTTCTCTTGGTCTGTATTCTTCCTCAGAGTCCTCTTTGTTCCTGCTACCTCTCCCTCTCCTCCAACATATTACCTTAACAATGCCACTTTAACTAGTTAGTTTTGCATGATTCTGACAAGAAGTCATGAAGCTGAAATGTTAACTCTGCCTAACCTGATGAATAGTTTGGGCATTGTAGATATTCCCTTGAGCAGTACATCTTTTTACAGTGTATGCATATTAATTACCTAGACTTGGTGATACAATACATGAATCCAAACATCATAAACAATTTATACAGGTTGAAACTTTGTAGTCCAGCATGTTTTTAATCTGTACTAATTAACTAATTCTACCTGAGATATAAAATTAACCAAAATCAGTACTAATCTGTAACCAACCAAAGCAACTTTTGCAATCTCAGCCAATGGCATTTCCAATTTTAAGATACAAGTTATTCTGGGAGCCCTTATGTGACTCATGGAGTGTGTGTACTTAAAAAGAACAGTTCTCCTGTTGTTGGGAGCTGACTGGAGCCAGACCACAGGGTATCTAGATTACAGAATACCCAGGGGCAATTTTTGTGATCTGGAACCAGTGGTCTGGCACCAGTCAGCTCCCAAGGGTTCTGGAAAAGGTTTTCAACCTGTTATGTTCTTTAGTTTGCTGTAAAACTCACATTTGAACTTGAGGGGCATATGGCAAAGAAGATTTAATACTGAAAGATGGTGGGTTGGGCTTATTCTTGTTGGAACACAGGAGACTGAGGAGTGAGGTTAATAAAATTATGGGGCATAGATAGTCAGAATCTTTTTTTGAGGGTAGAGAATTCTAAAACTAAAAGATGTATATTTAAGGAGAGAGGACAGAAACTTACAAAAACCATGTTCTTCACATGCTGGGTAGTGATGATATGCAACAGGCTGCCAGAGGAATTAAATGGCAGAATTAATTAAAAAAAGAACCTAGTTAGGAAAGTAGTCGAGAGATGTGGACCTAATGGGGGCAAATAGGACTAGTGTAAATGGGCGTCATGGTTGGATTGGACAGGTTGGGTCTTTTCTGTACTTTGACTCCAAACTGTCATGTTTCAGTTTGAGAGGTGTTAGGAAAAGAGACGTTGTATAGAAAATCACAAGAAAATCTGTAGATGCTGGAAATCCAAGCAATGCACAGAGTACTGGAGGAACTCAGCGGGCCAGGCAGCCTGTGGAAAAGAGTAAACAGTCACATTTTGGGCTGAGACCTTACATCAGGAAAAGAGAAAGAGAAGTCAAAGCAAGAGGGTAAAGGGGGGGGGGCAGAAATGGTATGTTACCACAGGCACTAAATAACATGGAAAGTGGGGGGGGGGAGAGGGTAATCCTGATGATGAAGGGGCAGGAGAAGGGATCATTATCTTAAAGTCGGGATGTAGAATCTGTTTGGTCAAGCCAATGTTAAAATAGATACACTGGGTAAGTTGCATTATTTATAATGTTTGGTGCAATGTAAGTCAGATGATCAGAGGTACTTGTAGCACACAATCATAGGAAACGTTAATGTGTACTGAGTAAACCAGACGGAGTAACAACATGGGGTATACAATCACAACATTATCTAGACCTGAGTTTTGTATGACCAGCCAGGGTTATTGACCTTGAGCTGAACCCCTGTTCCTGGCAGACCAGTGGTTGGCATAGGTGACCCTACCCAGAGCCAAAGCAAAAAGCCCCGATTCCAGCCAGCATCGCTCTGTGGGTCACGCAAGCCTCTAAACCCTGACAAGGTCCTCTTGGAAGAAAGACTGAATATTTTGCAGCAAAAGAACTTGTGGACAAGGGTTTTATAGTGAATAAGAGAGGGATGTAAATTTTAAATTGGTGTCCTTAATCCAAAAGCAATAAACTATGTAGTTATGTGAAAAATTTAATTGATTAAATTAGAATGAACGTTTAATTTGGATATACACCCATGACCTTTCACCATACAAGCATAGTTTTGTGGTCAAGTGCAATCAAGAATGACATGAATAATTCAAGTAAGAATGAGACCGAGAGGGGAAGTGAACAGTAAACTGAGATGAGCAGAGAGGGAATATGAGAAGGGAAATGACACTTAGTCGTGTTGATGCTAAGAGGGGGACGTGAACAATGAAGAGCCAAGAAGGCAGATTATTTGGGCCATTGATGGAGAGGGGATAGGAGGAGCGTCTGCCTCTTAATGCAGAGTAACACTCAGGAGCTCGCTGCAGAGGTGGTCTCGTTTGGAGCTTTCAAAAAGTGAATGGGGTATTTGATGAAATATCAGCAAAGTTGCGGGAATAAAGGAGGGGAACAGGCTGCACTAATGAGCATTATACAACTGGTGGGATGAACGGGTTCTTTGATTCTGGAGCAGCTTCCCAATCCCCTCTCTTCCTATGGAAAAGATTTCCCTGAAAAGCTACATAGTTCAAATTTGACAATGCAGAGAATTAGCAGAAAGATTAGAGTTATTGCTAGCTCTCTTCAGAAAACCTTCATTTTGGTGTCAGAATCACCTCCTAATGAAAGTTGGCATAGATGAGGATGTGATGGAATTTCACATTTAGTTTGAGAGACAACAGATGAGGCTCAAAGGAGGGCAGAAGCAGCTAAAATGAAGATTAGATTAAGGGATCAGTCCATAGGTAAAATAAGGAAATCTTTCAGAATGCATAGAATGGTTGTCTTCTGACAAGACAGAATCGCAAGGATGACCACCATCCATGGTTAACTGAACGAGGTAAAGGTAATATCAAGGTCAAGGGAAAGATTGTATAAAGACTGCTTGCAGATTCGAGATTAGATGGAATATGTTTAAAAAGCAGCAAAAGATTAACAAGGTGGGAACAATTAGAATATGAACAGCTTACATAAATAAAAACTGAAACGTTTCTCCAGATACTTCAAAAAGCAAAATTATTAATTACCAGATTCAATTTCTATAGGCCTAGCTTTTAGTTTAATTGTTGGTCCTACAGAAAGTGTCTGGGTAACTATTAATGGAAAAGGAGATGACAGATGAGTTATGCAGGTATTTAGTATTGGTCTTCACTACGGAGGCCTCATGTAACATCCAGATACTCTACCGTAATTCGAAGCTCGAAGTGGAGCAGGAAGTCAGAAAAAAGTACAATCTCTAGAGAAGTGATGTGTTGCAACTATGGGTTGACAGATCTCTGAGGCCTGAGGACTTCATCCTAGAATCAGGTTCCAGTTTAATGTCACTGGCATATAGTGTGAGATTTGTTGTTTTTGTGGCAGCAGTACAAAATAAAAATAGAGAAACTAAATTACAGTAAGTATATATTAAATAGTCAAATTACATAAGTAGTGCAAAAAATAGAAATAAAAAAGTAGTGAGGTAGTGTTCATGGGTTCAATGTCCATTCAGAAATCGGATGGCAGAGGGGAAGGAGCTGTTCCTGAATCATTGAGTGTGTGTCTCCAGGCTTTGGTACCTCCTTCTTGATGGTAGCAATGAGAAGAGGGCATGTCCTGGCTGATGGGGGTCATTTATGCTGGATGCTATTTTTCTTTGAGGCATTGCTCATCAAAGGATGTCCTGGATACTATGGAGGCTAGTGCCCATGATGGAGGTAACTGAGTTCATAGCTCAGTGCAGCTTATTTCAATCCTGTGCAGTAGCCCCCCCCACCACCACCACCCCTGTCCCCCTGCCTCATACCAGATGGTGATGCAGCCAGTTTGAATGCTCTTCATGGTACATCTATAGAAATTTGTGAGTGTCTTCGGTGACTTACCAAATCTCCTTAAGCTTCTAATGAATTATCGCCACTGTGGCTTCTTTGTCACTGCTACAATATGCTGGGCCCAGGATAGATCCTCAGAGATGCTGACACCCAGGAACTTGAAACTGCTCACTCCTTTCACTTCCAATCTCTCCATGAGGACAGCTGTCTTATCCTTTCTGAAGTCCACAATCAGTTCTTTGGTCTTACTGACATTGAGTGCAAGGTTGTTGCTTTAACACCTCTCAACCAGCTGATGGTCTTGCTTCTGTACATTTTCTTGTCACCATCTGAAATTCTGCCAACAATAGTTGTCATCAGCAAATTTTATAGATGTCATTTGAGGATCTTGAAGATTAACCAAAATTCCTAGATGAGGGAAAGTTTCCATTAATGTAATATAATAATAATAATAATAATAATAATAATAATAATAATAATAATAATAATAATAATAATAATAGCTGCTTGATAGATTTTTGGATATGAGGATGATTTCAATGGGAAAACACGAGGAAAGAGTGTAATTGAACTAATGGGAAATCTTCAAAAGGTAAAAACTGTTTCGACTAAAGTCTGGTACTTCCCCATGGAGGGGGCGGGTTTGGAAATTAAGATCAGAAAATGACTAAAACCAGGAAAAGAAAGTAATGAGGCAGGTGCAGAGGTTCTAATATAATGGTAAAAGCTGGTCTTTGAGTATCTATAAGCCAGAGGTAGATAACTGATAGAGTTTTGGATATGGGGATGATTTCAATGGGATTTAAACAGAGCAAACTTTGGGACAATTTGAAGCAAAACATGAGGAAAGAGTGTAATTGAACTAATGGGAAATCTTCAAACGGTAAAACTGTTTCAACTAAAGTCTAGTACTTTCCCATAGAGGGGGCGGGTATGGAAATTCAAATCAGAAAATGACTAAAATAAATCAGGAAAAGAAAGTAATGAGGCAGGTGCAGAGTTCTAGTAACTGAACACCAGGCTGATTTATAAAACACTCAAAGGGGAAAGAAAAGAGGAAATGAAAATGGGCAAAGAAAGAGCAAGAGGAAAGATTAACAGCAAACAATAAGGAATTGAGAAGTCCGTGGGCAGGTGACAAAGTAAAAGGGTGTAAAAGGGTGGGATTGATCAGAACTGAGAGGAAACACTGTGTACTTTCTGCTTTTTCCTTTCCTTTTAACTACCCCAGTGTAATTATGGTCTGGATAAATAGATGCAAACCAAAACTGTTCACTGTATATCAGTACCTGGGACCACTTACAGGGATTCAACAATGCATGCCTTCTATATTATCCATCCATCCATCCATCCATTTATTTATCTATTTATTTATTAATCTATCTATCTATTTATTTATTTATCTATTTATTTATTTATTTATTTATCTACTTATTTATTTATTTATTAATTATTTGTATTTTTTATATTGCACTGTTTACCTTCTGTTACATGTCGGCCATTTGTCAGTCTGTGTTCTTTTCATTGAGTCCATTGCATTTCTTTGTATCTACTGTGAATGCTCACTAGAAAATGATAAGGTGAATGATAAGGTGGAAGGAGTCAATTTTAGATAACCTAGCACATTTATTTTTCAACATAGCCCCCTCCTACATTTACACACTTAGTCCAGCGGTCGTGGAACATACGGATCCCTTCTTTGTAGAAGTCAGCGTCTTGGACCTCCAGTAAGTGTCCACAGCAGGGGTGATTGATAAGTTTGTGGCCTAAGGTAGGAAATGAGTTATTAACTTCAAACTTTCTGCATAATCACTCATTGAACTGCATGTGCATGTATAACTCATCTCCTATGTCTATGATTTTCCAGCTGCAAGTAGATTCTATCTCTAAGAATCTTCTTCAATAATTTCCCTACCACTAATGTAATTTCCAGAGTTCTCACCTTTTTAAACAGAGGAACAACTCTAGTTTCTAGTTATCTGTGACTTTCCCTTTAGCTAAAGAAGATACAAGGATCTCTGTCAGAACCCAGCAACCTTCTCTTGCCTCCCTCAATAACCAGGGCTAAATCCCACCAGTCCTGGAGACGTACCTACTGTAATGTTAATCAAGGGACCCAACACCACCACCTTGTCATCAACATATTCAGACTTACTATCCTACATGCCCATCTTCAATTTGCTGGATGCCAATGTGAAGTGTTCATCTAGTAACTTGGCTGCTTCCTTTGGCTCCAGGTATAAATTCCTTCCTTGACTGAGTGGTCCTATACTTTCCCTTGTTTTCCTCTTTTTTTTAATAAATATATAAAATGCCTTGAGATTGTCTTTAATTTTATTCTCTAAGGACATTTCATGGCCCCTTTTAGCTCTCCTGATTCCTTGTTTAATTTCTCTCCTGCTTCCTTATGTTCATCAAGGCCTGGCTGATTTTCAGCTTCCTTGAGCGAATTCTTGACTGAATTTACAATATTTCTTCAGCCAAGGTTCCTGAATCTTCAGTTATTCCATTTAATATCAGAGAATGTACACAGTATTACAGCCTGAAATTCTGACTCTCCACAGACATCCATAAAACATGAAAAAACCCCCCGAAGAGTGACAGAAAGAGACTAGAATCTCAAAGCCCCTCCCCTACCATCCTCTGCAGCAGAAAAGCATCAATACTCCCCCTCCCCATCCCACACAAACAACAGCAAAGCCTGCAAGCATCCTGAGTCCATCAAAAACCACACTTTATCCCAACAGTTTGACATACTGCGAGCTCCCTCTCTCTAACAAGGGAGGGAGAGGTGTCATTCCTGCCATAGCAAGAGGGGAGACCAACAGCTGGCTGTTGTGATGTTGCAGTCTGCTTTAATTTGAGTTCCCCCTCTCCACAAACTTAAGATCAGCAACAATTGGTCTCTCCACCAGCCTCAATCTTCCAGTCTCCCACGATGCTTCAGTTGGTGACACCTGCAAGGAATCAGCTTGTCCACTGGGCTGCACAAGGCCACACCCTGGAGGTATCTTGCCATCCTTTCCTTTCTTTCTCATATCATTGGTCCTGACTACTGACTGGTTTTTAACACACTCCCACATATTTGGTGGCAGGATGGAGATACATCTCTACTAAAGGAGGTGTCAGGCTCCTTCCCCCGATCAGGGTCACGTGAAGCCATGGGAGCAGGTGATGGATGGTCATGTGAGCAGTTGGTATGTATCACAAGTCCAGGTTATGTGACCACTGACACCAGGCAGAGGATCTGAAGAATATTGATAATGGTTTAGTTCACCCATTTTGTAAAGACACTGCCCAGAAGAAGGCAATGGCAAACCACATATGTAGAAAAATTTGCTGAGAACAATCATGGTCAAAAGACAGTGATCACCCATGTCATACAACACATGATGAATGAATGACATATGAGATATAGTCTTGCCCGCAGTCTACTCTTGCCTAATATGCTTGTAATTAGTCTTTCCCCAATTTAGCACTACACTCTAAGGTCAGATCTGATGTGTAATTAGGTCTGGTTAATGCTTACCTTCAACTGTGCTTCCCCCTCCTGCAGATACTACTTAACCGACAGTAAATGCTATCTTTAGATTAGATTTGACACCTGCAGCACTACTGAGCTTTCATTTTATTTGTACCTCATTAATAGACTTACTTCCCTCTTTTACTGTATTAAAATGAACAACATTGATTGCACTTTCAATGAGTAAATCCTAATTAGGGTTACAAATAATTTATTCAGTTCATTGCTGCAATTGTTCATTATTAACTCCCTTTCATCCCAGAACCAGTGAGGATGATATAATTGATTCAGTATAGTACTTATTCACGTTGCTAAACATTAAAAAACACTTGAATAAAATTTCCTTCAATTTTTTTCTCTATCTCAACTCATCTCCAGTATAACAAAAAGATATAACTGTTTGTTTATGTAGCCTTATCTTATTCAAATTATTATGAATGTTGACTGAGCTCAAATCTTCCCTTTGCTATTGTAATTCAGATTCAAATTATTAAAAATAGATTAATTTTACTGCTACAATGTGTACAGATTTTCTTTAAAAAACAATGATGAAGTTGGAGGACGGCTTGTGTTTAAGTGAAAATTAGAAATTTATAGGAGAGAAAGTTTACTAGATGTTCCCTATTCTTCCAACAGAAAAATAATTGATTCCTTTCAGTGAAAAGTTCATGTTCTTTTCAAAGTAAATTTCTTATCAAAGTACATAAACCACCATATACAACCTTAAGATTAATTTCCTTACAGACATTCACAGTAGATACAAAGAAACATAATGACAAACTACACACAAAGCCAGTGTGCAAAAGAAGACAAACCATGCAAATACAAAAAAATGATAACAGTAATAAATAATATTGAGAGAATATGAGTGTTAGAGATCCTACTCTGGTCTTGGACCTGGACAATGTTTACCTGTTGACAGGTAAGCTTTGGTTTTTGCATCAATAATTTGTCTTGCCCACTGAAACTAAATGTAGAACTGAACGGGTGCAGCATTCTTGGATATTTTACCTTTTAGATGAGAGAGTTCATCAAAGTTTTGTCTTCCTTTCCTAGTTAATCAGTAGAATACTTTTGAATGCAGGCTGAAGGCTTGAAGACCCTTCTATTACAGTAATTCAGTGTGCTTTCTCTCTGACTCAAATATCCAAGTAGAGGGAGTGAATCTCATTGATAATGAGAGAGATTGTTCCCTGAAAAATTTATCCCATATAGATCTTTCATATTGGTTGACTAAAATACAAACCAGTTATGAATATGCCTTTTATTAAAAAAATTATTACTTGGTTTATGTGGAAACTGATATACCTTTCCAACTATGACTTTTTCGGGCTCACTGGATGGAAGGCTGTTCTATAATGAAATACCTAGGTCTAGTCTTCAATAATTTCTGGTCCGCATATTGTACAGAAAGGTTAGCCAGTAATTCCCAATGTGTTTGTTAGCATTCTGAATTAAAGCTTAGGTGAGCCTGGGATTATTTGCAAGAATTATGCATCTCAGATTTTAGTTTCCCGAATATTGATTGGCGTCTCCCTAGAGTGAAGCGTTTAAATAGGGTGGAGTTTGTCAGGTGTGTTCAGGAAGGTTTCCTGACACAGTATGTCGATAAGCCAACAAGAAGAGAGACTGTACTTGATCTGGTTTTGGGAAATGAACCTGGTCAGGTGTCAGGTCTCTCAGTGGGAGAGCATTTTGGAGATGGTGATCACAATTCTATCTCGTCTACCATAGCACTAGAGAGGGATAGGAACAGACAAGTTAGGGAAATGTTTGATTGGAGTAAGGGGAAATATGAGGCTATCAGGCAGGAACTTGGAAGCATGAATAGGGAACATATGTTCTCAGGGAAACTTACAGAAGAAATGTGGCAAATGTTCAGGGAATATTTGCATGGGGTTCTGAGTAGGTAAGTTCCAATGAGACAGGGAAAGGATGGTAGGGTACAGGAACCGTGGTGTACAAAGACTGTTGTAAATCTAGTCAAGGAGAAAAGAAGAGCATACGTAAGGTTTAAAAAAAAGTAATGATAGAGATCGAGAAGATTATAAGGCTAACAGGAAGGAGCTTAAGAATGAAATTAGGAGAACCAGAAGGGGCCATGAGAAGGCCTTGGCAGACAGGATTAAAGAAAACCCCAAGGCATTCTACAAGCATATGAAGAGCAAGAGGATGAGACGTAAGAGAATAGGACCAATCAATTGTGACAGTGGAGAAGTGTGCATGGAACCAAAGTGGATAGCAGAGGTACTTAATGAATACTTTGCTTCAGTGTTCACTATGGAAAACGATCTTGACAATTGTAGGGATGACTTGGAGTGGACTGGAAAGCTTGAGCATGTAGTTATTAAGGAAGAGGATATGCTGGAGCTTTTGGAAAGCATCAAGTTAGATAAGTCATTGGGACTGGATGGGATGTACCCCAGGCTACTGTGGGAGTCGAGGGTGGAGATAGCTGAGTCTTTGGCGATGATCTTTGCATCATCAATGAAGATGGGAGAGGTTCTGGAGTGGAGGATTGCAGATGTTGTTCCCTTATTCCCTTCTTCAAGAAAGTGAGTAGAGATAGTCCAGGAAATTATAGACCAGCGAGTCTTACTTCAGTGGTTGGTAAGTTGATGGAGAAGATCCTGAGAGGCAGGATTTATGAACATTTAGAGGGATAATATGAATATGAATAATAGTTAGCATGGCTTTGTCAAAGGGAAGTTGTGCCTTATGAGCCTGACTGAATTTTTTGAGGATGTGACTAAACACATTGATGAAGGTAGAGCAGTAGATGTAGTGTATATGGATTTCAGCAAGGCATTTGATAAGGTACACCATGCAAGGCTTATTGGGAAACTAAGGAGGCATGGGATGTAAGGGGATATTGCTTTGTGAACTGGCTTGCCCACAGAAGGCAAAGAGTGGTAGTAGACAGGTTATAATCTGCATGGAGGTCAGTGACCAGTGGTGTGCCTCAGGGATTTGTTCTGGGACCCCTACTCTTTGTGACTTTCATAAATGACCTGGATGAGGAAGTGGAGGGATGGGTTAGTAAATTTTCTGATGACTCAAAGGTTGGGGGTGTTGTGGATAGTATGGAGGGCTGTCAGAGGTTACAGTGAGACATCAATAGGATGCAAAACTGGGCTGAGAAGTGGCAGATGGAGTTCAACCCAGGTAAGTGTGAAATGGTTCATTTCGGTAGGTCAAATATTATAGCAGAATGTAGTAGTAATGGTAAGACTCATGGCAGTGTGGAGGATCAGAGAGATCTTGAGGTCTGAGTCCATAGGACACTCAAAGCTGCTATACAGGTTGACTCTGTAGTTAAGAAGGCATATAGTGCATTGACCTTCATCAACTGTGGGACTGAGTTTAAGAGTTGAGAGGTAATGTTGCAACTATATAGGACCCTGGTCAGACCCCACTAGGAGTACTGTGCTCAATTCTGGTCGCCTCACTACAGGAAGGACGTGGAAACCATAGAAAGGGTGCAGAGGAGATTTACAAGGATGTTGCCTGGATTGGGGAGCATGCCTTATGAGAATGGGTTGAGTGAACTTGGCATTTTCTCTTTGGAGTGACGGAGGATGAGAGGTGACCTGATAGAGGTGTACAAAATAATGAGAGGCATTGATCGTGTGGATAGTCAGAGACTTTTTCCCAGGGCTGAAATGGCTAGCACGAGGGGGCTTAGTACCTTCTTCTGAGGTACAGACGAGATGTCGGGGGTAAGTTTTTTACGTCGAGAGTGGTGAGTGCATGGAATGGGCTGCTGGCGGTGGTGGTGGAGGTGGAAACGATAGGGTATTTTAAAAGACTGCTGGATAGGTACATGGAGCTTAAAAAATAGAGGGCTGTTGGTAAGCCTAGGTAGTTCTAAGGTAAGGACATGTTCAGTACAGCTTTGTGGGCCGAAGGGCTTGTATTGTGCTATAGACTTTCTATGTTCTATGACAAGTTTAAAGTTCAAAAGTTTAAAGTTCCAAAGCACATTTATTATCAAAGTATGTAGACTATTTAGAACCATGAGATTTATCTCCTTACAGGCAGTCACAAAACAATAAGATGCCAAAAGTCTGTTTAAAAAAACAGACCGACAAACACCCAAAGTGCAGAGAGAGGGGAAAAAACAAATTGTGCAAATAATAAAAGTAAGCAACTGGCTTCAGAACTGAAGTTTTACAAAAGACACGAAGCCTGGCGTCAATCCAGCCAGAGCAGGCCACAGCCCCAGTTTAGTGCGGAACCGAGCAATTGAGTCCATTTGCAAGTCCCAAGTATTACTGGGGTTTCTCCGTATAAAGCCAGTGAATAATTCCTCCAAGTTCAGGCTAAGTCAAGACGATTGATCTAAAAACCCCATTGATTTTATTAGTCTTCTTGTCTTGCAGATTAGTCGGCAAAGAGGAAATAAAATCCTTTTATTTAAATAATGTTTTAATGATTTCTAAGGGTTTTGTATGCATCCAAAGTAAAATAGTATTAAAACTGAATTAATATTCAATGCTAACTGTTAAATATATTTGAATTTCAGAGAAGTTTGAAAACTTTTAGATTCCTTGATGTCTGTGACATCAGGCAAATTCTGGGGAATGTTAATATGGGACCTTGTCCTGCCACAGTCATTGCAAGGGCTTCATCATCTTACAGGTGTGCTGGAGAGGTGGACAACCTGCAGTTAGTGTGAGGGACTGTGTGTGGGGAGTTTATCCAGCACAATCTGGCTTTCACAATGTAAATAAAGGCGATCTGTGATATTTGGCTAGTCTGGTGCCCTGCTCAGGGATCAGTACAAGTGGCATTCTAAATGGCTGTAGAATTTCTGGGAACTGACGTTCGTAAGGTGAATCTAAATTTATGCTGTACAGTCATCACAATTTAAATTGGACCTAAGTACCTCTGGTAGACAGAATCTCTTCTCCTGTTTCCTTTTCCTCCATGATCTACTGTACTCTCCTCTCATATTCCTCTGCCTTCAGCTCTTTACCTCTATCTTCTTACTTCCTACCTCCTCCTCCACCAACCCACCTTCCACACACACGGGTCACCCATCACCTGCCAGCTTGAACTCCTCCCCCTCCCTCCCTCCTTCTTACTCTGGTTTCTGCCCCTTCCTTTTCAGTCCTGTTGCAGGGTCTCAGCCCCAGACGTCAACTGTTTGTCCTTCTCCATAGATGCAGCCTTACTTACTGAGCTCCTCCAGTAGGTTGTATCTATTGATCATATTCTAGATTTTCCTTCTGATTTCTAATAGATTTCCCAACCCTTAGTTAAATTACAAATGCAGATGTCCTTTTGACTTTGAGATCAGCACGTCATGAGTATCAGGTTGTGACGAAGGTAGTAAGTATAAGTTTAAACATTTCATGTATATCAGTGTTTTGGAGAATCTCATATTACTCCCAATTATACGTGAGTCATTTGAGTGTGACTACTGTTGAACGTGATATTACTTCATGCAGTTTTGCCATACTGAATAAATTATTTTCTTTCTTCACCCCCATTAACCCCTCATCTCCCTGTCCTTCTCTGGGGGAAGATCACACTGATCAAACACCAGTTTAAGATGAGTGAAGGAAAGTTCAGAGGAGATGTCAGAGGCAGTTTTTTTACACAGAATATGGGAATGTGGAACACACTGCCAACCAGGGTTGGTAATAGAGGCTGATACAGTGGGGATATTTTAGAGGTGTAGGGAAATAGAGGGTTATGGGCTGTGTGGGAGGGAAGGATTTGATTGACCATGGAGTAGGTTTATATAGAATGGCTCCACATTATGGGCTGAAGGGTCCGTACTGTGCTACACTGTTCTGTGTTCTGTGGTACATTGTAAGTAAATGGGAAACAGGAGAACGAAAAACAACTGTAAGGCTTTTAATTAACGTTATTAGAAGTATCTGACTAGAAATTCAGTTACAAATGACTGTGATTTTGGGGTTGTGCAGTAGAAGTTTTCCCTTCCGCATGGTTTGTGTATTTTTTAGCAGATTAATATGGCCACTTCCTGGTCATTTTGCACCATCAGAAATTCGAGTGAGCATTTGCAGTAATTCCCCTCCCTTGTGTCTCAATAGGATTTCTGCAATGATGTCCCATCACTGCTGGTGCTTCTCTTGTTCTGGAGCCATGCAAGGGGACATGGATTACATTGTTCTGGGAGCATCTATCATTGAGTACTGTCTGAGGAATAAACCAGGACAATGTGGTTATCACAGCACCCTGTTGATTGGGCTTCCTGCCTGCTTATTTACCCTCCTTTCTGGCCTTCTATCAATTCCTTAACTCGCCCCCCCCAGCAAACTAGGCCATCCACATCTGCCCACCCTTAAACCCCTCCAATGATCTAACATGCCTGTGTCTTAGAGTTGCATAGAGTTAAACTGCATGGAAACAGGCCATTCAGCTCATTGAGTCAATACTGACCACCAGGCATCCATTTACACTGATCCTGTTGTATTCTCCCCTCATTCTGTGATTTTTTTATCTCCCCACATCATCTGAAAGTATGTTTGCATCCCAGTTCATTACTTCAACCTCAGATCACTCCCAAAGTACAGAGTACTGATCCAGCTATTCAAATATCAAGCCCACCATTGGCCCGCTGTTGAAAATTCTCTGGTAATCCATTCCATCACCTTCCAAACATCAGTGCCAATGTCCTTATTTATTTTCCCTTTATTTCCTTATCAAATTAATTTTAACCTAGCTATTTGATCCACAGAGAACATGCAGGCCATGAAATATTGTCCATAACATAATTGAAGGCATACTCATGCAAGTCAGAGGACAATCTTGTTGTGAGATGTCTTTATATTTCATTAATTGTTCTATGCAATTTGATAATTAGGGCTACATAGCCAAAATGAGCTGTGACAACTGATTCTGTAAGTTCAGAATAAAAGGAGTATTATTATTGCTAATGTTGATCACCTCAGCAACTTGCCAGGCAATATTTCTTATTAAACATTATTTTGCTTTCTTCGCTGAGAGCTTTTTCTTTGAGTATAAGGAGTTAATTTCTGTCAGAAGTTTTTTTACAGTTGGGACACTTTCCCTTAGTCTCCAGAGTAAGTCACCCTACTTTCTTCAACTTCTGGTGATAGATTCAGTCTGTCCCAGAACTATCCTTAACAAATTATTGCAGGACTTTTCCTGTCTTTGTTCTTTATTTTTCCTGTAGTTTTCCTACAAAGAATTCTGCTTGGTTAACCGCTTTTGCTCAGTAATATTCCATATTTTTGTGTTTTGGCCTGCAAGAAGACAACTCTCATTAAAGACGCTCACCATGTGGGACACAACCTTGTCCTGTTACTATGATTAGGGAGGACGTAGAGGAATCTGAAGACTCATACTTTATATTTTCAGAAGAGCTTCTTCCCCTCTGCCACCAGATTTCTAACAGTGTATAAATCTATGAACACTACCTTATTATTAATCTTTTCCACAATTTATTTTTGTAATTTATAGAAATTTTTAAGTCTTTTCACAAAACAACAGATTTCACGTTGTATGTCAGTGATAATAAACCCGATTCTGGTTCTGAAGGTGAGGTGTAGTCCTTTGATGTCTTTGAATCTTTTGTAGTCAGTATAGTAACCCTTGCTGTCCTAGCCAATCACTTAGCTTTTCTGAAAACTGGGATGAGATACTCCTGGAAACCCATTCCAGGTCCTGACAAAAGGTCTCGGCCCGAAACATCGACAGCGCTTCTCCCTAAATAGATGCTGCCTGGCCTGCTGTGTTCTACCAGCATTTTGTGTGTGTTGTTGTTTGAATTTCCAGCATCTGCAGATTTCCTTGTGTTTGCGCCAGCTTTTAATCATTCTTTGTGTAAGTAAATACTTTCTCTGCAACTTAAACTTATATATACAACTCAAGATGAGTGAAATTTTTCCTGAGCATCTTGGCACTATTACAGGTAGATTGGGATATTCCAGCCAGTCTGGAACCAGCACTTGCATTCTGCCCACAACCTGCTCACCTGGGCCAGGTGCAGTGAGTTCTGTGCACCACATGGACTAGTGGTGTTGATCGGATCTTGCGTGTTTCTTTATATACACACCACCCCTCTACTTTAGTCTTGATGGCTTTCTCACAGTTTGGTCTAAGATTGTGCTGGTGAAAAAAACACCTTACTGATGGTAAATAAAGTTACTAGCTACTTTATTAATCACCCCTTTTCTGAGCAATCAATACCCTGTAACTTCACTTTTGGAGCTGTGGTTCTGAACCGCCTGCATGACTTGGGATTTTTGTGGTGTTACGTACTCGTGACACATGACAGTGGAGCCCTTGTCATGTGACTGGGGTTGATGCTGTACTGGACTTGAGGTGATGGTCTTGTGATGGTGGAATGACGTCATTTTCCCGCCAGTAGAGATCATGTGACGGGTTTTTTTTACAGGTTATAAAAGGTAGACCCCACCCTGTGAGGAGGGGCAGTTCGTGGCTGGATTTGCCAGGTTGACTTCATGCCACTGCGTGTTTTAAGTGATGACGCAGTTTAGTTGAAAGATGAAGTTTTTATTTAATGCCTAAAGTTTAAGAGGTCATTGCCAGCAGGTTCTTTATGATTCTGTTAGTTCGAAATTAGTGGAGAGTGAAGATTCGAAGTTGGAAGTTAAAGATCGAGGAGGATCGCTTTCTACGGTGAAACGGGGGCGACCTTTGTTTGATCCTTATTTGGAAGGATTTCGTTGACAATCTTCGTGTTAATCCCTAGGTTTAACTAGAAAGGATTGAAGGTAGTGGAGAAGGAAAGGTCAGTGCCTTTAAGCCGTTCTGTTTCGTGAATTCTTCGTGGGAAGTTCGACGTCGGGGATCAAAGCAAGCGACGTGAAAGAGAATCTAAATCGTCTTATAAAGTCTCTCCTTTTAAATGGACTGTGAGCATATCGAACTTTTGGCAATACCACTTTAAAGAACTGGTTTTGGAATACCACTTTACGAACTGTTTGGGCTGCTGCTCAGCAGCTGTTTCCGGTTACGGTAGTGTTTGTTTACTTTTGGGGGGTTTGTTTTCTGTGTTTAATAAACGTGTTGCTTGTTATAAGAAACCCTTGCCGAACTCATATATTTATTGTTGCCTGAATACGTAACAGTGGTGTGAACTGAAGTCTCGAACGTGCAGGATGGTTGGGCTGTGGTGTGTACGGGCTGAATAGGGCTTGGGCCCAAGAGAGGAACGAGTCAATGTTTGGCCATTGCTGAAGTTGACTTGAAGACAATTTGAAGTGGCGGATCTAAGGGTCAGGCCTGAGAGTGAGGTGCAAGCAATGGCTAGCTGATTTAAGCATTAGGCCAGATTGAAAAGGTTAGGGTGTCAGAGCTGGAGGTTAAGGACAGGCTGCTAATCAGCTCACTGCTTGATGAAGTTTGCTCGTCTCTGCGCTGAACTGATGCTGTGGTCTGCAACTAACCGACTTAGGTTCTGTTTAGCGGGTATTAGATTTTTTTTTAAACAGAGCAACATCTCTTCCTAGTTGGCTTCCAATGTGAAGACCTCCGAGTCCATTCTGATTGGATTTGATCTGCAGCAGGACTCAAGAGGTGAAATTCCCAGTGGAATACCGGGACATCCCAGTAGATCTAATCAGACCAGCAAAAACCAGCACAGCTTGTAGTACCAGTTGCATTGGGTTTCATATCTGACTGCAAAAAGGTAAATCTGATGATCACTGTTAAATATGCAGACTCTTTTTGGAATCTTGGAAGCCTGTGGTCATAATTTTCTTGAAAGTTGTGCTCTTGGCACTGATCAATGCACCCATATGGGTTGTGTGGACGGGAGAATGCAATTGTCTCTGATGTTACTATTCATTGATGTGAGATTATAACCCTAATGCATATGATATGATGTGGTGATTATAATCTACTTCATCAACTGTTGGAGCTCCTCCTCACAACATCAATACATGATGTGAAGACATATTGAAGCAAAACTATGTAACCGTGATTTCAGGGAGGAATCTATCTGGAAGGTTATTGGAGAAACAAATTAATGTCATACTGACAAGTTATGAAAAATCACTTATTTTGAATGTTGATATAGAGAATGGCTTTGGACTTTTACCGATACCTCTCTCTTCTGTTAGTTGTCCATGGTACTTCAGAATTTCAAGTTTGAATTTGTTGTATTGGTTAACAAATGCAAGAGAGGCAGAAAGCTTCTTGCATAATCTTAACTTGTCTCTGTAGTAATGAAGTCTTTTCTGGAACCCAAACCACAGTTATGGTCTACTATGTTTTTTTATTTTCTAAAAAATGATAAAATCCTATTGAATCAGCATCTCCGAGGAAGGCATTTTCTTTACAGTTGCATTTGACAAACCCACATTGTCTGCTGTATGAACGGCAGTATCACTGTCATTGTTGATAGGTCATTTCCAGGTTGGGGAGATAGAGTTTCTTGTTTGCAAGACGTAAATTCCTCAATGTTAAACTCCTAACCTTTGATTAAATAACCTCTTTCATTGCAATGTTTGAAGCTCAACATGAAGTCAGTGCAAGGGACAAGTTTAACTTAGAAATCTCTTGAAACCAAATAATAGACATAGGGATTAAGCCAGATGGGTTCAGTTTGATGAAGCATATGTTTAAGATAAGCACATTTCCTATTGAAGCACTGAATAAAAAAGAATTGTAGGTATTACATTTCATGGGATAATTGGCTTTCATAAAGGGCTTAATGGACTCCATGTGGTCTGTGATTACAGGTGTCTAGTGATATTATTCTTCTGTCTCACACTTAACTGAATGCTTCACTGGATGTTTGAGTGTTAAATCACCTTTTAGTTTTGGCCGGAGTTGAAAGGGAAATTATAAATCTATGGAAAAAAATACAGGTTAAGTGATCCTATATTATATGTGAGGATTATCTGCAAAGCTATCTGTTGAACACAGTTGTTACAAACTGTTATCTGAGTGCATACAGGATGTCACCTCTGCAGAAACAACACTTCCTCATTTGCACACTGAAAATTGGCATGAAGCCTTTGCATTTAAGTTTTGGATTGGTTCTTTAATCCACTCTACGACATGGTAGTAAGAATAAAAATTCTTTAGTTATGAGGAGGCATGAGGTCAGAACTCACCATTTGAAAATCTAGACTGTTATGATTCAACATGGAAATAATTGCAATTATAATACTCTTTAGATATCAAATATTTATCATCTCCAAAAGCAGAGGCCCAAGGCTGAAATTCTTGGTGAGGAGGAATAAAGGTGGAACCTGAACGCATAGTAGATTTTAAAGAGAAAAGGATAAACATTTTAAGAAAATTATAATTGTAATGAGAGAACAAGCATTAAGTGGTTAAACAGGAGGCACAGGAAAAGTGGGTTGAAAAGACTTCTACTGATTCGTAGGAATTATACTCACCCACTTTGTTTTGAGTATAAATAGTTGAGTGATTTAAAAATATCTCGCCTCTTAGAGAAATGATTAACCTGCCTGAATTTGAAATGCATATCCACATTTCAAAAATGAGGGAAGAAAATCAAGTGCTTATTTTTAAACAGGCCTCAACTTTATTCAGCATATACATTTACATATAGTTTTATGAATTTGCTGTGGTTTGTCGGTCTGGCTGTGACGTGCAACAAAAACACTAACATTCATCAATTATGAAGAATTACATAAAAAGAGTTGGTAGATAAAGTACAGACGTGGAATAAAATGTGAAATACACAAATAAAATACACAAATACCAGAAATATCAGAACTATTTGATATATATAGTTTACAGTTTTTTTATCTCTCTCTATTATCATGTATTGTACAGCTGCTGCAAATTTAACAACATATGCTGGTTCTATTAAACTGGATCCTGATTGTGATGTCTCTACAGTACAAAAAGTGCAGAAGATGGCTGGGATAATAGAGAGAGGTGGGAGTCTAACTGGAATGGGTGATCAGATTTACTGGCTGGGGGAACAAACTTTCAAGATGGCATCAAGCTTCAGATTAGTACTGAACCATAGTGGATGTATTTGCATCCAGTATTGGTTATCCTCAATGCTGAATCTTGGGCTAATTTTATTCATAGTTTGGAGTTCAGTAACTTGTTGCCTTTTGACATTTCACTGAATTTTATCACAGGCCATCGAACAGTTACCAAGTCCTAACCTAAATCGAATATACTAAATCTACATGATATTTCATAACAAAAACCCACTCTTCTCTCCACTCTGAAACAATCTCTGCCACGTTGCCCACTGAATGGGCACCTCACACCATTTCAAGGGCATGGCATGAATCTATCCTGATGTGAGGCCTGTGCATTGAACATGTGCAGGAAGTTTGCTGAGCCTCTAGGAACCATGAAAATTTGGAATGTTGCTGCTATGAATTGCAAGTACATTCTTCATTAGTTTGAAACAAATATGCATGAAGTTAGGAGAACTTTGACACTTCATTATGTTGTAGTTCTGTCTTTGGTTCTAGGATCTATTTTATGTTTGCACCTGGTATAAAGCATTTTTTTGTGTTTTATGACAATATATTGAAAAGGAATATGTCTTATAAGACTTACCCCCCAGTATCCAGCATATTGTAAGGGCCTCTGCTGTGAATATATTATTTTTGTGGCAGTATTATTTTTGACGAGATTTTGCTATTGCGTTAAGATTCTGTTCGAGCTGGATGTCCGCCTCTCCTGCTCTTAGCTTATGGTCCAGGGTAAGTTATTACCCTCTCTGCTCACTTTGTTTGTCTCTGGAATGTTGTGGGTTCTTGTATGATTTAGTAAAATGAGTCAAAATAGGCTGCTGGTTCTTCCATGACAGGGAATATGCAGAAAAGGTTGTGCTGTGGCAAGATTGCACAGTGATGCAGCCAGTACAGCCACAGTCTCACATGGGTTCAATACTGACCTTAGACGCTGTCTATGCACATTTTCCCTGCGACTGGATAATCTGGTTTCCTCCCACACCCCAAGGACATGGGTCAGTAGGTTAATTGCCTTTGGTGTTCTGATAAATGCTAGAAGCTGGAGGGAGTTTTTGAGAATGTGGAAAATTAAAAATGGATTACTGTAGGTGTTTGATGGTTGGTATGGATTTGTGAGCCGAACAGCCTATCTCCATGCTGTTTTTCTGTGTCTCTTTAATGTGTTGCAGTCAGGTCATTTGCTAAAATTCCTTCCAGTGAACTTTGAACCATGACATGTTTACCTTCTATGCTCTGGAGAGATTGTACAGGAAAACAGGGACATCTTTACTTTCCTGTGGAATTATTGATGCCTAACACAGTTGTCTTCTCACTTCCAGTCACAACAGGTCTTCCCAGATGGGAGTTACAGTGACACAACAATGAAAGTAGACCTTGAACCTTCCGATCCAAATGCAGGTGATGTAAGTGATAACATTATTCAGTGCTTTGCTTTTCAACTTGTGTTGGATGAACTTCAAATCCAAGTTTCCAGATGGCTGCTGGAACATACATCAAAAACAATAGATGCACCTTTATTCTGAGTGAAGGAATAAAAGATTTGCAAACAATTTAATCAACTTTCAAAATTCCAAAGCACCAGAGTCTATTTCCTTGCACTTCATGAGTTGCACATAAACTTTATTAAATTAATTTAATTTAATTAACAAGTAAAATTTGTCCTGAATTCTCAACCCCAGAGGGTTATGGAGGCTCAATCACTGGGGGGCGTGAATAGGAAGTTGAAAGTTTTTATAAATGTCACGGAATTGAGGACTATGAAACTAGTTGTTATAATATTGGAAGGAGAGACACAGTCGAGGATGCAAGAGGAATAGTCTCTTTTAATGTTCCCATTTCCATTGATTCTAGCCTACCTTCTGTCCAAATTCACCATCCTTTGTGCTTCCCTGTTGCACATAACAATATAAATGGTACAGGGCCAGCAATTTTTTTAATAAAGTGAGCCCTACATGATTGGTGACCAGGCCTCAGTGGTAAATACCAAAGCCCTGCTCCTGGTGTTCCTTAATGGTGTTTGACAGCCCATTGCTGATAAAAGTGGTTTTGGCTACTTTAAAAAAGATTCTGACCTTTATCTGAACCTTTTTTAATTTTAAGATATTATTTAGAAACTTGTGCCCTGGGTCTAATTTCACCACTGTCTTTAGAAGGTTTGTACATTCTCCTAATGACCATGTGGGTTTCCTCTGGGTTCTCTGGTTTCCTCCCACAATCTAAAGACTTAAAGGTTAGTAGGTTAATTAGTCACATAGGTGTAATTGGGTTGCATGGGCACATTGAGTCCAAAGGGCCTGTTAGGCTGCTGTATCCCTAAGTAAGTAAATTATCTACTTGTGTAAAAATACACAGCAGTACTGGAAATTAAAAACTAATGAATGAATAAAGTAAAATAAAGGTTAAGGTTGGTGTATCCAATCAAATGAATAGATGGCACAACCTATCCCAAGGTTGTTATAAAGATGAGGAGCCAGATACAAATTGTTTTTATTGGTTTTGTATACCATGAATTCCTTGATGAAATTTAAGAAATATTATATACAATACATAATGTGCACCTGCCTCTGTAAATCAGAGCTCTGATGTTAGGCCCATTGGTAAGTTGAGTAACAAATGCAAGTTGTCTGCTTCTGAGAGTGCGCAGGAACTGAAGTTGCAGATGAGCTGACCAGTGAGGAGGTCATAGCAGATATTGTTCTATAGAGAGCCAGGTCAGAACGTTGTAGGCAGAATGGCATTTATTGCCCTTCCCTAGTTAACATAAGGATGATGATGGATCTCCTCTTTGAATCATTTGACTGTGGTTTGATACCTCTGGGAGATTAACTTGGCCACTTTAAGCACTGTGTAAGAATATAATAAATTTGATTTGGAATTTGATTGGACTTTTTCGGTAATCTGGAAGATCGTACTCATTTTAGCTCGTGTAGTTTTTTTAAAAATTCCAGATTTTGGAAACTAGATTAAAATTTCAAATACTCTTTGATTAATTTAATAATATGACCTACAGGCAACTTTCTAATGATTCTTGCAGGTTCTCCTGCTGTAAATACTTCTTCACCTCCTAACTGAGAACTTGTCTTGCTTCTTGCCTTCACTTCCAAGTAGTTATTTTATGAAGTAGAAAGGAACAAGCAAGTGTTTATTGTGTAACTGTAAAGTTGTTGGTTTCTGCATTATGCAGTAGGGTTTGTTCACTCTGCAGATCGATCACCTGATGTGGCACGTTCATACTTATCCAGTACAGTTTGACAATTGCACTGGTGTAGGAGGACACTATAATCCTTACAACATAGACATAAAGGTAAGTGCTATCTTCTTTTACTTGTTTGCTACAGACTGCAGTTAGGAAACCAGACTTCACTGAAAACTATACTGCTGTTAAATGCCTGCAGTTTGTCAGTTGTGTTTTAGAACATCAAAATCAAGTATTTGGTGTTTTTTTATGTGCAAAGTTAAAAATTATTTTACTAAATTGTTGTCTCTATTTATAATAATTGTTAATAAAATGCATTTATCTTAAATAAAATATGCCCATATCTATGAATGTCAAAGAGTTAGTCCCATTGAAATAAAAAGTTTAACAATAAAATCACATTGAAAAGGGTTGCTGTCACATAGTAGACTACCAGAGGCACTGAAACTATTCTATGGCTAACTGCCATTAATAATGAGTCACTGTGAGTTGAGACAGAACTCTGTTGCTTCCCCACCACAAAGTATATCATAGTCGGACAGCTCTTCATTGATCCCAGACTGACGACTGATGGAACTCACACATTCTCAATTATTCTCAACTAGGAGGCAGCTCCCTGGCTACTCCACTTCTCAGCCCTTGAGAAGTAGAGCTCAGTCTGTGCTTTGCCATTTGTTTAAACTACTGCCTTCTTAGCAAGCATAAACATGTTGTTTTCTTTCAACATCTTGTGCAGAGTAAGCCTTTTGTCACCGGCCTTAGTTTCAGCAACCACCTCAATCAGAGACCTGTCTGTTGTTTTTATTTTTGCATTCATGTTTCTACAACAAGTGGTAGTTTTGATTAGCTGAGTTTCAAATTCAAGGTTATTGTTGTCATGTGTGTACATCCACAGGTTTATGGAAATTATCATGGAAATTAGCTTGTTTGTAACAGCAGATAGCAAGGTGAAAACAAACCTAAACAAAATTAATGTCAATTCACATAACTAACACAGGCAAAGTAAACAATTACACTGGCTTAAGATTGAAAGAGAAAAAATGTAGTCCAAGATAGTGATAAAAATTTTAGAGTCCGTTCAAAAACCTGATGGCAATGGGGAGATTGATGTTGTCAAACCTTGAGGTGTGGATCTTCAGGCTCCTGTACCTTCTGCCTGATGTCAGCATTGAGGAGAAGGCATGGCTGAGATGGTGGAGCCTCTGAAGATATTTGCTACCTTCCTACAATGTTGCCTCTTGTAGATGTCATTGATGGTGGGAAAGCTGTGCTCATGGTGGAGCTGGCTGAGTCAATCACTCTATGTAGCTTCTTGCATTCCTGTGCGTTAGCGTTCCCATAGCAGGCTGTGATGCAAACAGTCAGAATGTTCTCCACTCTATCCTGTCTCTTTCCCTTCTGAGAATTCTTTTGCTACTGTAAGAGTTAATGAATCAGCTTTAGTGGCATGTCCTCTCCAATTCTGTTTTCTCTATGTTATTAGCCTTCTGCTGCCCTATTCTATTCTGCCAGCAGCTTATTATTCCTGATGAGCATGTTATGGAGTTTGAATGCCCAGGGTTTCATTGGTCTTTGTCTCTTCACTTTTATGCTGTGCTTAAAAATATTCATTTGGTTTTATTTAAAAACAGCTTTGACTTCAAGGCTAACATTTTGGATTTCCACTGATAGTGTAGATTACTTCTTTTTCAGCTTTGTTTTTCATTTTAACCTCCCTATTAATTTGGTCCCAATCATTACCCATCATGCCAGCCTTTTAATTGTTGGTTGAGATTGCTATCACCATCAGATAGCTATGTGCAGTATACAGTTATTAAATTTTATTAAGTAACTCACTACCAGATTTCTCCTTGGTTTCCCGGACAACCCCTCTAATGTAGGTGTCACCCGCATTACAATTGTCTGGCCGTTGGTTTGGAGTAAATATTTGATATGGATATATCCAATGCATCTGAGATTTCAATTACAAAATTCCATGTCCATAGTTTGTTCAGTGCTTGAATTTGGTTCAGGTGCTTTCTATAGATAACAAAGTTTAGCAGGAAATTATGCACATCATTAGGTAGTCTGTAGATATCATCTATTATGTACTTCACCCTCAAATGTGCACAACACCTACACCATGAACTTTGGAATGTTAACAGATGATCATTTCCTTCATTTACTGAAGGAAACAGATAATCAGGCCTCTGGGTAATGGTTTTGAAGCAGAATATACTGTATTGTGCATGAAAGTATGACTTTCCTGTTTTTCAATGGAAAATGGGATGTTTAAGAGTTTTATTTAGTTGTTGGAAAACAATATGTGCAACAGGAAACCAAGGAAGTCATTGATGGCACCCAGTGTTTGTATTCAAATGTTACTTGATAATAAATTTCACTTGCTAGCAACTTACCACAAAACAAGTCGTTAGGAGTACAATGGTCCTGTATGATTCATTAATTTTCAAAAACTTCTACATTGTGTAAGATTTAATTCTATTAGTTCCCTTGGGAGAATCAAATTATAGTTTTATTAATATAAGAATGTGCCATGTTTTTGATTTATTCCATGGATGAGCTGGTTGTTCTAACAGGGGAGGGGAGGGAGTTGGACAGATTCCTTAGAGATTTGAAGAATGAGGGGTGAGCTTATTCAAATCTATAAGATTGAAAGTGGTGATGGTGAGATTTTTTTTACTAGTCGGAGAGTCATCAGAAAGGGGATATATAAGAGATCAGTTATTTAAAGCTGAATTTAAAATAGAAATCAAACCTGAGGAAATCTGAAGATGCTGGAAATTCAAACAACACACACAAAATGCTGGTGGAACACAGCAGGCCAGGCAGCATCTATAGGGAGAAGCGCTGTCGATGTTTCAGGCCGAGACCCTTCGTCAGGACTAACTGAAAGGAGAGATAGTAACAGATTTGAAAGTAGTGGGGGGAGGGGGAAATGCGAAATGATAGAAGACCGGAGGGGGTGGGATGAAGCTAAGAGCTGGAAAGGTGATTGGCGAAAGTGATACTAAGCTGGAGAAGGAAAGGATCATGGGACGGGAGGCCTCGGGAGAAAGAAAGGTTTGGGGGAGCACCAGAGGAAGATGGGGAACAGGCAGGGTGATGGGCAGAGAGAGAGAGAGAGAAAAAAAACAAACAACTAAATATGTCAGGGATGGGGTAAGAAGGGGAGGAGGGGCATTAACGGAAGTTAGAGAAGTCAATGTTCATGCCATCAGGTTGGAGGCTACCCAGCCGGTATATAAGGTGTTGTTCCTCCAACCTGAGTTTGGATTCATCTTGACAGTAGAGGAAGCCATGGATAGACATCAGAATGGGAATGGGACGTGGAATTAAAATGTGTGGCCACCGGGAGATCCTGCTTTCTCTGGCGGACCGAGCGTAGCTGTTCATATCCCATTCTGATATGTCTATTTATGGACTCATTCCCATTCTGATATGTTCAAGATTCAAGATTCAAAAACTTTATTGTCATTCTAACCGTACATCAGCTCTGCAGGGCAGAATGAGACAGCGTTTCCCAGGAGCAGTGCAATCATAACATGACAAACGCAACACTAAATAATAAACATAACAATAAATAGTAAAACACAACAGCCACATGTCAGTTAAAAACAAGTTATAAGTGCAAGTTAAAAGTGTCCAAAGCAGAATCAGGTAGAGCAGCTATTTAGCAGTCAGACTGCCTGTGGGAGGAAGCTGTTTAGTAGCCTTGTGGTTTTAGTTTTGATGGTCCTGTAATGTTCACCTGATGGCAGAAGAACAAACAGTTCATGGAGAGGGTGTGAGGGGTCTTTAATGATGTACCGTGTCTTCTGGAGGCATCAAATCTGAAAGAGGTCTTGGACAGAAGGTAGGGAGACCCCAATAACCTTCTCTGCTCCCCTAACCACCCTCTGCAAGGCTTTTTTGTCAGCAGCACTGCAGCTGGAGTACCAGGTTGTGATGCAAAAGGTCAGCACACTCTCAACCACGCCTCTGTAGAATGTAGTTAAGATGTTAGTGGGGAGTGATGCTTGTTTAAGCTTCCTCAGAAAGTGCAATCTCTGCTGGGCTCGTTTCACAATCCCAGTGGTGTTCCTGGACCAGGTGAGATTATCTGAGATCTGCACCCCAAGGAACTTGATGTTTTCCCCTCTCTCCACTGTGGAGCCGCTGATGCTGAGGGGTGTGTGCTCAGGCTGAGACCGTCTGAAATCGATGATCATCTCCTTGTCTTTGGTGACATTAAGCATCAAGTTGTTGTCACTGCACCAGCTCTCTAGGTGTTTGACCTCCTCCCTGTACATTGTTTCATCATTTTTGCTGATGAACCCCACCACTGTGGTATCTTCAGCGAATTTAATGATCAGGTTCTCTTTGAATCTGGCTGCACAGTCATGTGTTAGCAGTGTAAACAGCAGTGGGCTAAGCACACAGCCTTGTGGGGATCCAATGTTCAGTGCTCAGTCAAAGCAGGATCTCCCAGTGGCCACACATTTTAATTCCACGTCCCATTCTCATTCTCATATGTCTATCCATGGCCTCCTCTACTGTCAAGATGAATCCAAACTCAGATTGGAGGAACAACACCTTATATACCGGCTGGGTAGCCTCCAACCTGATGGCATGAACACTGACTTCTCTAACTTCTGTTAATGCCTCTCCTCCCCTTCTTACCCCATCCCTGACATACTTAGTCCTGACGAAGGGTCTCGGCCCGAAATGTCGACAGCGCTTTTCCCTATAGATGCTGCCTGGCCTGCTGTGTTCCACCAGCATTTTGTGTGTGTTGTTTAAAATAGAATTGTTATATTTCCAAAAATAATGTATATCTGCTCCTGAGTGTGGTGGAGACCACATTAATAGATACTGGAAGTGGAGACAAATAAGTATCTCAAAGATTGGGAAACTAGCAGAGAAGAGGAGTTGAGGCCAGGGTAGATCAGCCATGATTATATTGAAGGGCAGCACAAGCCTGAGGAGCCTCGTGGTCTGCTCATGCCCCTCATGCTCTGTGATTGAAGTTTTAGGGCTTGCTGAGGTAAGTGGGAAGTTTTGCCTCACTGGTCTGTGTCGGCATCCAATGCTATACAAAGTTGCCAAGTTAAACACAGTTTACAGGAGAAAGGCAGGAGATTGGGGTTGAGAGGGAATATGGATCCGCCATGATGAAATGGTAGAGCAGACTCAATGGGCCAAATGGCCTAATTATGCTCTGTGGTCTTTTGTTTATGTTTCCAATGATTCTACATTTTTGTGGGATGTTGCATTATTTCAAGGGAGATTTAAAAAAATGCTAAACTCTGTCCATGAGATAATCTTTTGCTATGAGAAAGCTGACTAGAATGCTTTTTAAATAAAATAATGCACTGTTTCTAAATGCAAATGGGAAGGAGATGATCTTTTATTTATTTCATGGATTTAGCAAGGCTATTTTTTATTGTCTCTGCAATGATTCATTTGCTCAGGCATTTCAGTTAAGTTAACCATATCGGTGGCATGGGATCACATGGGTCACACCAGTGAAGGTAAGGCCAACCTGGGCTTAACAGCAGATTTTCATCCCTATGGGACATTTGAAATACCACATTTCAAATACCACATTTTTATGACAGGTCAGTATTCATATGATATATTTTACACCAACTATATTCATTTTATTTCAAGTTAAATTTCCCACCTGTGGTGGGTCCAGTTCTTGTCTGTAGAGAAGAGCCTTGGATACTAATCCAGCAACTTCGCTGCTGTTCTGCCCTAACCACTTGATGTCAATGGACTGGAGACAGACTTTAATTAATGCCTGTCACTGGAACCTAACTCATTGTTTCACTTACACTTGCAGGCCAATTATGAGCTAAGCTGTTCCCTTGCTACTCCTTTGCACTGTGAGGTTGGAGACTTAAATTCCAAACAAGGTCCTATTAGCCTTGGGAAGAGATATTTGAAGACTGATGTCGAGCTACCATTAACCGGAGATTTTACTGGTAGGTTTATCTGGATGAATATTTACTGGAACATCCAATTTTAACTTTGTGCCGGAATGCAAACATTTTGTATGCTTCTTTTAAACATGCAAATAATATTTTCTTGCTGTGCAAACGTTTTGCTACTTTATTGGAATTTCAATAGAGGAATTCAGAACTGTCTATAAGTAAGTCTTGGAAATATCAGCATATCAGGAAGCTTTCATAGAGATGAGAGTTAACTTGACCATTGTAGATAACAGGAAGTGAGAAGATGGAGCAGGAAGTTACAAGAAGTCATTGGTAGATCAAGTGAACGCTAACACCACATCAAGTGTAATTCAGGTTGGTGATGTATGAGATGCCACACATGTATCACTAGAAATGACTGTGCTTTGTTTTCTGAATATTATAAACTAAGAAAACTAGAGAAGCAGGGTTTTAGGTAAGTATTAAATGGTTGTATTTTCACACTGGTGCAAATTCAAACATAAAAACTGAAATATCTTTTGGCATCAGTGGTGAGAGAGGTTTTTAAATTTGTGCTGCTTGTCCAGTTCAGTATTTCTATCATCTGTTTCAATTTAGGATATGCATTATTGACAGAATCTTGATCCTGAGATACTGTTCTAATTGTTATTTCTTTATTTCCAGTGGTGGGCAGATCAGTGGTGATTCACAATACCGATCATAACAAAAGCTTGAAGGATTGTGCTAACATTGTTGCCGATTATAACATGAAATCACTTAAGTTTCCAAATGTGGACTCATTCAGCAGGTAAGAATTAAAGTGGAGAAAGGCTACAAAGCACCGAATGTGGAATTGTGTAGTACCTACATAGTTGGTGCTACCTACATATTCAGCTGCGGGTCGCTGATAAAATGAGGTTTGGTGTGGACCACAATGATGAAGTTTGCACATGAATGTTGAGGAACTGAACAGGTCAGGCTATGGAGGAAAATGATCACTTGGTGTTGAGGGCTGAGAGTCTTTATCAGGACAGGAAAGGGAGAGGATAGAATTCAATACGAAAGGGCTAGCAGAGGAGCAAGAGCTGGCAGGTAAGAGGGAACAAGTAGGTTGTGGATTCTCTTGAATTCCTGGATGCCTCCATTTGGGGATTTTTGGCTTTTTGTTTTCTGATGCAGTGGTAATAGTATTGGTTCTGCTTGAACTGCTTATGCCCTGAACTAGAACATGCCATTATCTTTGGCTCCAATTCTACCTAACTATGACCTTAACATAGTCTTTCCATAACCAACAGAGCAGCTGATTCATCCAACCTGCCCCATCATTCAGTCAGGTTCAGCCGTAACTTTTCTGTACCAGTTCCTGGTAAACCTCAGTTCCTTGAACTTTATTTATGTATCTTCACCTTAAATATTTGGCTTCCATCACCATAGTAGGCAGAGAATTCCTGAACCATTGCCTTCTAAGAGAAGGTTTCTCTCCACTTCTGGATCTAGATCTACAGATTCACTTTCAAGGACTCTTTACAGCTGTTGTTCTCAGTATTAATTTTTATTTGAGCTCTTCATCTTTTCTCTCATTGGTTGTTTGTCACTCTATGCATACTGTTTCATGAAATTCTATTGTATTTCTTTTTCTCCCCCCTATAAAAGCCAAGAAGAATATGATTCTCAATGTAGTGTATGGTAACATTTATGTACTTTGATGATAAACTTACTTTGGAAGTTGACCAGCTTGGAATGAGTGGTCCTTTATTTTCTAGTTTGTGACTCTCCCAGTAGTGACAGGTGGGACTTCCTTTCTACAACTTCTTCTCTGCATTTCAGGAATCAGGCAGGTATGCCAGTTACCTTGGCTGGTACTGGTAGAAAGCATAGCAGCATAGCAACCACCACCAGCCCAAGGTTTTCTTAAATGCCTCTTCCCTCCCATCTGGCTCTCTGGAGGACTTCATTGTATTATACTTCCGCTAAGATGTCAGTACTTCCAGTCACACAGCTTTTACGGGGTCAACAAAAGGTCCTCTTTAAATGTATTTTTGTGATCACAAGATCCAGCTATACATTAAGAACATAAAGCATTGCAGGTCTTCCCCTTCAGCGAGTTACTCGTTGACGGAGTTCAAGGAGGCGTACAGTCTAACAGCGAGTGACCGTCTTGATTGCAAGACCCTTTTGGACATCGCTAATGTGGAATGCTGCAAGTTCAATTTACTGACTTGGTGGCTGAGATCAGGGGCAGATGGCGGGGCAGCTGTGAGGACTAGGCCTTGCAGCCACCCACCGAGGAGAGGCATCTGAGCCGGTGTGCTCCACTGGGGGTGGTATGACGCAGCATCCAGGCTGGGGGCACTGCTGCCCCCCCCATCCCATGTTCACTCGGTGGAAGGTGAGCTCTGTAGTGATCGACTGCTGATTTCTGTGGCATTCAATAGACTCAAAGCCTCTAGCCTGTTGTTACCTGTTTACAGCTGCCAGAAGACAGGTGTCAAAGTTGGTGCACTCTACCGGGGGCAGTGTGGCAGGAGTTGGTAGAGGGCCCACCCCCCCATATTTGCTCAGCAGAAGACAGGCTGTATTGTGGTTGACTGCAGATTTCTGTGGCAGTGATGGACTCAGGATCTGGACGATATATATATATATATATATACCTTCCGCGTGGTTGCATTTTCCTGATATCCTATATACACGTTTATTGTGTATGTGCGAGGACTAGGCCTCAAGCTGTTTACAGCTGCCAGTAGAGAGGCATCAGAGCCGGGTCCCTCCACCAGAGGCAGGGCGGCGTGGCGTCCGCTCTGAGGTTGGTGCTGCCTGACAGTCCATGCTTGACAGAAGACAGCCTCATTATGGTCAACTGCAGATTTTTGTAGCTTGAGTCTGGACTTCGTTATTGCATGGCTGTACCTTAATGTGCTTGCTATCTTGTACGTGCTATGTGTGCTTTGTGCTGTGTGACTGTCAGTACTGTGTTCCCCACCTTGACCACTGAGTAACACTATCTCATTTAGCTGTATTCATGTATGGTTGAATGACAATTAAACTTGAATTGAATGAATTCTGTTTTTCTCCTCATGGTGTCACTTTGTGTACTGCTGCTTCTAAAATGTCTTTTCTCCCCTTACAATGCAGTTGATGAAACTGATAATGGTGATCATGACAGCTTTAGCACTTCCATTCCTGACCTAGTGATTTGTATCAGAGGATATTTGTGCTTGTCCTCACTTTTTATCCTATCAGTTGTTAGATTCAGAGAACCCCCTCCCCCTCCATGTTTACAGCTTCCTCACAGCTTGTTGCTGGGCTTCCTCAAAGGCAAATTTTATCTAAAGTCTGTGCTCCTGATTCCCGCCAAAATATTCCACCCTACCCTTATCCATGGCTGATTTACCAATTATATTCTCATTCTGAGAAACAGTTAACAACTTTGTTTTAATGCAGTCCTCCCAGTCCAGACTGTTTCTCTTCCAGTGCGATCTGGTGCGATGCACAAATCTCAAATAATTGCCTTGAGTACTGAGCAAAAATTAGTTTTAATAATAGTGAACAATTGTGGTCCCACCACAAATCCTTGTGGAACACCATTAATGTCACTTCTTTGCTGGTTTATTTGAACCTTGAACAGAAAACCATGGAAAAAGTCAGCAGGTCAGGTAACATCTGTGGAGAGAGAAACAGAGTTAATGCGTCAGGCTAAAAGAACTTTCATTGGGAGTCTTGTGATGAGTACCTTATCAGAGGCCTGAGGAACTTCAAATATATTATGTCTGCTGTTACACAATAGCAACAAAACACAGTTTTCCTTTTTACTATCCTCAATAACTAAAAACTTATTTCCAGTTTTTGTGTGTTCTTTGTTGTCTTGACACAAGGATTCCATGATCCTTTTGCTGACTCGAAGCTAATTGATTAATAGTTCACTGAATGTGTTTGTAAAATAATTTACAATACTGCAGATAACAATACATATAATTTATCAGAATCAGGTTTATTTATCACTGACGGGTGTTGTGAAATTTGTTAACTTAGCAGCAGCAGTTCAATGTAAAACATAATATAGAAGAAAAATAAATAAATAAGTAAATCAATTACAGTATACATATTTTTAGAGACTCCTGGATAGCTACATTGTGCTTAGAAAAAGAGGGCTATAATTAACCCTAGGCAATTTCTAAAGTAAGTACATATTTGGCACAGCATTGTGGGCTAAAGGGCCTGTATTGTGCTGTAGGTTTTCTATGTTTCTATTTGTATTGAATAGATTAAAAACCATGCAAAAACAGAATTAATTTTTTTTTTTAAAAGTGAGGTAGTGTTCATGGGTTCAATGTCCATTTAGGAATCAGAAGGCAGAGGGAAAGAAGCTGTTCCTGAATTGCTGAGTATGTGCTTTCAGGCTTCTGTACCTCCTACCTGATGGTAACAATGAGAAAAGGGCATGCCCTGGGTGCTGGGGATCCTTACTAATGGATATTGCCTTTCTGAGACACCAATCCCTGAAAGTGTCTTGGGTACTCAGTAGGCTAGTACCCAAGATGGAGGCAACTAAATTTACAACCCTCAGCAGTTTCTTTCTGTCCTGTACAGTAAACCACTCCCCCCCCACACCAGACAGTGATGTCGCCTGTCAAAATGCTCTCCACAGTACAGATAAAGAAGTTAGAGTGTTTCTGTTGACATAACAAATCTCTTCAAATTCCTAATGAAGTATAGGCACTGTCTTGCCTTCTTTATAACTACATCGATATGTTGGGACCAGGTTAGATCCTCAGAGATCTTGACACCCAGGTACTTGAAGCTGCTCACTCTCTCCATCTGATCCCTCTATGAAGATTGGTATGTGTTCCTTTGTCTTACCCTTCCTGAAGTCCATAATCAGCTCTTTCATCTTACTGACATTGAGTGCTAGGTTATTGTTGTGACATCACTCCACTAGTTGGCATATCTCACACCTGTACGCCCTCTCGTCACCATCTAAGATTGTACCAACAATGGCTGTATCATCAGAAAATTTATGGATGGCATTTGAGTTACACCTGGCCACACAGTCATGGGTATAGAGAGTAGAGCAGTGGGCTAAGCACACACCCCTGAGATGCACCAGTGTTGATCGTCAGCGAGGAGGAGATATTGTCAACAATCCGCACAGATTGTGGTCTTCAGGTTAGGAAGTCGAGGATCCAATTGCAGAGGGAGGTACAGGTTCTGTAACTTCTCAATCAGGATTGTGGGAATGATGGTGTTAAATGCTGAGCTATAGTCGATGAACAGCATCCTGACAAGGGTGTTTGTATTGTCCAGGTGGTCTAACCCGTGTGAAGAGCCATTGAGATTGCAGCTGTCTTAGACCTATTTTGGTGATAGGCAATTTGCATTGGGTCCTGGTCCTTGCTGAGGCGGGAGTTCAGTCTAATCATGACCAGCCTCTCAAAGCATTTCATCACTGTTGATGTGAGTGCTGCTGGTGATGGTCATTAAGGCAGCTCACATTATCCTTCTTAGGCATTGGCATAATAAAATACAGAACATTCACGACCCATTTAAAATTGTAGCAAGACTATAGTTTCATTTAATAATGATAAGGGGAAATGAGAAAGAGAAAACCCAAAGATCTCAGTTCATTTTCCATGCGGAGGGCTACCTGGGATTCTGTTTTTGGAGTGTTGTGCCCCACACTTTCCCCTCTCTTTAGAGAGCTGAACTCTCATCTGTTACTGATTGGACTGGAGGAGAAACTGCATTGAAGTACAGAAAGTTGTTAACTGTTTCTCAGACTGAGAATATAATTGGTAAATCAGCCATGGATAAGGGTAGGGTGGGATATTTTGTTGGGAATCAGGAGCACAGCAAGAAAAAAACTTGTAAATGAGGAAGCCTATCAACAAGATGTAAGGAAGCTGTAAACGTGGAGGGGGATTCTCAAATCTGATGACTGACAGGATAAGAAGTGAGGACAAGCACAAATGTCCTCTGATACAAATCACTGCCTTTGAAGACAAACAAAGGAAAGTCTGCGGATGCTGGAAATCCAAGCAACACACACAAAATGCTGGAGGAACTCAGCAGGTCAGGCAGCATCTATAGAAAAAAAAAACCAGTGGACATTTCGGGCCGAAACCCTTTAGCAGGATTAGGAAAAAAAGACAAGAAGTAGATTTAAAAGTTGGGGGGAGGAGAGAGAGAGAAACACCAGGTGACAGGTGAAACCTAGAGGGCAGGAATAAAGTAAAGAGCTGGGAAGTTTATTGGTGAAAGAGACAGAAGGCTACGGAAGAAAGAAAAGTGGGGAGGAACGCCAGAGGGAGATGATGTACAGGTGAGAAGGCAAGGTGAGAGAGGGAAAAGGGGATGGGAAATGGTGAAGGAGAGGGGTTTGGTGGGCATTACCAGAAGTTTGAGACCTCGATGTTCATGCCATTGGTTGGAGGCTAACCAAACGGAATGTAAAGTGGTGTTCCTCCAACCTAAGTGTGGCCTCATCACAACAGTGGAGGAGACCATGGATGGACATACCAGAATGGGAATGGGAAGTGGAATTGAAATGGATGGCCACTGGGAGATCTCGCTTCTTCTTGCAGACCATAGGTGTTCCCAATCTATATTGGGTCTCACCAATATACAGGAGGCCACACTGGGAGCACCAGACACACTAGATGACCCCAACAGACTCACAGGAGAGTGTTGCCTCTCCTGGAGGGACTGTTTAGGGCCCTGAATGGTAGTGAGGGTGGAAGTGTAGGAGCAGGTGTAGCACTTTTTCTGCTTACAAGGATAACTGTCAGGAAGGGGATGGACAAATGGATAAAGGAGTCACATAAAGAGCGATTGCTGCAGAAAGTGGGGGCAGGGTGGGGGTGGAGGGAAAGATGTGCTTGGTGGTGGGATCCTGTTGGAGCTGATGAACGTTTTGGAGAATTACGTGCTGGATGCGGAAGCTGGTGGGGTGGTAGGGGAGGATTAAGAGGTACCCTGTCCCTGGTGTGGTGGCAGGAAGATGGGATAAGAGCAGATGCGTGAAATGGAAGAGATGTGGTTGAGGGCAGCGTTGATGGTGGAGGAAGGGAAGCCCCTTTCTTTGAAAAAAGAGAACATCTGCTTTGTACTAGAATGAAAATTCTCATCCTGAGAGCAGATGTGGCAGAGACAGAGGAATTGAAAGACAGGGATGTTGTTTTTACAAGTAGCAGGGTGGGAAGAGATATAGTCCAGGTAGCTGTGAGATCTGTTGGTTTATAATACACATCAGTGGATAAGCTGTCACAGACACTTCACCCGTGAGTCTGTTGGAGTTATATACTGTGTCTGGTGCTCGCAGTGTAGCCTCCTGTATATCGGTGAGACCTAATGTAGATTGGGAGACCGCTTGGCCAAGCACCTATGCTCCATCCACCACAAAAAGTGGGATCTCCTAGTAGCCACCCATTTTAATTCCACTTCCCACTCCCATTCTACTGTTGTGATGAGGCCACACTCAAGTTGGAGGAACAACACCTTGTATTCCATCTGGGTAGCCTCCAACTTGATGGCTTGAACATCGATTTCTCAAACTTCTGGTAATGTCCCCTGCCCACCCCCCTTCACAATTCCCCATCCCCTTTTCTCTCTCCTTCCTTATCTCCTCACCTGCCCATCACCTCCTTCTGGTGTTCCTTCTCCCCTTTCCTTTCTTCCATGGCCTTCTATCCTCTCCTATCAGATTTCCTCTTCTCTAGCCTTGTATCTCTTTCACCAATCAACTTCCCAGCTCTTAGCTTCATCCCTCCCCCTCCAGGTTTCACCTATCACCTATTATTTCTCTCTCCCCTCCTCCACCTTTTAAATCTACTCCTCAGCTTTTTTTCTTCAGTCCTGCTGAAGGGTCTCCACCCAAAATGTCGACTGTACTCTTTTCTTTCGTGTTACCTGGCCTGCTGAGTTCCTCCAGCATTTTGTGTGTACTGCCTTTGAAGATTATGGTGGCCAACTATTGTGCTATTAAATCTCCCTATTGTACGCAGTAAAATGCTCATCAGGTCAGTCACGTATTGTATTTTATTGTACAGAATGTACACGTACCATTTTTTCACACTTACTTGTTTTTTTCCCTGAATGCAGGTAAGGGATTTTTCAAATCTATCCATGAACCCATTTGTCTTTTAGGTGCAATCAATTCTCCGTCTATTGTCTGCCTCTCTTGTAAAAGAGAAAAGCTAGTTCCAGGGTATTGGTATTGTATTTCTGGATGCCATGAAATGCAGAATTGAGTTACTGATCTTTTCCAGGTGAAACTGTGCAAAATGCAGTGATGGACTGGGCAGCTCCAATCAGCATCTGCGTTACCGTGTCCATTGTGTTTCCAGTGTCCGACGAGCATTTGTCTTGCAATGCATGTTCAAAGCCTTTCTGATATGAATTGGAGGAGCTTCCAAATAGCAGACAATCGCATAGTAGCGCAAAATAAATCATGAAGCACATGACCCTCACGATGAATGAAAACAGTTGTAGAGGAATGAGGAAACATCTACTATCAAGAGATGTCTGAGATGCATTGGTTCCTCTATTCGCAGCAATTATTTATTTTTGATGGCTCTTCCGGTTTCAATTGTTACAATATGATATAAATATATCTCAATGCACTCACCTAATTTCTGTTCCTGGTTTTAATAATAAAAATATAAAAATTGTGTTATGAAAGAGGTAATGGCTGTCAGCTTGGCTTGATTCCTGGCACACCAGGCACTCTTATGACTAAAGCTGAAACAGTTGGTGTTGCTGTCACCACCACAGATGCTATACCAGAAAAAGTGGTAATGGTGGCAAAAACACTAACTACTTAATATTTTCATTTAATGAAAATGCTTCATTTATACAAAGTTTAAATATTCCTTCACCAACTGTGGATTCGCCCTCACCTGACACTTGGAGGAAGCAGAATCATATTTACTATCACTGAGTGTGTGTTTTTGCAGTATCTGTATAGAGAGACATTAAATCTATAAATTACATAAATAAATAGTGCAAAAAAAGGAATAAATAGGTAGTGTTCATGGTCCATTCAGAAATCTAATGGTGGTGAGGAAGAAGCTGTCTCTAAAGCATTGAGTCTTTATGCTCCTGTACCTCCTCCCTAGTAGTAGTAACAAGAAGAGAGCATGCCCCAGATTGTGAGGGTCCTTAATGACAGATGCTGCCTTCTTGAGGCAGCACCTGTTGAAGATATCCTCGGTGGTGAGGAGGTTGTGCCCACGATGGAGCTGGCATAAGGTGTGATTAAATGTTCAAAGAAAATTTATTACCTAAGTACCTACTGTATACATCACCATATAGTACAACTTGAGATTCATTTTCTTGTGGGGCATTCACAGTAATTCCAAGAAATACAATGGAATCAATGAAAGACCACACCCAACCGGGTGGAAAAGCAACCAGTGTGCAGAAGACCACAAACTGTGCAAATACAAAAAGAAAGAAAAAAAAGCAATAAATGCCAGGAAATTGAGATGATGAATCCTTGAAAGTGAGTCCCTAGTTTGTGGGAACAGTTCGGTGATGGGGCTAATGAAGTTATTTCCTCTGGTTCAAGAGCCTGATGTTTTAGGGGTAACAACTGTTTCTGAACCTGGTAGTGTGGATCCTGAGGCTCATCTAGCTTCATTCTGATGGCTGGAGTGTGTAAGTCTGGCCAAATTATAAAAGAAATATTAAGAAAATACCCAGTCCTGCAGTTGCATTTTATATTTTGTTGAAAGAGAAAAAGATAATATTAGCTATATTTGTCACATGTACATTGGAACATGCAGTGAAGTACATCAATGACCAACAGTCCAAAGACATGCTAGGGACAGCCCACAAGTCTCACCAAGCTTCCAGCAACAACATAGAATGTCCACAGCTAAACAATACATCTTTGTGATTTGGAAGGAAACTGGATTACCTGGAGGAAACCCGTGTGATCACAGGAAGAAAGTACGAATCTCTTACGCCCAGCGGAAGACATTAAACTCCAATCGCTGGTGCTGTAAAGTGTTACGATAACTGCTATGTTACCGTGCCACATTAACCACCAATAATAAGCTTCCCAAATGTTTGGTCAGTAAATATCACTCTGACAATTAGTCTGTTAACTTTCAAGTTTAGTCCCATTCCTCCCAGGTTTTATTATTAATTAAGGGACTTGTTCAGTAACAAATAACTGGCATTGCACAGATCTGAATGGTTTGAGTGTTGCATTGTCCAATCTCTTTTCAGCAAAATCACTCTGGCATCAACTCCACTTCAATGAAATTTATTAATAGTCTGAAAATAATCTACTGGGAGTAATCTTGCACCAATTCATGACTTCCTTTGTAAATGATACTAAAACAGTTTTTACTTACAGCATGAACTCAGGGTAACTTAGTTCTGTTTACATTTTCTATTCATTCGGAGGGCACAGCATTTAATATCTGGTATTGTCAAGGAAACAGGATTATTATTTGAAACCTGCTAAATACACATCATGATAGGCTTTTGAAAAACACAAAAATCTTTCTGAAAAGGACATTGTACACGTCCTGACATTGGCTCAAGCTGCTGAGGGATTATTATAAATAATATTATGTGCCAAATGAATTCTCCATTTTCAACAGGAAATTCCAAGGGATGTAACTTCGGAGATTGATATTTCCCAGGCAGATTGCTGCTTCCCTAGTGATTACCTGCACCTTCCATGCTGGCCTTCATGCCACTGTACAGTGGCTGCTGTGGGGAATTTTAGTCAGTGAGGGAATGACAAGGTTTGCATCTGAATTCATGCAGGTCATATTTTAATGCAGTTTAGGGAAAATTCCCACAAGACTAATGATCTCAATTCCATATTTTCTTTTTTAGGAGAGCTTAATTGCACTTTAAATCTAAAAACACACTGTTGGTTTAACACAACAAATATGGGAAAAGTGAATTTTTTCATATTAACTGCTTTTTGCTACATGTTTTACAATCATTGGGCCTTTTGGTTCCCTCTCTGTCAGCCAGCATCTATGGAGGGGAATGAACAGTTGATGTTTCAGGCCTAGATTCATTATTAGGACTGAAAGGAAAGAGGAAGAAACCAGAATAAGAATGTGGGGGTGGGGGGGGGGGGGAATGCACAAGCTTGGTGAGATCAAAAAAAGGAGAAAGTGGTGGGTAGGGGAATGAAGTAAACAGCTGGGATGTGATAGGTGGATGAGGTGAAGTGCTGAAGAAGGAATCTGATAGGAGAGAAGGTCAATCCATGGAAGAAAGGGAAAGAGTTAGGGGCACCAAAGGGAGGTGGTGGGCAGGTGAGGGGGGCAACCAGAATGGTGAATGTGGAAAGAGAGAAGGAAGAGTGCGGAGAAATAGTTGTTCATGCCAAGAAAAGCAAAAGCAAACTTGGTCATGAATTTGAGCATGGACTGATTTGATGAATGATGTCTTTCTGTCAGTGGTAATTTTCTTATTTGAAACAAACTTCAAAACAATTTTACTTCAGTTCCTAGTAAGCCCACGGCTTCAAGCTCCTGCTGGTTTGGCATATACCAACAGGACAAATTAGACTTTGAGTAGATTAAACTGAAATACACTTCTCTTTCTAGGTATGAATTCCGCAAGACTGTTGCAGATACTCTAGATATTGCGATCTGGAGAGTAACTATTTTACCAGGGAGTCCATCTGAAGCTCCTGTAAAAGAATGCCAGCAAGTCACTTTCTATGTGGCAGGCAAGTTTTTAAATGTTTTCTATTTTGCAGTTGCACCAGCCAGGCAGAAGAATGTTAATACATATTGAAATAGTCTTGTGTTCTTACACATTCAATGGGTCAGGGTGGCACAGAGTTAGTGTACAGCTATTACAGTGCCAGCAACCGGGTTCAGTTCTGCCACCGTCTGTAAGGCGTAGTGTGTGGTTTTGTCTGGGTGCTCTGGTTTCCTCCCACATTCCAAAGGCAATTGAGTTAGCAGATTAATTGGTCATATGGCTGTAACTGGGTGGCAGGGGTTTGTTGGATCAGATATGCCTTTTACCATGCTGTATCTTTAAATAAACTTCCCATCTTCATAATGATGTCAATAATTCTTTCAGTCTCTTCACTGGTGACACTTACTGTTTGACCATTTTACTTAGCTAAAACAATCTTTAAAATTTTTGCAAAATGCCAGTTAGTGCCTTAATTCCAGTAGGAGAATATTTAAATAATTAGGCCCAGGAAGGAAAATAAAAATTGTGTTTTGTTATTCAACAACAACATCACCCATTAACGTGAAGCAATCAGAAATCACCCTTGGTGTATTTCAGTATCGGTTATCATGTATGCTGAGTAGGCTAAATATTATTGGGCTGGAGGCATGCGGAGATGAGGAATTGAGAAGAATTTTTACCTTTACTTCTGCCTAATATATATTTATCTAATTTAGTTTATTGTTTGGAAGGAAAATCAGGTAAGGGGCAAAACAGAAAATTACTCACTGGAATTCAGAAGAATGAGGGGCGATCTCATTGAACGCTAGTGAATGTTGAAAGGCCTCAATGGAGTGAACATGGAGTGGTAGGGGAGTCTTAAGACCAGAGAACGCAACCTCAGAATTGAGGGACGTCCATTTAGCATGGAGATGACAAGGACTTTCTTTAGACGGAGAGTAGTGAGTCTGTGGAATTTGTTGCCACAGGCTGCCGTGGAGGCCAAGACATTGGGTGTATTTAAGGCAGAGGATGATAGATTCTTGATAAACCAGGGTTATGAGGAGAATGGATCAGCCATGATGAAATGGTGAAGCAGCCTTGATGGGCCTAATGTCTTATGGTCTAAAATCTGCCTTGCTTGAGCAGTGAAAGTTAACCAGTATCTAGTTCATGACGAGTGTGAGTGCTAAGGAAGTAATGAATAGCTCCCCGAAGCTGGAATGAGGAAAGTTATTTGTCTAAAGAGCAGGAAGGAGATGTATTCTTAGACTTCTGTGGAACCCCATCCAGTAAAGCATGATCAATTGTTCCGACAAAAAAGTATTATTTTGCTGACGATCAGCAGTTGAATATAAACTCTGGATCAGCCTGCCATGAGAAAGCTTGTTTGAATATTGCCCATGTAAACAATACTCATAGCCCGAACCTCACCTTCACTAATGTCTCAAAAAAACCTCAGTGAAATTTGTGAGACTAACTTGCTCTGTGGAAAGCCTTGCTTGACTCTCACAAATGCAAGTAAATCCCATCCCTTCCCTTCTCCAATAATTTCCCAATTAATGACCCTTCTACAGTTTCCTGGGTGTGGTGAACTACATATACCTGTCTGGACATGCCCCCTGCTGACTGCTCCTGTGGCCCTTCCCACTGACCATGGCTCCTCCCACAGACCCCGGTATAAAGGCGATTGAGGCCTGAGCCCGGTCCTCAGTCTCTAGGATGTAGTATGGTGGTCAACTACTGCTTGCCCTTTCTTCCGGTCAATAAAAGCTGATATCTTGCCTCACGTCTCAGAGAGTTATTGATGGTGCATCACTGGGTTAGCTCTTTTGTCCTTTACAAACAATGTAATAACGTAGCAGGTTGTATTACAATGGGTTAAAACTAGTTTTGTATGGTCTCTTTGCTCATCAATTTTGACAAAGAATTGCAAGTCAAAGGCTCAGGTCCAAATTCATTTACATACTGATTTCTTGTCAATTCTTTTTATTCTCCCCACATTCCCACTACCTCTCCTCCCCCTCCCCAGATTCTAGCACTCAGCTATAAAATTAAATTATAGTGGTCAGTTAAACCACCAGCCTTTGAGATGTGAGAGAAAACTTAACCCCCATGGTCCCAAGAGGAGCACATAAACATCCCACAGGCAGCATCTGCTGTGAGGATTGTACCAGGGTCTCTGGCCTTGTGAGGCAGAGACTCCACGGAGTGATAAAGACTTTTGGTGATTATTTCCAGCTTTTACAGAATACACAAATAGCTAGAAATCTGTTGTTGAAAAGCCATTTTAAGTAATAAACCTTTCAGAGATTAATAGCTGCTCAGATAATGTATGATGTATTTCTGAATTTGTTCATACACTGTGAAGTAAACTTATGAATGGATGACCTGCCTGATGTTTTAGCACATTGATAGGGTATTGCCTTTTCCATAGTGAATCTTACTCCAGTCTGTTCCAGATGAGAGGTTTAAGTCTCAAGGAGGAAATAATGAGCCAGAATCCAAATCAATTACAGTTTGCCTCTTAGGGCCATTGTCTGAGGGAGGACTGGGAACAAATGATTGATTTACCTCACAGTAGGAGAATTTTATGGGTGAGTGGGTGTGTGAAGAATATTCTTTTCTTGTTAGTCTGTGTTAAGTATTGTAAACAATACTAAGAAGATTTATTCCAGTTTCTCTCTCTTGTGATACTGTAAATATATTCCATGTGGATAGTTTTTGTAATTTTCCAAAACAATCAACAGTAGAACTCTCCCTAATGCTTGCTAATGAGAAAAATAATTTCCAGATGACATCCTGTCTTAAAATCGTTTCAGTAAACATGTTTACATAAGATATCAAAATTAGTTCATCTCAAATGATGTAGTTATTATTTTTGTGACCCATTGAAAGATCAATTTGTGGCATTAGAGGTGTGAAATAGTGAAAAATCTATGAAAATGTTCTTTGTGAACTTGTACCATGTCTTAAAACAAAATGTTATTCACTGGAGATGGATCAAAGTTTAGCTGCAGGTGAACAGGTGTGTGAATTAGAAAGAAATAAAACTAAGTTACTGGTGCAATTGGTTACATACGACCTGTATGGGATTGTTGGAATGGTTGGCGTTGGGAGGGGAGAACTGGGTTGATGGGCTGAGGAAGAAAGTGTCAGTGACCTAAATTCCCTTGTCAGAACTGGAAGAGAATTCTGGGTACTTTTGCCTCTGTAAGTAAAACATACAACAACATATTTAAATTAGTTATCTTCTGTGTTTTGCAATTTGGCTTTCTTACTGGGACTGTGTGAAAGAAAACTAGCTCCTGCAGCTTGATTTGTTTTGTTGTCAAATTAGACTTGGATTTGAGAGTCAAGTGCTGAAAGGTATCCCACCTTCTTTGAATGTGTTTCTGTTCCTTTGCCAGAGATGGGCGTGTAATGCCTTGTGCATGTCCGTGGCCATACTATCTACTCAGCTGATTGATGAGGTTCTCACCCCAGAGTAACCGACTCAGTCTCATGAACTGAGGTATTGATCACTGCTTCATAGATAACCAGTGTATTGTTATGACAGAGAAGGCTATTCAGCTTATCAAGTTGCTCTTGTGCCTTGCCCAAACAGTAATGTGGTATGGGAGCAGACCCTTCAGCCCTTACTTCATGCCAACCCTGGAGCCCATTAAGCTAGTCCTATTTGGACTAATGGACTGGTACAGAGCCAACAACCTGTCTCTGAATGTGAACAAAACCAAAGAGATGGTGGTTGACTTCAGGAGGACACGGAGCGATGACTCCCCGCTGAACATCGATAGCATCTCGGTAGAGATTGTTAAGAGCACCAAATTTCTTAGTGTTCACCCAGCAGAGAGTCTCACCTGGTCCCTCAACACCAGCTCCATAGCAAAGAAAGCCCAGCAGTGTCTCTACTTTCTGGGAAGGCTGAGGAAAGTCCATCTCCCACCCCTCCCATCCTCATCACATTCTACAGGGGTTGTATTGAGAGCATCCTGAGCAGCTGTATCACTGCCTGGTTCAGAAATTGCACCATCTCGGATCGCAAGACCCTGCAGCAGACAGTGAGGTCAGCTGAGAAGATCATCGGGGTCTCTCTTCCCGCCATCACGGACATTTACACTACACGCTGCATCTGCAAAGGAAACAGCATTATGAAGGACCACACGCACCCCTCATACAAACTCTTCTCCCTCCTGCCATCTGGGAAAAGGCACCGAAGCATTTGGGCTCTCACAACCAGACTATGTAACAGTTTCTTTCCCCAAGCTGTCAGACTCCTCAATACCCAAAGCCTGGACTGACATCTTACTGCCCTATAGTCTTGTTTATAATTTATTGTAATGCCTGCACTGTTTTGTGCACCTTATGCAGACCTGGATAGGTCTGTAGATTTTTTCTGTGTTGTTTTTTTATGTAGCTCAGTATAGTTTTTGTACTGTGTCATGTAACACCATGGTTCTGAAAAAACGCTGTCTCATTTTTCCTGTGTACTGTACCAGCAGTTATGGTCGAAATGACAATAAAAAGTGACTTGACTTGACTTGACTTGATTTGCCCATTTCATATTCTTCCCAACCCCTCCTATCCATATACTTATCCAACTTTTTTTAAGGTATCCGTTAAGCAATCACATCAGTCTCATTCCATTAATGTTGCCCGATGAATTATTTCTCTCAAGGTCTTATCTACTCTGTTCTTTCTGAAGGCATTGATTGACTCTGTTTTCAATCATCCCCACAGGCAGTGAATTTCAGATTGTAAACACTTTCCGATTTCACCCCCCCACCCACCCCACCCTGGCCCTGACAGACTTCTTGAATATTCTGCTCCATGGTTTTGGTTTGGGAGCATCCATTGATGGGGATAACTTCCCGCTAACTACCCTTCTCTAAACCAACTTTGATCTCGTATATCTCTATAAAACCACTGTTGCATTCTGTATGATTATCATGGTCTACCAAAAATTGGGGTTATTTTCAGTTGAATTGGGGGGGGGGGAATCTATGCTGGAGGGTCATCTTGTTTTCCAGACACAACTTAATGTTGAAGTTGAAAATGACCTGTCACAAGCACAATATCAAAGCACTGTCCTTAACAACATTAACAGCAGTAACACTAATTTTTTCTGTGTGAAACCAATTGTCATTAGTGTTAACAATAAATTAGAAATGTACTGTTTTGCATTTACCATGACAGGGGTTGTTAAAGGATGTTAAGAAAAACGTGGTCAGTGCTGATGATGTTGCAATTCATCAACATTGTTGAACACATAGAATGAAGACTTCTTTTAATAGCTTTCTCTAGTGAGACTAAATGTATTTTTTCAGATGCTTTTGTTATTTTCCAAAACAATGAATACAAGAAGTTTCCTGTTGCATGCATCTCACATTACTAATGAGGAAAATAACTCTCAGAGTAAATTCTCACCTGGAGCCTTTTGATAGATCAGATACTAAAAATAGCTGTTTCTGAAAGGCGTTCATGTGTATTAGTGTTCAGCAACACCCCAGAAGATATGGCTGAAAACCAAAATGGTAAAATTGAAGAAATTGTTATTTCTGAACCTTTTATTTTGCTTTGAAATCAGAATCAGGTTTATTATTAATGACATACAGTATGTTATGAAATCTGCTGTTTTGCAGCAGCAGTGCAGTGTAAAACATAAAATTACTATAACATAAAACATAGAAAACCTACAGCACAATACAGGACCTTCGGCCCACAATACTGTGCCAAACATGTACTTAATTTAGAAGTTACTTTGTGATAAGTTACAATTTAAACACATTTGAAAAAATGAATAACAAGGTAGTATTCATGGCTTCATTGACTATTCAGAAATGGCCTTCATCAGCCGTGGGATTGAGTTCAAGAGCCAAGAGGTAATATTACAGCAATATAGGACCCTGGTCAGACCCACTTGGAATACTGTGCTCAGTTCTGGTTGCCTCACTACAGGAAGGATGTGGAAACTATAGAAAGGGTACAGGGGAGATTTGCAAGGATGTTGTCTGGTTTGGGGAGCGTGCCTTATGCGAATAAGTTGAGTGAACTTGACCTTTTCACCTTGGAGCAGTGGAGGATGAGAGGTGACCTGATAGAGGAGTATAAGATGATGAGGGGCATTGATTATGTGCATAGTCAAAAGCTTTTTCCCAGGGTTGAAATGGCTAACATGAGAGGGCACAGTATTAAGATGCTTGGAAGTAGATCCAGAGGAGATGTCAGGAGTAAGTTTTTTACGCAGAGAGTGTGAGTGTGTGGAATGAGCTGCTGGCGATGGTGGTGGAGGCAGATACAACAGGGTCTTTTAAGAAACTCCTGGATAGGCACATGGAGCTTAGAAAAATCGAGGGCTATGGGTCGCCCTAGGTAACTTCTGAAGTACATGTTCAGCACAGCATTGTGGGCCAAAGGGCCTGTATTGTGCTGTAGGTTTTCTATGTTTCTATGTGATGGCACAGGGGAAGAAGCTGTTCTTAAAAGATAGATTGTGGGTCTTCAGGCTCCTTTACCTTGTCCCTGATGGTAGTTCATAGATGCTGGAGATGTTCAGAATATAACTGCAGATGAGAGAAGGTGTAAATTAATCACTGCAACTTCAAGCTCTGGGATATTGTAACTCCAAGAAAACAGCAAAGGGTTTGTTTTGTGTTCAGTAGGGTGGGAGACTGGTGTATTGCTGAATATAGGTGTGGCCTGATTTCGATAGTTCCTAAAGCAAACATGCTTTATATGGCTCTGCAATGAAAGTAAAAGACAAGTATGATGCTCTTTTTGTCCTTCCTATGCCTGGCCTGGTGCGTCCTGCTCAGAGTAGCTAACAGAAATTACAGGCAGAGAGTAGTGGTTAGTACAACACTGTTACAGCCTGGGGCCTCAGAGTCTGGAGTTCAGTTCTGGTGTCCTCTCTATGTCCTCCCCTGGACTGTGTGGGTTTCCTTATGGTGCTCCAGTTTCCTCATACGGTCCTAAGATGTACCAGTTAGTAGGACAATTGGTCATTGTAAATTGTCCCGTGCTAAGGGTAAAGTTGAATTGTGGTTTGCTGGCAGCATGGCTTGAAGGGCTGAAGAGCCACACTGTGTTTCCTAATAAAAATAAATAGAATAAAAATAAAATAGACCAGGATGTGATGTAGATAGCATAAAAAGAAGCAAGCAGAGGCAGTTGGCACATTTTGTGTTCCACAGTTACCAAGGAGACATTGGTAAGGATCAATAAAAAGAAGCTGGGTTTAAGTGTATTGACTATGGTGTGAGTGAACCAGTGTTGGAGTGGGGAGTTGAAGCTTCAGCAAGGAGTGACATAGGCCATTTTGTTATTTATTCTCTCTTTATTTCTTATTTCTCTCTTAGAACGGGTGGGGGGGGGATGTCGGACAGGATAGTTGAATAGACAATAGACAATAGACAGTAGGTGCAGAAGTAGGCTATGCGTCCCTTCTAGCCAGCATTGCCATTCACTGTGATCATGGCTGATCATACACAATCAGTACCCCGTTCCTGCCCTCTCCCCATATCCCTTGACCCCGCGATCTATAAGAGCTCTATCTAACTCTCTCTTGAATGCATCCAGAGACTTGGCCTCCACTGCCTTCTGGGGCAGAGCATTCCACATATCCACCACTCTCTGGGTGAAAAAGTTTTTCCGCATTTCTGTTCTAAATGGTCTACCCCTTATTCTTAAACTGTGGCCTCTAGTTCTGGACTTACCCATCAGTGGGAACATGCTTCCTGCCTCCAATGTGGCCAATCCCTTAATAATCTTATATGTTTCAATCAGATCCCCTCTCATCCTTCTAAATTCTAGTGTATACAAGCCCAGTCGCTCCAATCTTTCAACATATGACAGTCCCGCCATTTCAGGAATTAACCTTGTGAACCTACGCTGCACTCCCTCAATAGCAAGAATGTCCTTCCTCAAATTTGGAGACCAAAACTGCACACAATACTCCAGGTGGGGTCTCACCAGGGCCCTATACAGCTGCAGGAGGACCTCTTTACTCCTATACTCAATTCCTCTTGTTATAAAAGCCAGCATGCCATTAGCTTTCTTCACTGCCTGCTGTACCTGCATGTATCTTTCATTGACTGATGTACAAGAACACCTAGATCTCATTGTACTTCCCCTTTTCCTAACTTGACTCCATTTATAGTAATCTGCCTTCCTGTTCTTGCCATCAAAGTGGATAACCTCACATTTATCCACATTAAACTGCATCTGCCATACATTTGCCCACTCACCCAACCTGTCCAAGTCACCCTGCATTCTCATAACATCCTCCTGACACTTCACACTGCCACCCAGCTTTGTGTCATCAGCAAATTAGCTAATGTTACTTTTAATCCCTTCATCTAAATCATTAATGTATATTGTAAACAGCTGCGGTCCCAGCACTGAACCTTGCAGTATCCCACTGGTCACAGCTGGTCACAGACCGAAAGGGACCAGTTAATCACTACTCTTTGTTTCCTGTCAGCCAGCCAATTTTCAGTCCATGTCGGTACTTTGCCCCCAATACCTTGTGCCCTAATTTTGCCCACTAATTTCCTATGTGGGACTTTATCAAAAGCTTTCTGGAAGTCCAGGTACACTACATCCAGTGGCTCTCCCTTGTCCATTTTCATAGTTACATCCTCAAAAAACTCCAGAAGATTAGTCAAGCATGATTTTCCCTTCATAAATCCATGCTGACTTGGACTGATTCTTCTACTGCTATCCAAGTGTGCTGTAATTTCCTCTTTTATAATTGACTCCAGCATCTTTCCCACCACTGACTGAATGCTCCTCATGGAATGTAGGAAGGCAAGGAAATCTCCAGTGTCCCTGACGATGACACCTACAAGTAGTGCATCCAGCTGCAGTTTCTGTATTAAGAAGTGGGAACTGAAACTGATGAATTCTGGATGATTCAGGAGGCTGAGGGGTTGATAGATAGGACATATAGGGAGGTAGTTGCACCTAAGGTGCAGGACATTGGTAACTGGGTGGCCATCAGTAGGGGGAAAGGGCTTAGGCAGCCAATGCAGATAACCTTATGGCTGTTCTCTTCAACAACAGGTATACCGCTTTGAATACTGATGGGGTGACCTAGCAGAGAAAAGCCTCTAGTGCTGGATGGGGAGGTTTAAAGTAAAGTTGTAGAGGATGAAACCAGAATTCCAGAACAGATTGTGGAGTGGTTATGGAGAAAGGTGTTGTTAAGCCTACATATAAAGTCAGGACTCGAAAGGTCGAGTGCGGTGGGACGACTGTTCTGAGCTGCATATATTTCAATGCAAGCAGTATTGTAGGAAAGTTGATGGGCTTAGGGCATGGATCACATATGACATAGTGAGACTTAGTTGCAGGGGGGGCAAGACTGGCAGCTCAACATTTCTGGGTTCTGTTGTTTTAAAGGGATTAAGGGGGGGAGGGGGGGGTGGTCAGGAAAAATGTCGTAGCAGTGTTCAGTCAAGACAGGCTGGAGGCATGTCTAGTGAGGCATGATGGGTAGAAATGAGGATTACGAAAAGTGTGACCACATTATGGGATTATATTATAGACCATTCAACAGTCAGTGGGATTTAGAAGAGCAAATTTGTAGAGAGACCATAGATTGCTGCAAGAAACACAAGGTTGTGATAGTAGGTGATATTAACTTTCCACATATTGACTGCAACTCCCATATTGTAAAAGGACTAGATGGGATAGAATTTGTCAAATGTGTCCAGGAAAATTTCCTTACTCAATATGTAGAAGAGTGTGTGATACTTGATTTCCTATCAGGACAAGTGATGGAAGTTTGTGTAGGGGAACGCTTTGAATCGATTGATAGTAGTCATGAGTTGCAAGATAATTATGGAAAAATATAGGTCTGGTCTATGGGTTGAAATTTGAAATTAGGGAAAGACCTATTTTGATATCAGAAAGGATCTGGCAAGAGTCGTTTGGGACAGGTTGTTTGCCGGCAAAGGTGTACTTGGTAAGTGGGAAACCTTCAAATGTGCAGAGTTTGTATTTCTGTCAGAATAAAAGGCAAGGATAACAGGTTTAGAGAACCTTGTTTTTTGGGACTTATTGAGGCCCTGGTTAAGAAAAAGCAGGTGCATAGCAGGTACAGGTGGGCAGGAACAAATGAGGTACATGAGGAGAATAAGAAATGAGAGAATAAGAAATGAAACAGAACAGTTAAGTATATGTTTGTCATATACATTAATGATCTGGATGATGGGGTGGTAAATTGGATTAGTGAGTATGCAGATGATACTAAGGTAGGTGGTGTTGTGGATAATGAAGTAGGTTTTCAAAGCTTGCCGAGAGATTTAGGCCAGTTAGAAGAGTGGGCTGAACGATGGCAGATGAAGTTTAATGCTGATAAGTATGAGGTGCTACATTTTGGTAGGAATAATCCAAATAGGACATACTTGGTAAATGGTAGGGCATTGAAGAATGCAGTAGAACAGAGTGATCTAGGAACAATGGTACATAGTTCCCTGAAGGTGGAATCTCATGTGAATAGGGTGGTGAAGAAAGCTTTTGGTATGCTGGTCTTTAAAAATCAGAGCATTGAGTATAGGAGTTGGGATGTAATGTTAAAATTGTACAAGGCATTGGTAAAGCTGAATTTGGAGAATTGTGTACAGTTCTGGTCATCGAATTATAGGAAAGATGTCAACAAAATACAGAGAGTACAGAGGAGATTTACTAGAATGTTACCTGGGCTTCAGCGCCTAAGTTACAGGGCAAGGTTGAACAAGTTAGGTCTTTATTCTTTGGAGCGTAGAAGGTTGAGGGGGGACTTGATAGAGGTATTTAAAAATTATGAGGGGGATAAATCAAGTTGACGTGGATAGGCTTTTTCCATTGAGAGTATGGGAGATTCAAACAAGAGGATATGAGTTGAGAGTTAGGGGGCAAACGTTTAAGGGTAACACGAGGGGGAAGTTCTTTACTCAGAGAGTGGTAGCTGTGTGGAACGAGCTTCCAGTAGAAGTGATAGAGACAGGTTTGGTATTGTCATTTAAAGTAAAATTGGATAGGTATATGGACAGGAAAGGAATGGAGGGTTATGGGCTGAGTGTGGGTCAGTGGGACCAGGTGAGAGTAAGTGTTTAGCACGGACTAGAAGGGCCGAGATGGCCTGCTTCCGTGCTGTAATTGTTATATGGTTATAAGAAGGGAATCAGAAAGGCTAAAAATGTTATGAAGTTGCTTTAGCAGACAAGATGAAGGAGAATCCCAGGACCTCTATAGATACAATATATTAAGAACAAAAGGATAGCAAGTGACAAAATTCGTGCTTTGAAAGATCAGCGTAGTAAGCTGAAGCTGAAATGACATGTGAAGCTGAAAGAGATCAGGAGATATTAAATGGATTTTTTGCATCTCTATTTACTTGGGAGATCGTCTCGGAGTCTATTGAAGTGAAGCAAAGCAACAGTGTGGTCATGGACCATATACAGATTACAGAAGAGGAGATGTTTGCTGTTTTGAGATAAATTAGAGTGGATTAAACCACAGGGCCTAACAATCTGTTCACCCGGACCCTGTGGGAAGGTCGTGCAGAAACTGCAACTGTTCTAGCAGAGATATTTCAAACACCTCGGCCACGGGTAAGATGCTGCAGGATTGGAGGATAGCGCACATTGTTACATTTTTTTAAGAAAGTTTTTAAGACTATGACAGGAAATTATAGGCCAGTGAGCCTGACATCAGGGTGGGAAAGTAATTGGAAAGTATTCTAAGTGACAGATATACAAGTATTTCAATAGACAGGAAATGACTAGGGATTGTCAATGTGGCTTTGTGCATGGCAGGTCATGTATAACCAAGCTTATTCAGTTTTTAAAGGAGGTTACCAGGAAAGTTGATGAAGACAAGGCAGGGATGTGGTCTACATGGATTTCACCAAGGCATGGGTGTTTGGACAAGAAGGTTCAGTCACTCAGCATTCAAGGATTCGGCAGTGACCTTGTGGGAGAAGCCAGAGTAGAAGGTTGCCACTCTGACTAGAGGTCAGTGGCTAGTTGTGTACAGCAGAGACTGGTGCTGGGTCTGTTGTTGTTTGTCATCTATCTCAACAATTTGGATGAAACTGTGTTAACTGGATCAGCAAATTTGCAAATGCCACTAAGATTGGGCATGTAGTACAGTGAGGAAGCTTGCAGTGGGATTTGGACAAGCTGATAAAATGGGCTGAAAATGGCAGGTGGAATTTAATGCAATCAGGTGTGAGGTGTTGCACTTTGGAAGGACAAACCAAGGTAGGTCTGACATGGTGAGTGGTAGAACAGAAGGATCTGGGAACACAGATCGGGAATTCCTTGGAAGTGGTATCACAGGTAGATTGAGTCATAAAGAAAGCTTTTGATATATTGTTTTTCCTCAATCAATGTAATGAGTACAGCAATTGGGATGTTATGTAGAAATTGTAAAGACGTTGGTGAGGCCTAATTTGGAGTAAAGTATTTGGTCACCTACCTACAGGAAAGATGTAAATAAGATGGAAAGAGTGCAGAGAGAGGAGATTTGATAGAGGTATGCAAAATTATGAGGGCATAGACAGGGTAAACACAAGCAGGCTTCTTAACAGGGGTTGAGTGAGATTACAACTAGAGATCATGAATTAAAGGTGAAAGGTGAAATATGAACGAGAGGGAACTTCTTCACTCAGAGGATGATGAATGTGGAGCAAGCTGTCAGTGCAAGTGGTAAATGCGGAGTTGATTTTAACACTTAAATGAAATTCGAAAAGGTACGTGGATAGGAAAGGTATGGAAGGCTATGGTCCAGGTGCAGTTTGATGGAACTAGCAGATTAATTGTTTAGTACAGACTAGGTGGGCTGTAGGGCCTGTTTCTGTGCTGTAGTATCCCATGACTCTAAAAAGCTACCAATGGAACCTCAGATCTCAGTGCCTGTAAAGTGGATTTGAGTTGTCAATATTAACCATATATCGAATTGATGGGAATTAAAATCACCTCAGATGATCTGATTTAGCTTCATGAGCTGAAAGGTTCATTCATTATTGTTGTGTACAGGTCAATAATTCCATATCAAAAATATGAAAGTTCTTTGGGAAACGCCATCAATGCTCTTATTCTTTCCCAAGTGGTGAAGTTGAAAGTGATATGTCATTCAATAAGGCTAAACAAGAAACAAATTCAAATTTGTTGAACACATTATTTTACCTCCTGTAAATATGGAATTATGCTACGTTCTCCCTGTCCAGAGTAGCGCCAGAAATGTTTATATTTCTGAGCTAATTACCCGAACTGCTTTAAAGAATAGAATTACTTTAAAGCTCTCCATGTGCACAGTAGTACAGAAATACATATATTGGGTTAGGTTCTGTTGGAGGGACCTGTACTTTGTAACTGCCACTTTGATCTGACACAGTAGACTAGTGCCAGTACAAGCCTTTGGCAGCAGTGTGCTCCTAACCGTCTGCATCAATGACTTGTTCCATGAATGACAACCAGTAAGTATTGCTCTGTCCATGGACCGTCCTGATGCTATCTGACACTTCATTCTCTCAGATGTTTTTCATTATCTCTGAATGTCTCCCGTTATCAAAAACATTTAGAAGCAGCTAAAAATGTAATTTAAAACAATATTAAATAGTAATAGACAATAGACAATAGACAGTAGGTGCAGGAGTAGGCCATTCGGCCCTTCTAGCCGGCACTGCCATTCACTGTGATCATGGCTGATCATTCACAATCAGTACCCCGCTCCTGCCCTCTCCCCATATCCCTTGACCCCACTATTTATAAGAGCTCTATCTAACTCTCTCTTGAATGCATGCAGAGACTTGGCCTCCACTGCCTTCTGGGGCAGAGCATTCCACATAGCCACCACTCTCTGGGTGAAAAAGTTTTTCCTCATCTCTGTTCTAAATGGCCTACCCCTTATTCTTAAACTGTGGCCTCTAGTTCTGGACTTACCCATCAGTGGGAACATGCTCCCTGCCTCCAGTGTGTCCAATCCCTTAATAATCTTATACGTTTCAATCAGATCCCCTCTCATCCTTCTAAATTCCAGTGTATACAAGCCCAGTCGCTCCAATCTTTCAACATATGACAGTCCTGCCATTCTGGGAATTAACCTTGTGAACCTACGCTGCACTCCCTCAATAGCAAGAATGTCCTTCCTCAAATTTGGAGACCAAAACTGCACACAATACTCCAGGTGGGGTCTCACCAGGGCCCTATACAGCTGCAGGAGGACCTCTTTACTCCTATACTCAATTCCTCTTGTTATAAAAGCCAGCATGCCATTAGCTTTCTTCACTGCCTGCTGTACCTGCATGTATCTTTCATTGACTGATGTACAAGAACACCTAGATCTCATTGTACTTCCCCTTTTCCTAACTTGACTCCATTTAGATAGTAATCTGCCTTCCTGTTCTTGCCACCAAAGTGGATAACCTCACATTTATCCACATTAAACTGCATCTGCCATACATTTGCCCACTCACCCAACCTGTCCAAGTCACCCTGCATTCTCATAACATCCTCCTGACACTTCACACTGCCACCCAGCTTTGTGTCATCAGCAAATTAGCTAATGTTGCTTTTAATCCCTTCATCTAAATCATTAATGTATATTGTAAACAGCTGCGGTCCCAGCACTGAACCTTGCAGTATCCCACTGGTCACAGCTGGTCACAGACCGAAAGGGACCAGTTAATCACTACTCTTTGTTTCCTGTCAGCCAGCCAATTTTCAGTCCATGTCGGTACTTTGCCCCCAATACCTTGTGCCCTAATTTTGCCCACTAATTTCCTATGTGGGACTTTATCAAAAGCTTTCTGGAAGTCCAGGTACACTACATCCAGTGGCTCTCCCTTGTCCATTTTCATAGTTACATCCTCAAAAAACTCCAGAAGATTAGTCAAACATGATTTTCCCTTCATATATCCATGCTGACTCGGACTGATCCTTCTACTGCTATCCAAATGTGTCGTAATTTCCTCTTTTATAATTGACTCCAACATCTTTCCCACCACTGACGTCAGGCTAACCGGTCTATAATTCCCTGTTTTCTCTCTCCCTCCTTTCTTAAAAAAGTGGGACAACATTAGCCACTCTCCAATCAGCAGGAACTGATCCTGAATCTATAGAACATTGGAAAATGATTACCAATGCGTCCATGATTTCTAGAGCCACCTCTTTAAATACCCTCGGATACCTTCACATAAGGGGGCAGGGATTCAGATTTCTGGATCATTGGGACCTCTTTTGGGGGCAGGAGTGACCTGCACAAAATGGACAAGTTGCACTTGAATCCGAGGGGGGCCAATATTCTGGTGGGGAGGTTTGCTAAGGCTATTGGGGAGAGTTTAAACTAGAATTGCTTGGGGGGTGGGAACCAAACTGAAGAGACAGAGTAAGAGGCAGTTGTCTCACAAATAGAGAAAGCTTGGAGACAGTGCTAGAGGGAGGATAGGCAGGTGATAGAGAAGGGACACGCTCAGACCGATGGTTTGAGATGTGTCTATTTTAATTCGAGGAATATTATGAACAAAAAGGATGGGCTTAGAGCGTGGATCTGTATTTGGAGCTATGATGTTGTGGTCATTACAGAGACTTGGATGGCTCAGAGTCAGGAATAGTTACTTCAAGTGCCAGGCTTTAGATTTTTCAGAAAGGACAGGGAGGGAGGAAAAAGAGGTGGGGGCATGACACTGTTGATCAGAGATAGTGTCATGGCTGCAGAAAAGGAACGAGACATGGAGGGATTGTCTACCTAGATACTGTAGGTGAAAGTTAGGAACAGGAAGGGGTCAATAACTCCACTGGGTGTTTTTTTATAGACCATCCAATAGTATCAGGGACATCGAGGAGCAGATAGGGAGACAGATTCTGGAAAGGTGTAATAATAACAGGGTTGTTATTGTGGGAGATTTTAATATCCCAAATATTGGTTGGCATCTCCCTAGAATGAGGGTTTTAGATGGGGTGGAGTTTGTTAGGTGTGTTCAGGAAGGTTTCTTGATACAATATGTAGATAAGCCTACAAGGGGAGAGGCTGTACTTGATCAGATATCGGGAAATGAACCTGGTCAGATGTCAGATCTCTCAGTGAGAGAGCATTTTGGAGATAGTGATCACAATTCTATCTCCTTTACCATAGCATTGGAAAGAGATAGGAACAGGTAAGTTAGGAAAGCATTTAAGTGGAGTAAGGGGAAATAACAGGCTATCAGGCAGGAACTTGGAAGCATAAATTGGGAACAGATGTTCTCAGGGAAATATACAGAAGAACTGTGGCAAATGTTCAGGGGATATTTGCATGAAGTTCTGCATAGGTACTTTCCAATGAGACAGGGAAAGGATGGTAGAGTACAGGAACCATGGTGTACAAAGGCTGTTGAAAATCTAGTCAAGAAGAAAAGAAGAGCTTACGAAAAGTTCAAGATATTTGAAAGCTTAAGAAAGCTTAAGCTTTGAGAGTTTAAGAAAGAAATTAGGAGAGCCAGAAAGGGCCACGAGAAGGCCTTGATGGACAAGAGGATAAGATGTGAGAGAATAGGACTAATCAAGAGGAGATAGCAGAGGTACTTAATGAGTACTTTGCTTCAGTATTCACTATGGAAAAGGACCTTGGTGATTGTAGGGATAACTTACAGTAGACTGAAATGCTTGAGCATGTAAATATTAAGAAAGAGGTTGTGCTGGAGCTTTTGGAAAGCAGCAAGTTGGATAGGTCACCAGGACCAGACGAGATCTACCTCACGCTAATGTGGGAGGCAAGGGATGAAATCGCTGAGCCTCTGGCAATGATCATTGCATCATCAATGAGGACAGGAGAGGTTCCAGAGGATTGGAAAGTTGCGGATGTTGTTCCCTTATTCAAGAAAGGGAGTAGAGATAGCCCAGGAAATTATAGACCAGTGAGTCTTACTTCAGTGATTGGTAAGTTGATAGAGAAAATCCTGAGAGGCAGGATTTATGAACATTTGGAGAGGCACAATATGATTAGGAATAGTCAGCATGGCTTTGTCAAAGGCCTTATGAGCCTGATTGAATTTTTTGAGGACGTGACTAAACATTGAAGAAGGTAGTGCAGTGGATGTAGTGTATATGGATTTCAGCAAGGCATTTGATAAGGTACTCTGTGCAAGGTTTATTAAGAAAGTAAGGAGGCATGGGATCCAAGGGGACATTGCTTAGTGGATCCAGAACTGGCTTGCCCACAGAAGGCAAGGAGTGGCAGTAAACTGGCCATATTCTACATGGAGGTCAGTGACCAGTGGTGTGCCTCAGAAATCTGTTCTGGGACCCTTACTCTTCGTGATTCTTATAAATAACTTGGATGAGGAAGTGGAGGGATGGGTTAGTAAATTTGCTGCTGACACAAAGGTTGGGGGTGTTGTGGATAGTGTGGAGGGCTGTCAGAGGTTACAGCAAGACATTGATAGGATACAAAACTGGGCTGAGAAGTGGCAGATGGAGTTCAACCCAGATAAGTGTGAAGTGGTTCATTTTGGTAGGTCAAATATTTTGTCAGAATATAGTATTAATGGTAAGACTCTCAGCAGTGTGGAGGATCTTGGGGTCCGATTCCATAGGACACTTAAAGCTGCTGTGCAGTTTGACTCTGTGGTTAAGAAAGCATGCAGTGCTCTGGTCTTCATCAATCGTGGGATTGAGTTTAGGAGCCGAGAGGTAATGTTGCAGCTATATTGGACCCTGGTCAGACCCCACTTGGAGTACTGTGCTCACTTCTGGTCACCTCACTACAGGAAGGATGTGAAAACCATAGAAAGGGTGCAGAGGAGATTTACAAGGATGTTGCCTGGATTGGGGAGCATGCCTTATGAGAATAGTTGAGTGAACTTGACCTTTTTTCCTTGGAGCGATGGAGGATGAGACACGACCTGATAGAGGTGTTTAAGATGATGCGAGGCATTGGTTGTTTGGATAGTCAGAGGCTTTTTTCCAGGCCTAAATGGCTAGCACAAGAGGGCACAGTTTTAAGGTGCTTGGAAGTAGGTACAGAGGAGATGTCAGGGTTAAGTTTTTTACACAGAGAGTGATGAGTGCATGGAATGTGCTGCCGATGATGGTGGTGGAGGCAGATACGATAGGGTCTTTTAAGAGACTCCTGGACAAGTACATGGAGCTTAGAAAAATAGAGGGCTATGGTTAACCCTAGGTAATTTCTAAGGTAATGGCATGTTTGGCATAGCTTTGTTGGCTGTAGGGCCTGTATTGTGCTGTAGGTTTTTTATGTTTCTATAAAAGTGTATAATCCAAATAAATTGGGTTATGATGAACCACTTAGCTATATTTACCTTTTAAATTAATATTTTTACAGTGAAGGTCAACAATTCCATTCAAACAAATGGAATCTGCCATCCATGCCTCTAGTGTTAAACTGATAGGCCAGATACAAAATTTATTCAGCCAGTCACTTCATTAATTATAGAATATCTGTGGTTTAATTTCCACTGGGAGCAAATTATTTCTTGATAATGTTTGTAACCAGAGAACTCCTACAACAGTTACTAAAACAAGAAGCCAAGAAGCCACAGATGGTACCTGCATTTTCCCAGTCAATGAACTTCCAGGATTCCTGATAAGAAATTCATATTTGGTGTTTTAAAATGCAAAACTAATAAATCAGATTCAGTTATTTGGTGCAGTTCCTGGGTTGAAAGAGTTGTACTAGCAACTTAGTAGTGTTTGAATAAGCAATATAGGTAATTTAAAACTGAATCAACAAAGAAGTTGTTGGAGGAACACAACGGGTCAGGAAGCATCTCTGGAGGGAAGTATAGAAACCTTAGGTTTAAATTCCCTCTATTCTTTAGAATGTATAGAAATCATTTTTCTCTCAGAGGATCTCTGGAAGTGAACTCCTGGAATTTCATGTTGCTGAGGATGATAGAGGCTACCCCACAATGTTGTGTGCATCTTGATGTCAATACCAATGTCCTTTTCATGTGCATCATCCATATATTTCCATCCCCTTCATATTTATGTGACTATCTAAAATCTTCTTTAACAAGCTGCCTCTGGTATCCCACTGTAGGAACTTACTACTCTCTAAGTAATAAAACTTGCCCCACACATGGTCTTTAAACCCTCCACCCTCAATCTGGAAATCAGATCCTGTGGTATTTGACATTTCTACCCAAGTGAAAATATTCTGACTGACTATCCCATCTATGCCCTTCATAATATTATAAACCTCCCTTTAGCCTCTGAAGCTCTAATGAGAACAATCCAACTTCCTCCACCTTACCGCTCATATCATCTAATCTAGGCAACTTCCTGGTAAACTGCACAACACGCCGGAGGAACTCAGCAGGTCGGGCAGCATCCATGGAAATGAACAGTCAATGCTTTGGGCCGAGACCCTTCGTTTTGGCCTGAAACGTTGACTGTTCGTTTCCATGGATGCTGCCCGACTTGCTGAGTTCCTCCAGCGTGTTGTACGTGTTGTTTTGACCCCAGCATCTGCAGAGTTTTTTGTGTTTCCTAGTAAACCTCTTTTGCGCCATCTCTGCAGTTCCTTCCTATAATGGGGCAACCAAAATTGCACGCAGTATTCCAAGTGCAGTCTGACTTCTTTCATACAGTTGCAACATGACTTCCTATTCTTATACTCAACATCCCTACCAATGGAGGCAAGCATCCACCTGTGTACTTTCTTTACCACCTTATCCACCTCTGCACTTTCTTTACCACCATATTTCCAGTGAAATGTGGACTTGGATCCCAAGATGCCTCTGTACTTCAATGCTGTTAAGAGGCCCACATCTAACTGTACAATTTCTCCTTTGATTTGACTTGCTAAAGTGCAACAACTCACACTTTGCTAAAGGAAACTCCACTTGCACTTCTTATCCATATCTGTAAATGATCTGTACCTGCTATATTTTTTGATAGTCCTTTACACTGTCCTTATATTCACTAATCTTGGCAGGGCATGTCTGAGGGCCCTGCTGGCATATCTCTGAAGCTATTTTGTTGTCTATTTGCCTTGTTAAGAACTTTAATTTCATGTTGAATGGATCCATGGTGGCCACTGCAAATAGACAACAAAACATGGGCAAAGCATGAGCAGTTTAGGGCAATTACTTAGACCAAATACCATGGTTGCAAAGGAGAAGCAATAACTGAAATCTGGATTTTCTGTGAGGAAATAAAAACTGTTATTGTTCAGAACAATTAATTTCAAAATACCACTGCATTCGAATTTTGGATGTTGCACTGTTGTTGATGTCATTTATGTGAATTATTTGCTGAAGGAAAACTACCAAGGGAACAAAACTCTCACTAAACAACGAGGTGCCAAATATTCTGAGTGACACTGAAGCACCCAGAAATGTGTGTGAAATTGCTGTACTCTGGGTGAACCAGATTTTCAACAGCACAGCACTGTTTTCGAAGTTCTGTGAACAGATTTACACTTGGTGGCCATTTTATTAGACACCTCCTGTACTTAATAAAGTGACCACCGAGTGTATGTTTATGGTCTTCTGCTACTGTGGCCACTAACCTTCAAGGTTCGATGTGTTGTGTATGGTCTTCTACACACCACTGTTGTAACGTGTGTTTATAATGTGTTATCTCAAAGGTTCAAAGGTCCAATTTAATGTCAGAGAAATGTATAGAATATACATCCTGAAATGCTTTTTGTTTGCAAATATCCAAAAAACAGAGAAGTGCCCCAGAGAATGAACGAGTTAAACGTGAGAACCTTGAAATCCCCCCCCCCCCCCCAGCTCCCCTCTCCCACACATGTGGCAGCAGGGCAACGATCCCCCCTCCCCCCAGCAAAAAAAAGTGCACTCGCTACCAAGCACAAGCATGAGCTAGGCGATAGCAAAGACACAGACTAGCAGTTACCCCAAAGACTTATCGCATTTCATCCGTCATTTGACAAACCACAGATTCTCTCTCTTCCTAATAATTTAGAAGGAGGTGTGCCCCATTTTCACATTGAGCAGGAGACATAACAACAACCCACTGGTTTACGATGTTAATAAGTCAGTTTTGTCACTTTTTATGAGCTCTGTGCCTGAAGATCGCAAAGATCTCAGGTCTTCGGGCCCACAGCAAAAGATTTTCTGGCTTCCACGACGACACACGAGTCTCTTGCTGTGACAGCAACCCTCGGTCCGCTCGACTCCAGAGCCCTGAGATCCTAGGCTTCCAAATACGAGCCAGACTCTCAGGCCAAACCGTTGGCATGCTGAAAAACAACGGCCGGTCCTGAAACCCCGAGAACGAGTCCCATTCCCGCAAAGAACTGAAGTCTATGTGTAACTCCAGGTCAGGGTCTTCAAAAGAACCTTGAAAGGTAAAATAAAGGTATTAAAGGTGGAAATAGAGCTGTTTCCGAAGATGCAAGCAAAGGAGTCACCGTTTAGCGCCATCTTAACTCCGCCTCCATCTTCCTGTCAGCTTGAACCAGTCTGGTCATTCTTCTCTGACAAGGTGTTCTCGCCCACAGAACTGCTGCTCATCATTAGACTTTTGTTTCTCACACCATTCTCTGTAAACTCTGGAGGCTGTTGTGCGTGAAACTCCCAGGAGATCAGCAGTTTCTGAGATTCTCAAACCAGCCTGTTTGGCATCAACAATCATTCCCATTGTCAATGTCACTTTGATCACATTTCTTCCCTATTTTGATGTTTGATCTGAACAACAACAGAACCTCTTGACCATGTTGGCAGATGCTTTTTTTTGCACTGAGTTGCTGCCACATGATTGGTTGATTAAGATATTTGCATTAGCAAACCAGTGTACAGATATGCCTAATAAAACATACTATTTTCATCCTTTCAGGAAATGTTGATGAGAATAAAATGGCCAATTTGGAGAATGAGGATAAAATGGGCAAATTCAAGGCCTCCAAAAAATGTACAGCAGGTATATTGTGTTCGCTTTTTATGTACCAGAATAAATCCTTTTGTTGATGGTCTTGCAGCATGCAATGGATTAAAGTGGATTAGTGAATTATTTGCACAGTCATGGTGAGAAGTTAATTTGTGATTTCTGCATTATGACAGAAGAAACAGAAGCAGAAGTAAGTAATTTCCTCAACACTGATCTGTCATAAGTTGCACGGGGTCTGCAAGGAAAGAAATTTCCAGTTCCTAGTGAGTAAGGTTGCTATTAAACAAGCACTATTTGATGGCCAGTCTACAGTTGTGTTTCAGTGGGACAAGGACTTCTGAAATAGGGAGTTAAGATTCACCAGAGAAGTACTCATCTCTGACTGATGTTTTTTGTGCAATTCATAAATACTTTTCACATGTAACTCATGCTGTCTCAGGGTGGGAGGCCCTGGCTCTGAATGCATTGCCTGGAAAAACTATTTTTCTGTTGCACTGTTATTTTTCTCGGCACTGATAATTTTCATGCTAGAGATCTTTAGTTGGGAAGGTTGAGAAAACTTCACACTGGATGGGTTCTTGGCAATGCTGTCAAACAAGACTGAAAATCTTCAATATGCTGCAGAAGCTAGGATGATTGAACATAAACTAACATTTGATAGGTTAATGATCTCCTCATAAAGAATCCTCTTTAAAAGAGTAACCATAACATGATGGAATTTTATATCAACTTTGAGGCTAATGCACTTGTGTCTGAAACGATGGTCATAAATTTAAAAATCAATTTGGCTAAGTTGGGAAATAAGGTTTAAAAGTACAGTAGTAGGTGTGCAGTGGCAGAAATTTAAATACAATTTTAATTATTTTAAATAAATATTCATACCACTAAGGAATTGAAAGTCTTCACAGAAGCTGACTAATGAGAGAAACTAGTGGTGGTATAAGACTGGACTGAATAAAAGACATGTAATTGTGGAAGGCCTAAGGATTGGAAACATTGAGATATTGGCAAAGGCTGATTTAAAAAAAAAAGGAAGAAAATCAAAAATAAGATTATATAAGAAGAAGAGTATATGATTTTGCCCCTTGTGTTCTCTAGCATTTGATCTAATTTTATTTTACCTGGGTAGTCCCTTCCTGTATTAACTCTATATCTAATAATTCCCTTAATATCTAATTATCTCTCAATGATTACCTTTAATGACTGAGTTTTCACAGGCCCCTGAGTAAAGAATTACAAGCAATCAGTATCACTAAGTGAATAAATTTCTTCTTTTCTGTCCAGAAGGGCCAATCTCTAGCTTTGAGATTATGAACCCTGGTTCAAATACCCCAGGCAGTGGAAACAAATCTCCTCATCCAACCTGTAAATCCTCTTAAGTATTTTTCATGCCTCAATATCACAAGGTGTTCTCCTACTTAGTTTCCCCTCGTAGGATAAATGACATGGCAGGAATCAATTTGGTGAACTTTCATTACACGCACTCTTATCTTACTCACACGGTCGGGAGACAAGACTTGTACAGTCTAAAGTTTGCACCAAATAACTGAAGCAAGATGTCTCTACTAACATACTCAAACCCTCCTGCAATAAAGTTTAAAATAAGTTTATTATCAAAGTACATACATATCACATATACAACCCTGAGATTTATTTATTTGTGGGCATTCACAGTAGATACAAAGGAACACAATAGAATCAATGAAAATCTATGCCTAAAGATGGATTAAAAAAAATCAATATGCAAAAAATGACAAATTGTGATTATACAAAAATAGTAATTAATTACTAAATATTATTGAGAACATGAGTTGTAGAGTCCTTGAAATTGTTATTTGCTTCCCTAATTGCCTGCTGCTCCTATTAAATGGAAATGGAAGAAGCAAGAAAGTAACAAATGTAAGCTTTCATGTGCAAAATGCTGAAGGAACTCAGTAGGTCAGGCAGCATCTATGGAAATGAATAAAGAGTCAATGTTTGAGGCTAAGACCCTTCTTCAGGACTGAACTGGAATGGGGAAGAGGCCAGAATAAAAAGGTGGAGGAGTGGAAGGAGAACAAGCTAGAAGCTGATAGATGAAACCAAATGGGTGGAAAAGGTAAAGGGCTGGAGAAGAAGGAATCTTATAGGAGAGAAGAATGAACCATAGGAGAAAGGGAAGGAGGAGAGGACCCAAGGGGAAGTGATTGTCAAGTGAGAAGAGGTAAAAGGCCAGAATGGGGAATGGAAGAAGAGGGGATGGGGAGGAGTTTTTTTTACTGGAAGGAGAAATCAATATTTATGTGATCAGGTTGGAGGTTACCCAGATGGAATATAAGGTGTTGCTCCTCCACCCTGAAGGTGGCTTCGCTTTGGCGCAATTTATGACAGAACTCACCAAATGTAGAGGAGGGTGAATAGGGTACAATAGTCCACCCCAGCAAATTCGCAGGTCAAGTGTTGCCTCACCCTGAAGGACTGTTTGGGGCCCTGAATGGAGGTGAAGGAGGAGGTGTACAGGCAGATGCAGCAATGTGGCCACTCACAGATGTAAGCTTTGCTTCTTTAAAAAATAATGGAGAAGAAGAAAATGACAGACATTGAGGAAAGAATTGCATCTGTGAAATCGAAAGCAATGCTAACAATAGTAGGAAATAAAGGGAGGGGCAAAATGGAGAGAAAACATTAGAACCATTATTAATCATAAGAAAATGGGAACTAACCTTAAAAAGACTTGTATACTTCAGAATGAAGAAGCAACAGTACACTTAAAAATCAGAACATGATTAGACGGTGAATATGGTTTTAAAACGGGCAAATCAACTTTGGCATATTTTAGTTGTGAAAATTAACAGGACAAAGGAGAACCAGTGTATATGGTGCAATTGTTGTTTGAAAGTTCTTTAGGTTTACAAAGTTACTGTACAAGATAAGGACGTGATATTAATAATAATATGTTGGCATTGCTGGGGGATTGGTTACCTGATTGGAAACAGAGAAGCATTTGTTTTCATGTTAGTAAGCAAAAACCACAGAGATGCCACAGGCACCAGTGGCATAGACTCAGCTATTTGCCATTTACATTAATCTAAGATGATCTGACTAAGTGTACTGTACCCATAGTTGCTGACAACATGGAGATATCTGGGAAAATATGTGGTAAGGACACAAATATTTGTAAACCATTAAGTGACAGTGATTATCGTGAGTGTAAAATTGTAGGTTTTGATTAGTTGAATGAAAAAAAGACATCATTAATTAAATGATGGAGATAAATAAGTATTCGTAGAGATCTGGGTTTCTTTGTGAAAGGAACAGAAAAATAATATATATAACAGATATATCAAGTAACTAGGAAGGCACATAGAATTTGAGCCTTAACTTCAAGGGAGATAGAATTCAAAAGCAGGAAAATCATACTGCAACTTTATAGGATTATGATAGGACCACAGCTGGAGAACAGAAAAGAAGTAATTTTTTAAAAAAAATTCTAAGGGGGCTTAATAGAGTGGGTGCTGAGAGGTGGAGAGGTAGTGATAGTGGGTGCTAAAATCTAGAAAAAGAGGGCATTCTCTCAGTCACTTAACACTGAAGTGAGAAGACATTTCTTCATTCAAAATCTTTGGAATTCTCCACTTTCGAATCCTGAAGCACGTTCACAGTTGTAGAAGAGACTGTTAAGCTACATGAGGATCTAACATCAGCAACCTGATCAGCAGCTATCTTACTGATTATTAATAGGCAGCTTAGGGGCCATGCTGCATACTAATGTACCAATGTGAAATCAATTTACCCACGAGACGAGTGTTACATCTGAGCTCTCCAAATGAGTGATGCTTTAGTGAATCACTAAATCATGTTGGGAATCAGCTTGAGCTTCTCTTAATGCCAATTGGATGGTGATGAATCAACATATAGGACGGAGATTGAAAATCTGGCTGAGTGGTGCCATAACTATAAATCAGTGTCAGCAAGCTGATTATTGACTTCAGGAGAAGGAAACCAGCGATCTGTGAGCCAGTCCTCATTGGAGGATCAGAGGTGGAGAGGGTCAGCAACTGTAGATTCCATAGTGTTATTATTTTGGAAGATCTGTCCTGGACCCAGCAACGATGAAGAAAGCACAGCAGCACCTGTATTTCCTTAGAAGTTTGCAAAGATCCAGCATGACATCTAAACCTTTAGCAAACTTCTGTGGATGTGTAGTGGAGAATATATTGACTGGCTGCATCACAGCCTGGTGTGGAAATGCCAATACCCATGAATGGATAATCATACAAAGATAGTGGATTCAGCCCAGTACATCATGGGTAAAGCCCTTCCAACCATTGAGCACATCTACATGAAATGCTGTTTGATCGAGGAATGACTGCACAGGATGTTAGCGAGGTAGACCAGTGGGAACAGTATAAAAGGAGATAATTTTTTTCTTTGGCGGTTTGATAGAGGAACGACTGCACAGGCATGTGGACGTCAGCGAGTTAGACCAGCGGGAATAGTTTAAAAAGGAGACAGATTTATAGAGCAGGCATTGGAGTAGAAGTCGACCAAGTGGGAGGGCTTTGGCTCAACGGAGCTTCAGCGATAACTGATCGAGGCAAGGTTGGTTACCTGTGAAGAATAGAAAAAGGAAGTATGTCTCTGATGCTGATGTTCTGTACTGGGTGTCAGATGTGGGAAGTCTGGGCTCAGAAGGTTACATCTGCACCAGGTGCATCAAGCTGCAGTTCCTTAGGGACTGGGTTAGGGAAATGGAGCTGCAACTCGGTGACCTTCGTCTGGTCAGGGAAAGTAAGGAGGTGATAGAGAGGAACTATAGGCAAGTAGTCACACTGTGGCCTCGGGAGACAGATAAGAGGGTAACAGTCAGAAAAGGGAGGGCAAGGGTCAGATACTAGAGTACCCCTGTGGCTGTCCTCCTTAACAATAAGTACTCCTGTTTGAGTACTGTTGGGGGGGGGGCGCTGTCTAGGGGAAGCAACAGCAGCTGCACCTCTGGCACAAAGTCTGTCCCTGTTGCTCAGAAGGGTAGAGAAAGGAAGAAGGCAGTAGTAATAAGGAACTCTATAGTTAGGGGGTCAGACAGGCAATCTGTGGATGCAGGAAAGAAACACGGATGGTGTTTGCCTCCCAGCAGCCGGGGTCTGGGATGTTTCTGATTATGTGCATGATGTCCTGAAGTGGGAAGGTGAACAGCCAGAGGTCGTGGTACCAACAACATAGGCAAGAAAAGGGAGGAAGTCCTGAAGAAAGACCAGGGAGTTAGGAAGGAGGTTGAAAAGCAAGTCCTCGAGATTACTACCTGTGCCACGTGACAGTGAGTATAGGAATAGAGTGAGGTGGAGGATAAATGCGTGGCTAAGTTATTGGAACAGGGGGCAGTGATTCAGATTTTTGGATCATTGGGACCTCTTTTGGGGCAGATGTGACCTGTACAAAAAGGACGGGGTTGCACTTGAATCCGAGGGGGACCAATATCCTAGCAGGGAGGGTTGCTAAGGCTGTCAAATCAAGTACAGCCTCTGGCCGATTGGGAGACAGATTCTGGAAAGCTGTAATAATAACAGGGTTGTCATGGTAGGAGATTTTAATTTCCGAAACATTGATTGGCATCTCCCTAGAGCAAGGGGATTAGATGGGGTGGAGTTTGTTAGGTGTGTTCAGGAAAAGTTCCTGACACAATATTTAGATAAGGCTGTACTTGATCTGATATTGGGAAACGAACCTGGTCAAGCGTCAGGTCTCTCAGGAGGAGAGGATTTTGGAGATAGTGATCACAATTCTATCTCCTTTACCATAGCATTGGAGAGAGATAGGAATGGATAAGTTAGGAAAGCATTTAATTGGTGTAAGAGGAAATTTGAAGCAATCAGACAGGAACTTGGAAGCATAAATTGGGAACAGATGTTCTCAGGGAAATGTACAGCAGAAATGTGGCTAATGTGGCATACTGCATAGGTATGTTCCAATGAGATAGGGATAGGATAGTAGGGTACAGGAACCGTGGTGTACAAAGGCTGTTGAAAATCTAGTCAAGAGGAAAAGAAAAGATTACCAAAAACTAGGTAATGATAGAGATCTAGAAGATTATAAGGCTAGCAGGAAGGAGCTTAATGAAATTAGAGAGCCAGATGGAGCCATGAGAAGGCCTTGGCGAGCAGGATTAAGAAAAACCCCAAGACATTCTACAAGGACGTGAAGAGCAAGAGGATAAGATGTGAGAGAATAGGACCAATCAAGAATGACAGTGGAAAAGTGTGTATGGAACCGGAGGAGATAGCAGAGGTATTTAATGAATACTTTGCTTCAGTATTCACTACAGAAAAGGATTTTGGCAATTGTAGGGATGACTTACAGTGGATTGAAAAGCTTAAGCAACTAGACATTAAGAAAGAGGATGTGCTGGAGCTCTTGGAAAGCATCAAGTTGGATGAGTCTCTGGGACCGGATGAGAGGTACCCCAGGCTACTGTGGGAGATGAGGGAGGGGATTGCTGATTCTATGGCGATGATCTTTGCATCATCAATGGGGATGGGAGAGGTTCCGGAGCAATGGATGGTTGCATATGTTGTTCCCTTATTCAAGAAAGGGAGTAGAGCTAGCCCAGGAAATTATAGACCAGGGAGTCTTACTTCAGTGGTTAGTAAGTTGATAGAGAAGATCCTGAGAGGCAGGATTTATGAGCATTTGGAAAGACATAATATGGTTAAGAATAGTCAGCATAGTTTTGTCAAAGTCAGGTCGTGCCTTATGAGCCTGATTGAATGTTTTGAGGATGTGATTAAGCACATTGATGAAAGTAGAGCAGTGGATGTAGTGTATACGCATTTCAGCAAGGCATTTGATAAGGTACCCCATGCAAGGCTTATTGAGAAAGTAAGGAGGCATGGGATCAAGGGGACTTTGCTTTGTGGATCCAGAATTGGCTTGTTCACATAAGGCAAAGAGTAGTTGTAGACGTGTCATATTCTGTATGGAGTTCAGTCACCAGTGGTGTGCCTCAGAGATCTGTTGTAGGACCCCTTCTCTTTGTGATTTTTATAAATGACCTGGATGAGGAAGTGGAAGGATGGGTTAGTAAATTTGCTGATGACACAAAGTTTGGAGGCGTTGTGGATAGTGTGGAGGGCTGTCAGAGGTTACAGTGGGACATTGATAGGATGCAAAACTGGGCTGAGAAGTGGCAGATGGAGTTCAACCCAGATAAGTGTGAGGTGGTTCATTTTGGTAGGTCAAATATGATGGCAGAATATAGTATTAATGGTAAGACTCTTGGCAGTGTGGAAGATCAGAGAGATCTTGGGGTCTGAGTCCATAGGACACTCAAAGTGCTGCACAGGTTGACTGTGTGGCTAAGAAGGCGTACGTGTATTGGATTGAGTTAAAGAACCGAGAGGTAATGTTACAGCTATTTAGGACCCTGGTCAGACCCTACTTAGAGTACTGTACTCAGTTCTGGTCACCTCACTACAGGAAGGATGTAGAAACCATAGAAAGGGTGAAAAGGAGATTTACAAAGATGTTGCCTGGATTTGGGAGCATGCCCTTTAGAATAGGTTGAGTGAACTTTTCTCCTTGGAGTGGTGGAGGATGAGAGGTGAGTTGATGAGAGGCATTGATTGTGTGGATAGTCAGAGGCTCTTTCCCAGGTCAGAAATGACTAACGTGAAAGGGCACAGTTTTAAGGTACTTGGAAGTGGGTACAGAGAAAATGTCAGGGTTAAGTTTTTATGCAGAGAATGGTGAGTGTGTGGAATGGACTGCTGGTAACGGTGGTGGAGGCAGATATGATAGGATCTTTTAAGAGACTCCTGGATAGGTACATGGAGTTTAGAAACAAAGAGGGCTATGGGCAACCCTAGGTAATTTCTAAAGGAAGTACATGTTCAGCAGAGCATTGTGGTCTGAAGGGCCTGTATTGTGCTGTAGGTTTTCTATGTTTCCCATCATCAGTGACTCCCACCACCCAGGACATGTTCTCCTCTCGCTGCTGCCATCAGGAAGGTGGTACAGGAGTCTCCGGACTCTCACCACCAGGTTCAGGAACTGTTATTACCCCGCAACCATCAGGCTCTTGAACCAAAAGGAGTAACTCCATTCACTTTCACTTGCCCTATCACTTGTTTCCACAAACTATGGACTCACTTTCAAGAACTCTTCATCTCATATTCTCAATATTTACTTCTTATTTATTATTATTATTATTATTTCTTTGTTTTTTTATTGCAGTTTGTTGTCTTTTGCACTCTGGTTGAATGCCCAAGGTGGGCAGTCTTTCATTGATTCTATTATGTTATTATTCTACAGATTTATTCAGTATGCCCACAAGACAATGAATCTTAGGCTTGTATATGGTGACATATATGTACCTCAATAATAAATTTACGTTGAATTTTGACTTGGAACTAAATAGCCATTTAGAAATCTGTTGATTCATTGCCTGCTTTCAAGTGGTAACGTGTTCTAAGTTCCTGTCATACAGCCAAGTTGACGCAAGTTCTGCGAACATGGTGGACATGCTATGTTGGTGCCAGCATGTGTAGTAATACTTGTTGGCTGCCCCCCTAGGTTGGGTTGGTTGTTCAGTGTATGTTTCAATGTGCATGTGATAAATAAAGTGAATCTGAATCCATTAATTTTCTCTAATACTGCTGATAACTCAAAGGAATAATTGTAATCTCTGTTTTTTTTTTAACAGATTCTAGTGGTTCAACTCCAAGCCTGTTCCTGAACGCCAGGCAGTTTGTATTCTGGATACTGTCTCTGATGTTGCAGTTCATTCTCTACTCTGCATTTGAATAGATACATTGAAAATAATGTCAGCCATTTGCTTCAGAATCTCCAACTGGACCAAAAGAAAATTGTGTAGTACGTTTAAATAAATCCAGGGGTTTTACTTTTCTGATTTTCTTAGATGGCACCAGATGGTCCATTCTTAGATTTGCACTTTATTTTTCTATGAATCAATACATATTGCCTTAAAATTAGGATCTTTCAAATGATGACATATGAATACTTTACTTCCTGCTATTTAAAAGAAGTAGGATAATGGTCCCATTAAAACAAGAAAGGAGTACGATGAGGTAGAATTTTGTTCTGGGTCACATGTGCCAAACACAGCACAGCTGCAACTGAGAGTTTGCATGCCATTTCTGTTCCATTAAGTGAGTACAACTAAACTCCTACAGTGAAGCACAACATACAGTTGCTACTCTAGTTTAGCCTGTGTGGCCAAGGTCAAATTTCTATACTGAGTCACTCATGGGGTGGCACTGTAATGTGGTAGTTAACACAACATTTTACAGTACAGGCAACTCAGGTTCAATTCAATAAGGAGTTTATATGTTCTCCCTATGAACACGCGTGTTTCCCCGAGTGTCCCGGTTTCCTCCTCAGTCCAAAGATGTTCCGGTTTGTAGGTCAATTGGTCATTGTAAGTTGTCCCGTGATAAGGATAGAGTTAAATCAGGGGATTGCTGGGCAGAGTCGCTCAAAGAGGCAGAAGGGTTGTATGAATACATAAATAAAAATAGGTACTTGTACATTAATGTTCCAAGAGTATAATCTTAAGGCATCAAAGATCTAAGGTGTCAAAAATAATGAACTCAAAGGTATGTATCTTGGTAAATATTTTACAAAAATGATATATAAAATAGGTACTTGAATAAAATTCAAGTGCAAATTCAAATTGTTCGAAGTACATTTTTATCAAAGTATGTATCCATTATATAACCTTAAAATTTGTCTCCTAACAGGCAGAAATTGTGCATTATCTAACTTAAATTACATGATCAAAATTAGTATATTTACATCCCAACCCATGCTGGTAGAAATAGTAGTATGTGGTCAAGGCAATAATGATGCAAGGTGAGTTTAAACTGCAAGATAAAGTTGCACTGTAATTCGTGCTGGCATATGACTCTTATATAGAGCATGATTTAACAATATACTCTCTACCCAATTTGGATAAATTCAGAAATTACAGCCTTCATCTGAAGATTAGGTAGTTTACTTAACACTTCATTACAATTTATTAAAATAAACTTTGAATATGGCTCTAATGATTTCCTCAATTTAAAGTTCATTCTGTTTTACATTATGTGAAAGATTAAAAGCAGAATTTTCAAATTGTACTTTTCAAGCTCTTTGGACATCTCAAAGTGATTTAGAGCCAATTAAATACTATAGAAGCATAATCACAAATGTAATGTGGTCAGAACTATTCTGTTACTGACAATCATCACAATGACATTCTCACTGAGATTGCTTGTTGGATAATAGAAATGGCAGTATTCAGTCCACTCTGCCCTGATGGTATTGAGGAGGGCCAGCAGTAACCTGCTCTAGTTCTTCCTGTCCTTATCTTCCTTTGTGTCTATTTGCCCTTATTTTGCCGTCTCCATTTCTGCTTCAACAACTACCTATGACAAAGCACGCCAGCAATGGAGATCTGACTTGGGTTCATACCTTTAATTAATATACTTATTTGATTCACCCTTTGCACTCGCCACCCAAAATCGTGACCCTTGCCCACAATCCAACTCCCCCACTGATGCCTGACTTGTGCAGCCCCGACACAGACTGACTTTTTCACTGCCTGATTCAACTGCTATCAGTGCCCCCCATCACTGATGTATTTCCAGCCCCACCACCAATGCACAGTAGCCAGCTCTTGCGCTAGTACACCCACAAAGCCTCTCATCAGCCTATTTACATACAGGCATAGCTTGTGAAGGAAAGACTCTGAGTTATTGAAATTGTTAGCAATGAGCACTCAAGTTATATATTCTGAGAAAGCAACACACAAAGTGCAGGAGGAACTCAGCAGGGCAGGCAGCATATAAGGAAAAGAGTAAACAGTCGAAGTTTCAGGCCAACACCCTTCACCAGTCCTGATGAAGGGTCTTGGCCTGAGACGCTGATGTTTACTCTTTTCCATAGATGCTACCTGACCTGCTGAGATCCTCCGGCATTTTGTGTGTGTTGCTTGGATTTCCAGCATCTGCAGATTCTCCTGTGTTTGTGATACAAAGGCAGTATGTCAAAATTTATCACTTCTCTACTTTCAACAGAGCTGTAACTTGCATATCACTTGGATCTTTGAGAAATCTCTATTTCCAAATGACTCATTTACTGGACAGTTTAGTTCCTGTGCTCACCACTTTTTGACTTCCTTGAGTATTCTGGGACAATTCGCCTTTTGGCCTACTTGAATAATAATGTCCTGAAAGTGTCCACGTGCTCTTCAGTTAATCAGTCACTCCCAGCATATTTCTTTCAAGCTGCTTTCAGTTTTGAGTGGCCTTCATCTTTGTTCCATCATGATTATGATTTTATTTTTGAAATTTTTAGAAGTACATTTTATTTATACTGATTGCTCTATTTCAATAACTCTATCAATCTCTCTTTATTAAGACCAATATTATCTTTAACTGCAAATACTTAGCAGTTAATCAATGCTGTCAGGAAATCTGCTTATCTGCCATTTCTTTCACATGCCTATCCTGTTCATGCCAAATTTTGTATCAGTAAACAAAAATATTTCCCGGGGTAACTTGTATCGGAAATAAGTCCAGCCTGGAGTGACCACAAGCCAGGAAAGAACTGGATATAGTATGAGGCAGCCATTGATCCCAAGGGATCATGGGTTTGCGTCTCTGGTGGACTGTGTCCTCTCCAGGGCACAAGCCTGGGTGGGAAGAACCGGTTCCCCCTCTCCACATCACTGATGTAGTCCAAGGGAAGGGCAAGCGCTGGTACAGCTTGGCACCAGTGTCGTCTGAGAGGTTGCCAGAGTGAAGTTGTAAACAACATCAAAGTGCCTTAGGGACCCCGCCTCCAGTTTTCTTCCTCGGGGTTTACTCCCAAAGTCTTTCCCATGGGTGGGTATGGCCGCAAGGCAGCGGGTGTTTCTTCTCCTAGGAGGGTTGCCATCCAAGGATGATGAGCCCCACCTGCTCAAAGCAATGTGCCAGTATCCAGCTTTTCCCCTTCTCTTGTCAGTGGAAACAGTTCCGCCAGGCCTAGTAGCTAAGCCACACATGAAGGCCAAGAGTTGGACTTGGGTGTCAGAGGCTGTTAGAGATGCGCACCAGTTGGAGCACTTTATAGGCAGTGGGAGCTTATCCCCACTATAACCCCGGCCATGACAACCTTAGGGACCAATTGGATATAACACCTGATAAATTCAAGTTACTCTGATAGATTTCTGTGCATATTTACCAAACTCCCTTCGAGTTCATTGTAGATTGATCATTATTGTCTTAATATTTTCCTTCTAATTAAACTTGTCACATAAACATAAACACATGTTACTGTTGATAATTGATAAAGTACTATCCAATGCCACTTAGTTGGTCATCAGATTGTGTGTGGTCAGTCTTGGAATTTTGTTTAGTGTAGGTTAAAATATTACAGTTTTCATTCTTAGGAATTTAAAGCTGACTTAATTAGCCAGTTTGAATTAGTTTATCTATGTGTTGGTATGACTCTTTTCAAAGAGATAATGGAATATAATCTGTATTGTGATTATCTTTGTATTGGGTTATTTAGATGTCAAATGGCAAATTAATAGTTCAGGAACTTGGGAAGTAAATTCCATGAATGGGTTAAAAGAAACAGAATTAAATGTGGGGGAATCAACTGAATGAAGATTCATTTAAACTGTAATTCAATTGATGGAACTGTTATTATTATTGAAATTGAAGGAAATTGTGGGATGGGACAGTGTGAAGGTAATGGGCATCACTAGTTTACCATCCAAGGCTTGAAGTTGTAAAATACAATCAAAGAAAGGACAACAGATTTATAATTAGAACAGTAAAATGAAAAGTACTGAAAAAACTATTTTAAACAGTTCTGTTTACATTAATTTTGGGTTGCTTTGTATTTTCTCAAATGTTTTGCTTGTTTAAATGCTGCCTGTTTTGCATTATAGAAGTGGTAAGTGCTTATAAAGTAATGGACAAGGAGAAAATTAATTTATCCTGATATCACGTATGTGAAAACAGTCACCTGAAAGACAATTTTGGTGTATGTTTTTCCTTTTTGAGCAATTCTAGAAATCTTTAAATGTACTTTTTGTACCTGTTTTGATTTTTCAACTTTGATCAAGAAATGTTATTACAAAAACCATGATAAAAGTCATGATTACCCTTCCCCATTCTGTTTTTATCCTGGCTTATCCACTGTCTCCATCAAGGGACATCAGCAACTTTATCAATGTGACTGGTCTTCACTCTTGATAGACGCTAAGGTAAACAAGTGGTTATGGACAAACATTTAACATACTTAGAATTCTATTCTTACTCGGGCAGAATACAGGACAGATTTAAAAAATAAGGTATACTGATTTATTTCATCTCTGTAATGCAGGAGACAGAGCTCATAGAGTAGGGTCCAAACAACTATGATCTAATTACTGTTCAGTCTGTCCTATGTGACTTAGCAATGTGCCAGGCCAAAATTAAACCAATTAAACAATGAGAAAGGTTGTCTGTCATTTTTTTAAACTGTGTTGCTCCTTGCTTACCAAATCAGAGGCTGTGTCTGAACTTGTCATTTGGCCCACAATGTTGTGAACCAGCTAAAAGGCAAACCAAAAACACTAATCCCTCCTACCCAGGTAATGTCCATATCCTTCTATTTTTCTCACAACCATGTGCCTATCTAAACATCTCTTAAACATCTCTAATGTATTTGTCTCTACCACCATTTCAGTCATCCACCACTCTCTGAGTAAAAAACTTACCCCTCACATCCCCTTTGAACATAACTCCTCTCACCTTCAATGCACACCCTCTGCTATTAGACATTTCAACCCTGGGAAACAGATACTCCCTAACTATGCCCCTTATAATCTTATAAACCTCTATCAGATCTCCTCTCAGCCTCTGCAACTCCAAATAAAACAACCCAAGTTTATCTAGCACGTCATGATATCATAGGCCCTCTAAACCAGGCAGCATTTTGGTATACCTTTTCTGCATCCTCTCCAAAGCCTCAATATCCTTCCTATAGTGGGACAACCAGAACTGTATGCAATACTCCAGATGTGGCCTAACACGAGGAAATCTGAAGATGCTGGAAATTCAAGCAACACACACAAAATGCTAGTGGAACGCAGCAGGCCAGGCAACATCTATAGGGAGAAGTGCTGCCGACGTTTCGGGCCGAGACCCTTCATCAGGACTAACTGAAAGGAAAGATAGTAAGAGATTTGAAAGTAGGAGGGGGAGGGGAAAATGCGAAATGATAGGAGAAGACCGGAGGGGGTGGGGTGAAGCTGAGAGCCAGAAAGGTGATTGGCAAAAGGAATATAGAGCTGGAGAAGGGAAAGGATCATGGGACGGGAGGCCTAGGGAGAAAGAAAGGGGGAGGGGAGCACCAGAGGGAGATAGAGAACAGGCAGAGTGATGGGTAGAGAGAGAGGGGAAGTTAGAGAAATCAGTGTTCATGCCATCAGGTTGGAGGCTATCCAGACAGTATATAAGGTGTTGTTCCTCCAACCTGTGTGTGGATTCATCTTGACAGCAGAGGAGGCCATGGATAGACATATGAGAATGGGAATGGGACATGGAATTAAAATGTGTGGCCACTGGGAAATCCTGCTTTCTCTAGCAGACAGAGCGTAGGTGTACAGCAAAACGGTCTCCCAGTCTGCGTCGGGTCTCACCAATATATAAAAGGCCACACCAGGAGCACCGGACGCAGTATACCACACTAGCCGACTCACAGGTGAAGTGTCGCCTCACCTGAAGGACAGTCTGAGGCCCTGAATGGTGGTGAGGGAGGAAGTGTAAGGGCAGGTGTAGCACCTGTTCTACTTACAAGGATAAGTGCCAGGAGGGAGATCGGTGGGAAGGGATGGGGGGGTGGGGACGAGTGGACAAGGGAGTCGCGTAGGGAGCGATCCCTGAAAAAAGAGGGGGGGGGGAGGGAAAGATGTGCTTGGTAGTTGGAGATATGGCCTAAACAGAGTTTTATAGATTTGCAACATAATCTCTTGACTCTTGACTTGCCAAAGCTTTTCCACATGGAAATAGCAGTACGGCTGCACAGCTTTACAGTGCCAGCTGTAAGATAGGGATTCGATTTCCACTGTTGTCTGTAAGAAATTTGTGTGTCCTCCCTATGACTGCCTGGTTTTCCTCCCACATTCCAAAGACATTAAAGTTAGGGCCTGTGAATTATGGGCATGCTATGTTGGCACTGGAAGTGAGGTGACACTTGTGGGCAGCCCAGCACAATCCCCATTGATTTGATTTAATGCAAACAGCACATTTCACTGTTGGTTTGATATACATATGACAAGAATACTAATCTTTTATCATTTCCTAAATAGAATGTACTGTATGCCTCGAACAGCAGCCTCAGCAATGTCCAGGATACTCAACATCTTTAGCATCGTGCATCCTTACTGATTGGCATTCCATCCACCACCCCAAATATTCATGTCCTTCATGTTTAACGCAATGTACACTGTCTATTACATATGCTGCAGTTATTCACCAAGATCTCTTTACTGGCAGCATCGCTAGTTGCAACACCTCAGTTGACAAAGACAGTGAGACACTCTGTACACTCATTTCTCCAAGTTAAACACTGCACCAATTTGAAATAGATCACCTTTTCCTGCATTGTCTCAAATTCCAATTACATTCACTGCAAGATCTGCCACTATTCAAAAAGGCAGCTCACTATCTTAAAAATTTGGTCAAATAAAGCTAGCTTTGAAGGTGAAACCCACATTCTAATGAAATGTCACAACCAATTATTGACTTTTCAATAAAACCATAAGACAAAAGTGCAGAAGTAGGCCATTTGGCCCATCAAGTCTATTCTCCCATTCTATAATGACTTCCATTGAGATGTGGTGTGCTCAACCTACAGGGTTAACCAAAGGTGTTATCATCTTTGTTAAACTTTTTTTTATGATTGCAAGACCCTGTTGGACATTAAGAACTTAAAGTACTACAGGTGTACTCCTTCAGTAAATTGTTCGTTGGCAGAGAAACTGAAGGAACCGTGATGTTACTTGCAACAGAGGGGTATCAGCTGGCGAAGGAGGTGTGCAGATAACAGTGTGTCCACTATCCTGTTGCAAGCCGGATTCATTAGTTTATAGCTGAACAGTGGTGGAGCTGCTATATGTACTTGTTATTGTATATGTGCTTGTTATCTTATATGCGTGCCTTGTCTGTGTTTGACTGTTGGTACTGTGTTTTGCACCTTGGCCCTGGAGGAATGCTGTTTCATTTGGCTGTATTCATGGGTATTCATGTATGGTTAAATGACAATTAAACTTGAACTTTATTATCCCTCTCAACCCCATTCTCCTGCCTTCTCCCCATAAATTTTGGTGCCTTTACTAGTCAAGAATCTATCAACTTCCGCTTTAAATTTAACCAATGACTTGGCCTCCGCAGTCATCTGTGACAATGAATTCCATAGATTCACTACCATTTGGCCAAAGACCATTTCTGCTCCAAAGGGATATTGTTGTCAAGAACTTGCAATAGAAAATTGGTAGTTGAGGTTTTATGTTAACCAATTTTTACTTCACTATAATCCTTTTAATATCATCACAATATTCTTTAGTAAGAATCTTAATCTGTAATGTTGATAAGCAAAATGGAGACATATCTACAATGCCCAAGAACACACTTCTCACAAGTTGTGAATTTGTGAACTGATTGTGCTTTGTCGTGTTATATAACTAGGCCAACACATTTGGTCATATAGAATTGGTATTGAACTGGAATTTAAAAAGTGTCTTTCATTTTTGGATACCAATCCCACCAAAATTAAGCTGATTCTAATACATAAATTTTGGTCTACACTTCAGTAACTAATTTGGAAATTTATCTTACTGAGCTAACTTTTATATGAGTCATTTATGACTCATTGGATTTCAGGGGCCAAATATCAATCTGCTGGGTCGGGATACAGTTTTAGCTTTCAAAGATTGACACAGACCTGTGGATTGAATTTAGCTCTTACCATGTAGTATAAGAAGGTGAATTATTCCTGACAGGACATCAATGCCAGAGGCCCTTGAATTTCAGAGTTTGCAATATCCTTTTGCAATTACTTCCTCCATTTTTTTAGCAGCCGACTCCAGTTTTTTTGCTCAAGTTCAGGTAAGTCCTTTGAAATTCTGAAATCTTGGCTCTTAGCTGTGGATGTGCAGAGGTTCATTTAACACTTAGATTTGGCAACTGTAAAAAGCTTACCACATTGTCTTGAGAAGGGGTTGGTGTGAGAATTTGAAACTACTTGTCCATTTTAAGTGTTTCTCTTTGTTTTTTAAATGTGCATATCCATCATACTGTATGCCTTTAAAGAGAGTAAAGAGCCAGAACAGCTGTGTATAGTTCTAGTCACAAAATAAAGTTTAGGCAACAGAATGGCTGGTCTCTGTGTATTGCTTGAGCATGTGATTCTCAAACAAACAGAACTATTTTGCAAAGCATTCTTAAGAGAGACTTCCTTAAATGTTTGGGAGTCAAAGTTCAAAATAAGTAATATTTATTATCAGAGTACATACATGTCACCACACAAAACCCTGAGATTCTTATTCTGATGGGCCTACTCAGCAAATCTATAGAACAGCAACGGTAAACAGATCAATAAAAGAACAAGCGCATAGAAGACAACAAACTGTGAAAATGCAAAATGCAAAATAAATAAATAAATAGCAATAATGAGAGTGTGAAATAACAAGATAAAGAGTCATTAAAGTGAGATCATTGGTTGTTGGTCGATCTCAATAGGTGAGTGCAGTTATCCTCTTTTGTTCAAGAGCCTGATGGTTGAGGGGTAGCAACTGTTATTGAATCTGGTAGTGCGACTCCTGAGGCTCCTGTACCACCTTCCTGATGGGGGCAGCAAGAAAAGCACATGGCCTGGCTGGTGAAAATCTTTGATGATGAATGTGGTTTTACTACGACAGCATTTCATGTAGATGTGCTCAATGGTTGGGAGAGCTTTACCAGTGATGTACTGGGCCAAATCCACTACCTTTTGTGGATGTTCTCATACCAGGCTGTAACGTAGTCAGTCAATACACTTTCCACTACACATCTATAGATGTTTGTCAAGGTTTTTGATGACATCCCTAATTTTCGCAGACTCCTAAGGCACTGTTGTACTTTCTTTGCAGTTATATTTATATGATGCCTCTCAGATAGGGGCAGATAGAAATTTAAAGTTACTGACCCTCTCCACTTCTGATCCTCAGATGAGTACTAGCTCATGGACCTCTGGTTTCCCTCTCCAAGTCCACAGTTACTTGGTCCTGCTGACACTGAGTGAGAAGTTGTCATTAAGACACAACGGCCAAATATTCAATCTCCCTCCTGTAAGCTGATTCATCACCACCAAATCATATAAAGATTCAGCATAAATCTTTATAACTCCTTCCTCTCAAATTCTCAAATCAGTTCCCCCTGCGACCCAATTACACTTTGTGAATAAGAAATAAAATAAAATAAATGTTCCAAGGCATTGACTTTGCCATTAAAGTGAATCAGACTGCATCAGTATAAAGTGTAGAAGCCTTGTGTGTTTATTATATGCATTATGGTAACTATTCAGATGAATGGGGGTGTGGCAAAAGAAAACACTAGAGTTTAACATAAACTGCTGGAGGAACTCAGTGGGCCAGGTAGCATCTATAGAGGGAAATTTATGTATAAGTTCAAGATCTTTTGTCTGGGTCTGAAACGTTGACTGTTCATTTTCCTCTAGAGAATATGCCTGAATCCCTGAGTTCCTCTTGCAATGTGTTCTTTGCTCCATCTTCTGGCACCTGCAATCTGAGTCCAAATGCTTGTGGCACTTGAGTTCAGTTAATAATCTGGAAATTAATATAGAAAGCTTGTCTTTGATAAACATGACCACAAAGAGCAGATTATTAGACCTCTTTGAAATGCGATGAGCAATAAATGATAGGCTTGCAGGTAGATCTTTGAGCACTCGAAATTAAAAAAAAAAGCATGCTTCTGAAGTTGAGTCTGCCATTACTTATTATGGGCCATTTGTATTGGAGACTTACTGCTGTGACTATTCTGAAAAGTGGTTTACAGGCTGTCCATTGCCTTGAGAGTGTTCTTGAATGTCTGCACAAATCTCTCTGCCAAGCCATATGTGGATGGATGGTACAGGGCAGATGTAAAGTGCTTGATTCAATTGTTCTTCACAAAACTTTGGAATTCTTCAGAGACAATTTGTCATCCATCGTCTGTGCAGATTTGCTCTGGTATGCCATTCCTGGTGAACATGGCCCTCAGAACTGTGATGGTCTTTTACGATGTGGTTGTCTTCATTTTGATGACCTTTGGCTATTTGGAATGTGCATCAACAGTGACTAATAAGACGGAGTCCATGAATGGTCCAGCAAAGTCGATGTGCACTCATTGCCAAGGTGATTGGGGCCACTCCCATGGATGGAGAGGGGCTTGTGGTGGTGTGTTCTGGATCTTTTGACATCCAGAGCTGTTCTTGGTCATGTCCTCAATTTGTTTATCAATTCCTGGCCTCCACACATTGGCACGGGCAAGACTTTTCATCTTCATGGTACTCAGGTGCCCCTCGTGCAGTTCCTCCAGCACTCTGGTGCGTAACTTTGGAGGAATCACAACTCGTGAGCCACACATTAGTGTTCCCTGACACACTGACAACTGCTCCTTCCTCACCACGTGGTGGCAATCCCTTTACCGTGATGTCATACACCTTTGACAACATAGGGTCATTTTGTGTTTTTCTTTCAATGAGGCTGTTTGTCACTGGTAATTGTTCAACTATTGTTGTGTGGAAGTCCTCTGCTGAATCCATTTGTGTAGTTACCTCTGAAGTCGCGGTGGTAAACATGATAAACCATCTGCGTTGCTGTGTTGCTTGGTCCACCTGTGTTCAATGGCATACATGTGACCTCCTAAGAAAAGAGACCATTGCTGCAGCCTTTGTGCTGTCATCACTGGAACGTCTTTCCTTGTGTTGAAGATTGACTCAAGAGGCTGATGGTCAGTCAACAGAGTAAACTTTTGACCATACAGGTAGTGACTGAATTTCTTGACTCCCCACATGAGGCTTAGGGCCTCTCTGTCAATCTGTGCGTAGTTGTGTTCTGCTGAAGTTAGCGTTCATGAGGCAAAGACTATTGGTCTTTCTGAGCCATCTGGAAACTTATGAGATAACACAGCTCCTATCCCATGGGGTGAGGCATCACAAGCCAATCGGATTGGTAAGGAGGGGGTTAAAGTGCACAAGCAACCTGTCTGAAGTTATGAGTCTTTTAGTTTCTTGAAATGCTTTCTCACAGCTCTCAGTCCACTTCCATTGTGTCCCTATCTGTAATAGTGCATTTAGTAGGTTAGGACTGTGGATAGGTTAGGCAAGAACTTGTGGTAGTAGTTCACTAGTCCAAGATGTGCTCTCAGCTGAGACACATTTTCAGGTGGTGGTGCCTTAAGCACCACTTCTATCTTGTCTTGAGACATGTAAGCCATCCTTGTTGATCACATGCTCACAGTATGAGATTTCCTTTTTGAAAAACTCACATTTCTGTTGATTAGCTCTGAGTCCATATTCTCGTAACCTGGTGAGCACGTTTTAGGTTAGAAAGTTGTTTGTCATCATCTTTGCCAGTGACAATGATTTCATCCAGGAAACACTGTGCCCCGGGAATCTCCTGCAGAACCTGGTCCATTGTCCTTTGCCAGATTGCAGGAGCTGATGCTATCGCAAACACCAACCTGTGTGTATTTATTGTCAGATATTTTTTGGTTGCATCATCAATTTCCATTTGGAGATAAAACTGGGCCAAATTGATTTTTGTGAAATGTTCCCCTCCTGACAGGGAAGCAAAGATGTCCTCAGTACGAGGTAGAGGATACTCTACTGTGCAGAGAACTGGGTTAACAGTCATTTTAAAGTCTCCACATATACGCACCTTGCTTGGTTTTCCTGGTTTTGTGCTGGAGGTTTTCTTCATCACTGGAACGATAGGCATGGCACATTCACTCCCAATCCACCTTTGACAGGACCCCAGTCTGCTCCAAGTTTGTCAGCTCAGCCTCTACTGTAGGACGGATTGCATATGGCACTGGTCAGGCTTTGTGAAATTTTGGACATGTAATTTCCTCAATCTCAATCTTTGCCTTCATGCCCTGAAGTGTTCCTGTTCCTTTCATGAACACTTCCTCAGAGTCAGCAAGTATTCGTGACAGTCTCTCAGATGTAGCCTTTCTGCCCACCTTTACTGACACACCTAGGACCTTGATGGTGTGCCAATCCAACTGGATTTTCCTGAACCATTCATGTCTCAGCAATGGTGTCCTCCATTTTTCACTACATAGAGGTTCAGCTGCTGTCTGTGTTTTGTCTCTGTAGGTCACTGTCACTTTAATTTTACCTTTGGGCCGCACTCTCTGTTCTGTGTAAGTCTTTATCAGTAGTTTAGTTCGTATCAGAGGTATGTGAGAAAACAGTTGTTTGTAGTTGTGTACAGAGATCACTGTTAAAGCTGAGCCTGTGTCCAACTCCATTTTCAGTCTCACGCCTGCCACCTGTGGAGTGATCCACTTTACTCTTCAATCATCTGTCTCTTTCACGTTGTGAAGTTGCAGACAAGACAATTCACTTTTGTCTGAGTCATTTTCATCAGAACTGCTTTCTTTCATTTTGTGCACATTGTTGTATTTTCCTTTCTGGGGTTTCTTGTTTCTCTGTATTTTGTTCTTTTTCTGCTGTTTACTAGCTGTGCATACTCTGCCAATGCGGCCCTGTTTGCCACAATTTCTGCATTCTCTGTCTTTAAACCAAGTCCTCAGGGTCATGTGGCATGTTCCCACAATGGTACATTTCTTTAGTTCATTTCTGTTCAGTGATGTTTTATTTGTAGCATATTCTAGAGATTTATGTTGTATCTCTGAAGAACCCCATGCTGCTGTTTCCATTGATATTACAATGTTCAGTGCCTTCTCTAATATAGTCTTATAGTCCATGAGCCAATATGGTTGGTTGATACCATCTGAGTGATTTTTGGCAAGGTCTACATCTCTTGAGTTAAAAAATGTTTTGCACCAGTGGTAGCTTTTTGCTGGTCAGAAGTTCTGTGGCACTTGTTTTCCCATTGCCTGCAGAAGCGCTTACAGTGTCACATCCTGTATATGCGTGCAAACTGATGAGATCCCTACAAACCTCTATGCCAACAGTGGCAGCAACCTTGTCTACAAGCCTTATATGGGTTCCAGTGCCAGACTTGTGAGAGCCGACACCTCCTCACTGTCTTGAGATGTGATTCTGCAACATTTGTCATTCACAGTTGCATACAGAATCTTCTCCTGTAGCTTTGCTCTGTACTCCGCCTTCCTCCACTCATGGACTATGAAGCCAATGAGACTATTTTTGTTACTGACTTTGGTCAGGAAGCTCCTCCACTGCCTCACCATCTGTGTGCCTGTGATACCTTGCAACTCATGACCAGTCTCTTCACCCCATAGAGAACTTTCACTATTCTTGATAGAGTTCTCCTTGTATGTGGCGAATACAACATCTAGGATGTGCTGGAGCTTTTGGAAAGCATAAAGTTGGATAAGTCACTGGAAATGGACAAAATGTACCCCAGGCTACTGTGGGAGGCGAGGGAGGAGATTGCTGAGCCTCTGGCGATGATCTTTGCATCATCAATGGGGATAGGAGAGGTTCCAGAGGATTGGAGGGTTGCAGATGTTGATCCTTTATTCAAGAAAGGGAGTAGAGATGGCCCAGGAAATTATAGGCCAGTGAGTCTTACTTCAGTGGTTGGTAAGTTGATGGAGAAGATCCTGAGAGGCAGGATTTATGAACATTTGGAGAGGTATAACATGGTTATGAGTAATCATGGATTTGTAAAGGGCAAGTCGTGCCTTACAAGCTTGATAGAATTTTTGAGGACATGACTAAACACATTGATGAAGGAAGAGCAGTAGATGTAGTGTATATGGATTTCAGCAAGGCATTTGAAAAGGTATCCAATGCAAGGCTTATTGAGAAAGTAAGGAGGCATGGGATCCAAGGGGACATTGCTTTGTGGATCCAGAATTGGCTTGCCCACAGAAGGCAAAGAGTGGTTGTAGACAGGTCATATTCTGCATGGAGGTCAGTCACCAGTGGAGTGCCTCAGGGATCTGTTCTGGGACCCTTACTCTTCATGGTTTTTATAAATGACCTGGATGAGGAAGTGAAGGATGGGTTAGTAAGTTTGCTAATGACACAAAGATTGGAGGTGTTGTGTATAGTGTGGAGGGCTGTCAGAGGTTACAGTGGGACATTGATAGGATGCAGAACTGGGCTGAGAAGTGGCAGATGGAGTTCAACCCAGATAAGTGTGAAGTGGTTCATTTTGGTAGGTCAAATATGATGGCAGAATATAGTATTAATGGTAAGACTTTTGGCAGTGTGTAGGATCAGAGGGATCTTGGGGTCCGAGTCCATAGGACGCTCAAAGCAGCTGCACAGGTTGACTCTGTGGTTAAGAAGGCGTATAGTGTTTTGGCCTTCATCAATCGTGGAATTGAATTTAGGATCTGAGAGGTAATGTTGCAGCTGTATAGAACCCTGGCCAGACCCCACTTGGAGTACTGTGCTTATTTCTGGTCGCCTCACTACAGGAAGGTTATGGAAGCTATAGAAAGGGTGCAGAGGATGTTACCTGGATTGGGGAGCATGCCTTATGAGAATAGGTTGAGTGGACTTGGCCTTTTCTCCTTGGGCAAAGGAGGATAAGAGATGACCTGATAGAGGTGTACAAGATGATGAGAGGCATTGATCATGTGGATAATCAGAGGCTTTTTCTCAGGGCTGAAATGGTTGCCACAAGAGGACGTAGGTTTAAGGTGCTGGGGAGTAGGTACAGAGGAGATTTCAGGGGTAAGTTTTTTTACTCAGAGAGTGGTGAGTGTGTGGAATGGGCTGCCGGCAACAGTGGTGGAGGTGGATATGATAGGGTCTTTTAAGAGGCTTTTAGATAGGAACATGGAGCTTTGTAAAATAGAGGGCTATAGGTAAGCCTCGTAATTTCTAAGGTAGGGACGTGTTCGGCACAACTTTTTGGGCGGAAGGGCCTGTATTGTGCTGTAGGTTTTCTATGTTTCTATTCTGCTACTCTGACTGCCTTCCCTCAGAGCCATACCCAGAATTGTTATGGCAACATCTCTGAAAGTAACTTGATCACCTTTTGCTCTTTGGACCAAGTTCATTCCATCAACCACTGTAGCAGAGTTTCCTGGGAATTGCTCTTCTACTGCTACATTTTTCTGCAAGGTTGCGGCTAAAGTAGTTTTATTTCTCTTTCTCAGCAATCCTTCTGGTGTGGACAGGACCCAGAGCAATGTTCCAAGGGGATGAGAAAGGATATCCTCCATACATGGTCTGCGCACTATGATGTGTCCAAACAAAGACCTGTCTGCTTTCAAGATGATCGCCCTCCCATTTGATTTCACATCTCTTCTTACACACATCACTGAATGTTCTCATCTTCTTGGTTTTCATTGGCTCATAGAATTTCTTTGCTGGTGGGTCTTCCTCTAGTCTCTCAATCTTGAAGGTTGCATAGCACTGTTCACCAATCTCATATGCCTTCATCAGGTCTGAGGCAATGTCCTTGGGGGCTGCCTTTGCTGTAGAGATGCTAATGAGGTCCTGCTTCTCTGCAAATGGGTTGACCCATTCATGTATGAGGCTAACCACTGCTGGAACTGCTTCCTCATCTTTCTGGATTCTTGGCCGCTGTAGCCCCGCATGACAAAGCTCTGATTTGTTGCCTTGCACTATCTCCCTTAACTATTTCAGTAATGTACTGCGGTGCTCAGCTATTACATAGTAACGCTTGATAGCTCCAGCATTCAGGCTGAACTGTGATGTGTCTCTAGGTGTCTGTGTGTCTTTGTTCACTGTGGCTTCAATAGCCTGGTCCATAGGGATCTGCCCAAAGGGGTTGTTACTTGACAGCTGCACTGAGAATTGGCCTGTCTTGAAGGCCTCATACACAGAAGGATTCTTCTCTGGAAGGTTCATCATCTGAGCAAAGTAAGGAGACAGGTATCTGGCATAATTCATCTTATCATAGACAAAGCACCATGTGATCATGGTTCTTATAGCATGGAGGTGTAACTCCCAGTCCCCCTCATGAGAGGCATGCAGAAGCCCAAGTACTACGTTCTCTACCATGTCAATGCATGATATCCAGATTGCGGATAGCTCTCCATTGTTGTGACGGAGGTGCTCCAGAAAGTCTGTCCACAGGGTTATCAGCTCAGCTAAGAGTGGAGTTTGCAGCAGATTGTTCAACATCTGTTGTTTCAAGTCACTGGCCATGTCGTTCACATGGTCTAAGAATGATTTGGTCATCCCACTCCTTTCTGGAATGTTGTCCTCAGCCCACAGTGTGAACTCTGCCCATGTGAGTCTCATCAGTGCTTCATAGATGTACTTGTGGACACTTAGAGCACGACTGTAGTTTTTACCATCAAGGACTCCATTGATGGACCCCTCTGTGACCAGTTTTAGACTTTGTGGTATATGGGTATATAATGATAAAGACAGATAGAAATCTAGGGGGAGGAAGGGGTTGTGCTATGTTAATCAAGCTAGGTATACCACATAGGGTACTGGAAAAAGGAGACGATCAGGAATACATAGTGGTGGAAATGTGGGAGAGAGGGGAGGGAGTGGTTATAATTAACTACTACAATCCATGTAAAAGGTTGGATTTGGACAGCCTATTAAGGATACAAGGACAAAACAGACATAAAGTAGTGTGGTGTGCAGATTTCAATGCTCGCAGCACAGTATGAGGGGATCTTTCTTTCTTTTTCAATCTTTTTATTGATTTTTACATATACACAAAAAAAAATAACATAGTAATAAGTAAATTATAAATACAATAGACTTGAAATCACATTGATAAGATAATAATATCCTACTAAACATCAACAAAAGAAAATACCTTAATCAAGTCCACATGATTATATGAAAAAAAACAAATAACCATTAAAAAAGAAAAAAAAATATTAAAAAATATGTGAGAAAAAATATATATTAAAAAAAAATAAAACACTAAACTAAACTAACATAGGCAATAATAACAGTTTACAAGTATAAGATAGTGTCAAAGAACTCCGGAACTCCATACCTGAACATGAATAAGCAGAAAGGTCCGGAGAAGGCCAAATTAATTCATATGAAAATGTCGAATAAACGGTCTCCAAGTTTCTTCAAATTTAATTGATGAGTCAAAAATAGTGCTTCTAATTTTTTCCAAACTCAGATAAGAAATAGTTTGAGAAAGCCACTGAAATGTAGTAGGAGGATTTACTTCTTTCCAATTTTGTAGTATAGACCTTCTGGCCATTAATGTTACAAAAGCAATCATTCGTCTGATTGAGGGGGAAAACTGATTGCCATCTTCATTTGGTATACCAAATATTGCAGTAATAAAATGAGGTTGTAAATCTATATTCCAAATTGAGGAAATAGTAGTAAATATATCCTTCCAATAATTATGTAAAGTGGGACATGACCAAAACATATGGGTCAATGAGGCCACTGCTAAATGACATCTGTCACATAGAGGGTTAATATGAGAATAGAATCGAGCAAGTTTATCTTTAGACATATGAGCTCTATGTACAATTTTAAATTGTATTAAAGCATGTTTAGCACATATAGAAGAAGAATTAACCATTTGCAAAATTTTTTCCCATTTATCTGTTGATATGTTATATTGAAGTTCTTTTTCCCATTCTTGTTTAATTCTAACTGATATTTCTGGTTGTATCTTCATAATCATATTATAAATAAAAGCTACTAATCCCTTCTGACAAGGATTTAAGGTAAAGATCAAATCTGTAGTGTCCATCAAAGTTGAATTAGGAAAAGATGGTAAAACTTTATGTAAAAAATTTCTAATTTGTAAATATCTGAAAAAATTAGATTTAGGTAATTCAAATTTATTAGAAAGTTGATCAAATGACATCAAAGTATCTTCAAAAAAGAGATCACGAAAACATTTTATACCTTTCCTTTTCCATATGTTAAAAGCTTGATCTGTCCAGGAAGGTTTGAAAAAGAAATTAAATAAGATAGGGCTATCAAGAACAAAGTTTTTCAAAATAAAGAACTTACGAAATTGAAACCAAATTCGTAATGTATGTTTAATAACAGGATTAAATATTTGTTTATTAAATTTAACTAAATCCGCAGGAAGACAAGAACCAAGAACAGAGAATAGAGAATATCCCTTTACCTCATTACATTCCAAATTTACCCACTGTGGGCACAGTGGTGAATCCAAATCTAATTTCCAATACAATAAATTACGAATATTATTTGCCCAATAATAAAATCTAAAATTAGGTAAAGCTAAACCACCATCTTTTTTTGATTTTTGTAATTGCTTTTTACTTAACCTAGGGTTTTTATTTTGCCACACAAATGAAGAAATTTTTGAATCAATGCTATCAAAAAAAGACTTAGGAATAAAAACTGGTAGGGCTTGAAATAAATATAAAAATTTCGGTAAAATCATCATTTTGACAGCATTAATCCGACCAATTAATGATAAAAACAAGGGAGACCATCTTGTAGTAAGTTGATGAATTTGATGGTAAAAAATTCATTCTAAATAAATCTTTATATTTCTTGGTAATTTTTATACCTAGATAAGTGAAGTTATCAGTAACAACTTTAAATGGTGTCCTATCAGTCAATAAAGTTTGTGCATTTAAAGGAAATAATTCACTCTTATCTAAATTTAGTTTATAACCAGAAAAAGTACCAAATTGAACCAACAAGGATAAAATAGCAGGAATAGACCTATCAGGGTCAGAAATATATAACAGCAAATCATCAGCATAAAGAGATAATTTATATAACTTCTCATTACGGGTAATACCAAAAATATTAGGAGAGAGGGGATCTGATTACAGATTCAAATAGAATGGTAATTGAAGATTTGATGGAAGAAAGGGATTTGGTATGTATGAATGATGGTAGAGGAACAAGAATAAACATAACAGGAACTGAGTCGGTATTAGATATTACATTAGTGTCTAATATCTTGGCTGGCATTAGTAACTGGGGAGTTTGGACTGCTTCAACAGTAGGCAGTGATCACTACCCAGTTTTATGTTCAGTGGGTGAAAGAGTTGAAGTAAGATCAGGTGGTGGAATCCCAAAGTGGGTGATTGGAAAAGCAGATTGGGGTAAGTTCCAGAAGTTAAGTGAAGAAGCATTGACAAAGATTGACATTTCTGGAAATATAGATGAATTAAACAGTCAGGTGACTTCAGCAATTATTATGGCAGCAGAAGGATCTATACCCAGGTGTAAAAATAAGATGAATAGAAAACTAGTACCATGGTGGAGGAATGTTATCAGGCTGTAAAAAACAGAAATAGAGCATTCAAGCTAGTTAAAATAACCCATAATATGCAGCATTTGATTCAATATAAGAAGGCACAGGCAGTGGTGAGAAGAACTATTCGTCAAGCTAAAAGAGCAAGTTGGGGGAGTTTTTGCAACAAAATAGGAAAATCAATGCCTGTGGAAGAGGTATGGGGAATGATTAAGAGGATGGGGGGAGATAGAAGGGATTGGGACTATCCAGTAATGATATCTGAGGAGGAAACAGCAGTCTCCAGCAGGGATAAGGCTGAGATCATGGCCAAGTCATTTGTAAATATACATAGTTCAGAAAATTTGTCTGAAGAAGGGAAAGAACAATGAGTCAATACCCAGGTGTGTTAAAGAGGAGGGAAGAAACAGATGATATAATTGATGATCCATTTACTTTGGCAAAAGTGGTGAGAGCAATAAAGAGATCGAGACCAACCACCCCAGGGAAAGATCTGATATGCTATGTTATGCTAAAAAATCTAGGAGAAGAAGCAGTTGCTGCATTTTTATAACAGAGTGTGGGAGGAGGGAAGATTACCAAGTGCATGGAAAGAAGCAGTAGTAATTCCAATAAGGAAACCTGGCAAGGATCCGTCAAAAGCCACTAGTTACAGGCCAATAGCACTAACATCAAATATATGTAAGGTTATGGAAAGGATGATAACTGAAAGGTTATGGTATGATCTTGAGAAGAGAGGAATGCTGGCAAGTTATCAGAGTGGTTTGAGGAAGGGAAGGAATTCCATGGACTCAGTGATAAGGTTAGAGACTGAAATAAGAAAGGCCCAGGCAAATAAAGAATCAGTAGCTGCAGTGTTTTTTGACATTGAAAAAGCATATGATATGATGTGGATGGAAGGATTATTAATTAAACTGCACAAGATGGGGGTTGGGGGGAGAGTTTTTAATTCGATTAAAGATATTTTGTTTGGTAGAAAAATTCAAGTTCTGATTGGATCAGAATTATCAAAACAGTACACAGTGGGAAATGGCACACCTCAGGGTAGAGTGATTAGCCCGTTACTTTTCATCATTATGATCAATGATGTCTTCACAAAGGTACCAGTGGATATAGGTAGGTCACTGTTTGCAGATGATGGGGCCTTGTGGAAACGAGGCAGGAACACTGAGCATATAATCAGGAAACTACAAGGAGCAATTGATGAAGTGGTGGAGTGGGGTTATGATTGGGGATGTAGATTTTCAGTAGAAAAAACTCAAACTGTATTTTTCACTAGGAAAAGAATTGAGGTAGGGAAGAAGTTAAGGATGTATGGGATTGAATTAGAAAGGGTTGGATCATTTAAATTTCTGGGAGTTATATTTGATTTACGGTTAACATGGGCAGACCATATCAGGAAAGTTGAGGAGAAATGTAAAAAAGTAATAAACGTGATGAGATGTTTGACTGGTAGGGAATGGGGAGCAAGTTGTTCAGCATTGAAGAGAATGTATGAAGCTTTAGTAAGATCTGATGTTGGATTATGGAAGTGTAGCATATGGATCAGCAGCTAGGTCTCTTATAAGGAAACTGGACGTGATTCAGGTCAGGTTTTGAGAGTGTGCAGTGGGGCTTTTAAAACATCACCAGTATCAGCCCTGCCGGTAGAAATGGAAGTAATGCCTTTGGAATTAAGAAGGATGCAATTGATGGTAAATTATTGGGCTAATTTGCAGGGACACAATGATTCTCACCCTGCTAAAGGAGTGTTGCAGGAGTCCTGGGAAAATGGGAGGTTTCAGAGGGAAAACTTTAGTCGGGTAGGGAATGATACTGCTAGATCATGTGGAGTGTTTGATCTAAGGATAAGTCCTTCAGTAGTTTATCCGGTTGCAGCTCCATGGAAGCTGGTATGGCCTGACATAGACTGGCATTTGTTAGAGGTAAAAAGGAAAGGAAAATATAAAACTGATTTGGTAAGTGCATTTAACTGTCATGTGATGGAAAAGTATAGCGATTATACTCAGGTCTATACAGATGGTGCTAAGGAACCTGAAACAGGAGTGACAGGGTTTGGGGTGGCTATACCAGCAAAAGCAATTGCAATCAGCAGAAGAACATCTGATACATTAGCAGTGTATACAGGGGAGATGATGGCAGTGTTGGTTGCGTTGCGTTGGGTGGAGAAAGCTAGACTAGTCAAAGCGTTGATATGCTGAGATTCATCTTCAGTTCTAGCAAGTTTCATGTCTTCTCACTCAAACAGCCGGCAAGATGTACTTCATGAAGTCCTTCAGTCAGTCACAAGAGTAGCAAATCAGGGAGATCAGGTTAAATTTCTATGGGTTCCAGCTCATGTAGGGGCGAAGGGGAGTGAAAGGGTGGATGAGTTGGGAAAGAGGGCAATAAAGAAAGAAAATATAGAAATGCACATAAGTATCAGTAAAGCAGAGGTTAAGTGTGAAATCTGAGAAAAAAATTAACCAAATGTGGCAAGAAAGATGGGACAGGGAGGGGAAAGGGAGGCATTTATATCAAATACAAAAAAGTGTTGCAGGTACTAGGGATGGTAGTAGATTCAGAAGAGAGGAAATTGTGTGGACTAGGTTAAGGCTGGGGCACTGTGCACTAAACCAAACATTGAAATTGATAGGGAATCACCAGACAGGACTGTGTGAGGAATGTCAGGAAGAGGAGTCAGTAGAACATGTAGTTCTGAGTTGCAGGAATTATGTGATACAGAGAGAGATGATGAGAATTAATCTAAGGGAATTGGGGGTGCAGGAATTCACATTAAAAGGGTTGCTGGGCATGGGTGAGAGAACACAGGTTAGGGTATTTTTAGCTTTCTTAAGGGGTACAGGGTTTTTTTTATAGGATATGATGGATAAACAGGAATAGGGTACTAGGATGGCCAAAGATGGGAGGATGAAGTGTAGGTTAGGGTATGTGTGTGTGCGCGATTGGGTGAAGGGATTTAGAATGTGAGTCCATTCCATACTCCGGAACAGAAGGGGGCGGTAATGCACCATTAAGCTGGGTGCCAACCGCCGTAAAACAAGACGGGGAGCGAGAGAGAGAGAGCCTTGGGCTGCTGTCCAAACCCCTGTCTGTATCCCTTCCCTTCACCTTCCTCCTGGAGTGCCTCGCCTGGCCTGGAGCCTCCCCCGTTTGGAACTGTCTATCCATGTCTACACCTTTGCTAGGTCGGTCCAGCCATTTTGCTGCTACCTAGCATTGGGAACTGTCCCGTCATGTTTGGTGTTCTGTGTAATGGGTCCTAGCCCTATGTCCTGTATCCAAGGAGGGATCCCAGCTCTGTTTTCCATATCCCTGTCTCTCCGTAGGCTCTGTGTCCTTGTCATGTCCATGTGCCTCTCCCAGCACAGGAGTACCTTGCCCAGCCTGGTGCTGGGGTTCCCTTGTCCCATCCAGGAGTCTCTCATCCTCGTCCTGTAACCTCGCCATGTCCTCACCTGGTTCTGGAATTTGAGCCCCAGTCAAGACCCAGATTCTGGGTCCTTGTCCAGTCTCTGGCTTGGAGTCCAAGCCCAGGCTCCTGGTTCCCAGTTCCTTGTCCTGGTTCCCTATCCTAGTCAGGTCCTAGCCCAGGTCCGGAGTCCTTGTCTCGTCCGGGTCCGGTGTCATGTCCAGTGTCCTTTCTTCCCCACTTTCCTTGCTTCCTTCTCACGCCTAGTCCTGTTCCTGGTACTTCAGTGTCTGTGTCTTGCATTTGGGTCCACTCCCAACGCCCTCAAGACAAGCTGTGGGCTGTCTCCAACACTTACCTAGCTGTGTTGTCTGTTAACACAGCAATAAATAAAATTGAATCTGAAGCAATACGAAGAATCTTCTGCAATCCTCCGTGTCCATATTTTCTCATTAAAAGAGGCAAGGGGAGAATTTCCTCAGATAAAAAGGGGCTGGTCTCTAGCATCTGGTGGTGGGAATATGTTGGATAATATGCTGTTGGTTTTCACTTTTTAGCTTGACCGATGAACTGGGTAAGGAAATCTCATTTTAAAAAAAGTTCTGCTTCTCTGATTTTCTATTTAAACATTGTAAGAGTTCAGTGTGGTTACATTCACAAACAGAATGCAAGCCCAGAGCTACTAAAAATGAAACTATTGAAACTGAACTGGAATTGAAAATAAACTTTCCATTGACCAGTGTGTGAAATTGATTTTTCTTTAAAAAGTCTGGATATTTATTCCCCTGTAATTCAGGGAGAATTTAAATTAAACACACATTTTTCAACCAATATAAGAGACTGGAAATTCTTATACCATTGCTCCCTGTGTAAACAGGGAAACTCTACCTCACTGTTCTAAATACACACATTGGAAACAGGAACATTGATTTGCTGTGGGGTCCTGCAATATGAAATAATAAATTACAATCAGGATAAATTGTCACTACTAATTCAGTACCTGAAAATCAACACCTGAAATGCCGGAATTGATCTTTGACACATAATAGATTCAACTGTGGGCAAATTTACTGATTAATTTTCCAAAACAATTATTGAAAATGACCATCTTTCCAAACAGCTGCAGTCTGATCCTCATGATGACTTTTATAAAATTACAATGGTGGCAATCAAATCTTGAATGTGATTGAATAGTATTTATTGATTATATTAAAAAAACCAATAGAGATACATCGCAAGTTAGTTATAATCGGAAGTCTCGGAGTTGCTTCATGCTAATGACTAAATTCAAATAGGAGCATATCCAACTATGTTGATATCCAGCTAAGAAAGCTTATCAAGAGGCAAAAGCAATTCCTGTTGACTCTTATCATTTTTTATCAGTGCACCATAGAAAACATTTTGTCTGGATGCATAACAGCGAGGTATGATAGGTGTCTGCAGAAAACTGCAGAGAGTTGTGGACACATATCAGCACATCACAGGAACCAACCTCTCCTCTGTGGACTCAGTCTATACTTCTCACTGCCTCAGTACTGTCGCCAGCACCCACCCTGAACATTCTTTCTTCTCCCGTCTTGTCACGTAGAAGACGCAAAAGCCTGAAACCATATCCAAGGATATTTTCTAGCCCACTGTTATCAGACTCCTGAATGGACCCCTTGCCTCATTATAATCTTGCACTTTATCATTTACCTGCACTGCACTTTTGGTAGCTTTTACAATTTATTCTGTATTGTTATTATTTTATCTTATTCTACCTCAAGGCACTATATAATGATACGATATGTATAAACACTATGCAAGACAAACTTTTTACTGAATCTGAGTACATGTGACAATAATAAACCAATACCAAAAGCAATACTAGTTAGAGCAGGTACCGAATACCATTGATAGAATGTCATTTCTCTGACAGTAAATTCGTGGTCAGTACGCCTTTTTATCACTGGAGAAATCGCTCTGCTACAGAGAGGGGAGTCTGCCTTTTTATTGTTGGCGAGATCGCTCTGCTATGGAGATGCAGTCTGCCTTTCTATCGCTGGTGAAATCACTGCTATGGAGAGGGGAGACTGCTTTTTTTATTGCTGGTGAGATTGCTCTCTCACAGAGAGGGAAAGGCCTGCCTCTGTGCCTGGAGAATGTTACCCAAGTTTTCTGCATTTTGGATATGGATTTAGACTATAGACTTTTCCCAGTTTTGCTATTCTGTTTTTCACTTGATCTTTCCCTTTTTTTGTGTGTGTGGATGAGGGGGATTTGGGAGCCGATGTGTCTGTTCTGTTTTTGTTCATTTTTTTGTGCAGGGGGTCAGAATTTGGGGGTTGATGATCGTGCTGCCATTCTTTTCTTGTTTTCATGGCTATCTGGAGAAGAAGAATTTCAGAGTTGTATACTTTGATAATAAATGAACCTTTGAATCTTTGATCTTGTGTTGGTCATTGGGAAATAGGTTTTAGCATAACTTGAACCATACTGTCACCTAAATAAACATATTATATTGAAGAGAGTCTTAGTCTTGTACTCCTGGTTGTAAACTACATTTGTGAATGCTAGTATATATTAGGTGAATGTTAAGCATTCTCCAGACTGCCACAAAAACTTGCCAGATGGCAAAAGACCATTTTTCACCGCACATAATTCCATGTGTCAAAGAAACTAATTTCATCCTAATTGGGGCATAGTTTGGTGTTGTGGGTTTACATGAGGAACAGAGCTGAGGCTATTTCATTCAAGCTTAACAGTTTACAAAGAGAGGATTCTTCCATCGGTGTGAGCTGGATCTTGAACCAAGGTCCAAGTAGTGAAAGGGTAGCCAGTTAATCTACTGTGCCAAACATTAACCACACACCAACCTACTCACAGCTGAAGTGTAGACAACACTGGACACAATCACTGTCGTTCTTGGTAGTCAGTATTTAGCATTTTGCATCAGGATCTCTTTTACTTTTGGTGTTCTTGCAACAGATTTTTTTTCTTCAAATTCAATAGAATACCTGTGAGAATGGTCACATAATGTTTAAATCTAGAAGGCTGCATACGTCTGGAAAATATGAGCTTGGGCCTCATTATTGAAATGGATTATTGTAAATTATTAAATAAATCTGGGTAACACCAGGACTGGCAATTATGAGAATAGTAAGATGGGATATCCGTCAACTAAACTGTGTAACACACTTGACAAAAGTAGATCCATCCTGACCAAAAAGGTTACATTCTCAATAACATCTGCAAAAATGGCAATGTTGGTAAATCTGACCCACTAATTGGCAATGATCTAACTCACGGAATCATATCTTCCAGCTAATATCTATCGTGGTCCTACCACAGACAGTTTAGAGGGATCTTCAGCATTGACAGTGGATTATTTAAAGTCTAACAGCATCAGAGCAGGAATGGAAGACTACGTTTGGTTTCCACACTGAGGGAACAGGATAGGGGACTGGAAAACGTTGAGGCTGCAAAGCCGAAGGTTTCTGGTCATGACTTCATTCAACTCCTCTTGCACATCCGGCGTTCAGATGACTCATCAGTACACGTCTATGCTGAATGCCAGTTGGAAAAAGCATCGAGGTTAGCAAGGGCATGGGCCATACAGTAAGTGGCATTGACATTGTCTATATTCAAGGGTGGCCTCATAATGCCATTACCATCTGAGCTATCTATGTCCTAAATAACACGGATTCCAGGCTGGATCTGCAGTAGGTAATAAGGAAATAAACACAAGGATAAATATACCTGACCTCATCCTCACAAAATGATAATCATAAATGCACCAGTTGATAGCAACTGGTGTGTGTAAACGTTATTGTGCTAAATACATTAAATTTAGATTTGATCAAGCAGCTTGAACACATGCAAGTTGACCTATCAGCAGCCACAGAATTATATTCCACCCCAAATGCTCTTCAGTGTCCCTCACGTATCATTGTCACAACTAGGGAACTGACCTTGGCTCAATAAAGGTTGTACAGTTCATACCATAATAATTGAAGAAACTCAGTGAGGGTAACACCTGGATCCTTAATCCACCTATCGAACTATTATATAACAAGTTTACTGTCATTTAACTATATATATCTACATGACATATATAGCCATATAATGTATATAGAAACAAGACAACCAGGGTGTAAAGCTCTGTAGTACACATAATACACATGCCACATAGTAACTTATGAAGGTAAGGATAAAATCTACAGATGAATCACGCATAAATAACAAATTAATGTGTATTAATAGTAAATATTGTAAGTACAGAACAGATTAACCAGTGACAATTTGAATAGGATGCAGCAGGGAGTTCAGAAGCCTAATGGCCTGGGGGAACAAATCGTTTCTCATTCTTGCTTTTATGCATCATATCTCCTGCCTGATGGTAGAAAGTCAAAGAGGATGCTGGGTGGATGGGTGGGATCCTTAATAATACTAAAGGCCCTGCGTACACAACAGTACAAAGAAGTAAAAATTGCTTAACAATGTAATTATATTCTGGAATAATGTTTAAAAAAATTAAAAATTAATTTAATAACAAAATAATAGCAGCAAAATTTAATAAAGAAATCTATATTTTGGAATTATTTGAATGCAGATGCCCATGTTTCTAATGGAATAATAATTATTATGATTTTGTGGATTGCCACGTTACTCCAAAAGAAGGAACAACATTACACCAACTCTTTTCAGATGCAGTTAGGGATACTTGTAGTTCTAATCAGAGGAGGAAAACAATCTAGCCACACATTGCACTGTAGAGTATTTATTAATATTCAGTGCAGCCAGGTTATGTATTATGCACGCCACTGAAGCCTTTCCAATTCTGCTCTGGTAACCTATCCTTACTATTAACATCTGTGTAACTGGCTGACAGACTACATTCCAGAAAATGACACCAACTACCTTTGTTATTTTCCTTTTGTGAAGTTGATACTCATCATTGTGAGTGATAGTGAGGTTTGAATAATGGGTGACTTCGCAGCTCTGGGTCCGTACAATGACTGAGTTAGAAAACAGCAGAATGTCACAGTAATAGACTCTTTGACTCACAAAATTGTGCTGGACTAATTAGGATAATGACACCTAATCCCTCCTTCTGGTACATGGCAAATATTCCTGAATTCTCTACATATTCAAGTGACAACCTATGAGCATCTCAAGCACTTCTTTCATATGTCTCCACCACCAATCTGGAGGGGCATTCCAGACACCCATCATCCTCTGAGTAAAAAACTTGCCAAACACATCTCCCTTGAACTTTACTCCCCTCGCTTGAAAATCATGCCCTCTGGTATTAGACATTTTCCCCCTCAGAAAAGATACTCATTGTCTATCTGTGCCTCTCATAATTTAACAAACTGGTATCAGGTCTCCCCTCAGCCTCCACTGCTCCAGAGAAAAAACCCTAGTTTGTCTAACTTCTCCATAGAACACATGCCCTCTCATAGCTATGGACAAACAGAATACTTCAGTTCAAAAAGTTCAAAGTTCAAAATAAATTTATTATCAAAGTACATATATGTCACCACATACAACCCCAAGACTCATTTTCTTGTGGGTATACACAGTAAATCCAAGAAACACAACAGAACCCAATAAGACAGACAAACAACCATTATGCAAAAGACTACAAACTGCAAATAAAAAACAAAATAATAATAAATAAAAATCTAAGCAATAAACGTTGAGAACATGAGTTGAAGAGTACTTGAAAATGATCCATTGGTTGTGGGGACATTTCAGAAAGTTCAGTGATGGGGTGAGTGAAGTTAACTCATTTGGTTCAAGAGCCTGATGGTTGAGGGGTAATAACTGTTCCTGAACCTGCTGGTATGAGTCCTAATACTCCTGTACCTTCTTCCTGATGGTTGAGGGGTAATAACTGTTGCTGAACCTGGTGGCGTGAGTCCTGATACTCATGTACCTCACTCCTGATGGTTGAGGGGTAATAACTGTTGCTGAACCTGGTGGTGTGGGTCCTGATACTCATGTACGTCACTCCTGATGGTTGAGGGGTAATAACTGTTGCTGAACCTGGTGGCGTGAGTCCTGATACTCCTGTACCTCACTCCTGATGGTTGAGGGGTAATAACTGTTGCTGAACCTGGTGGTGTGGGTCCTGATACTCATGTACGTCACTCCTGATGGTTGAGGGGTAATAACTGTTGCTGAACCTGGTGGTGTGGGTCCTGATACTCATGTACGTCACTCCTGATGGTTGAGGGGTAATAACTGTTGCTGAACCTGGTGGCGTGAGTCCTGATACTCCTGTACCTTCTTCCTGATGGCAGCAATGAGAAGAGAGCACAGCTTGGGGTTGGGCATCCTTGATGATTGTTGCTGCTTTCCTGCAACGGCATTCCATTTAGATGTGCTCAGTGGTGAGGAGGGCTTCACACGTAATGGACTGGGCCATATCCACTACTTTTTGTAGGATTTTAATGCCAATATGGTACAAAGATCGACAGGACAGTCAGTATCTGGAGGCAACAAACGTAGTTACCTAAAAAAAATCAGAAGAAAACTGAGAAACTCAGTGAGGAAGAATACATTGCCCAGAAGCTTAACAGAAGCAGATTTATTAACATGATGAAGGGTCTGGGACCAAAATATTGACTGTTTATTCCTCTCCATAAATGCTTCCTGACTCGCTGAGTTTCTCCAGTATTTTATGTTACTTTAGATTTACAGCATCTGCAAAATCTCTTGTGTTTAAGATTCATTAACAACCTTTGATGCAATGTGGCATTAAAGAACTTTTGAAATTGTGGTGAACTACGTGTGCCTGTCTGGACACGCCCCCTGCTGACTGCTCCTGTGGCTCCTCCCACAAACCCCTGTATAAAGGCGATCTTAGCCTGGGCCAGGCTTCTTAGTCTCCAGGATGTAGTATGGTGGTCACTCACTGCTGGTTCCTTCTTCCAGTCAATAAAAACCGATATCTCGCCTTTACGTCTCAGAGTGAGTTCCAAGTAGAGTGTGATGCCTCCAATTTCGCTCTGGCTGCTACCCCCAATCAGGAAGGCAGGCCAGTAGCATTCTTTTCTTGTACCCTCCAAGGCTCTGAAATTCGGCACTCCGCAGTGGAGAAAGAAGCCCAGGCCATAGTGGAGGCTGTTAGGCACTGGAGGCACTATCTCACCGGCACAAGTTTCACCTTGCTGACTGACCAGCACTCGGTTGCATTCATGTTCAGCAACCAACAGCGGGGCAAAATCAAAAATGATAAGATTTTGCAGTGGAGAATAGAACTCTCCACCTACAACTATGATATTCTGTACCGGCCTGGCAGACTCAGTGAGCCCCCTGATGCCCTATCCCAGGGAACGTGTGCTAGCGCACAGCTCGACCAGCTATACGCCCTTCATGCACAACTTTGCCATCCAGGGGTCACCCGATTTTACCATTTCGTGAAAGCCCGGAACCTGCCATACTCCCTGGAGGACATCAGGACGATGACCAGGGACTGCCAAGTCTGCGCTGAGTGCAAACCGAACTTCTACCGTCCTGACACGGCGCAACTTGTCAAGGCCACCCGCCCTTTTGAGCGACTGAGTGTTGACTTTAAGGGCCCCCTTCCCTCCACTGACCGTAATGTCTATTTTCTCAATGTTATCGACGAGTACTCACGGTTCCCCTTTGCCATTCCCTGCCCCTATACCACTACCAAAACCGTCATAAAAGCCCTGTGCCAGCTCTTCACTCTGTTCGGGTATCCCTGCTCTATCCACAGTGATAGAGGGTTCTTCTTTCTGTGTGACGAGCTGCGCTGGTACCTGCTAGCTAGGGGCATTGCTACTAGTCGGACCACGAGTTATAATCCCCGGGGAAATGGACAGGTGGAGAGGGAGAATGCCACAGTGTGGAAGGCCACACTTTTAGTCCTTAAGTCAAAAGGGTTGCCGGTCTCTCGATGGCAGGAGGTCCTCCCTGAGGCACTCCACTCTATCCGCTCTCTGTTGTGTACGTCCACCAATGCCACCCCTCACGAATGCCTATTCTCTTTTCCCAGGAAGTCTGTCACTGGGACCACTCTACCAGTTTGGCTGACGTCCCCAGGGCCAGTGCTGCTCCGGAAACATGTGAGGAGTAATAAATACTCCCCGCTGGTCGAGAGGGTTCACCTTCTACATGCGAACCCCCGGTATGCCTACGTGGTCTTTCCTGATGGGCGGGAGGACACGGTCTCCGTCCGTAACCTGGCGCCCGCAGGTGCAGCAGACCACTACCCTGAACACTCTCCGGTAACTATGAACCCTGTACCCGAGGTGACACCGCGCTCACCAGGCCCTACACAGACTCCTCATGACACTCACATACCAGGCGTTTCATACGCATATATACCAGGCACCTCACACATGTGTGAGGGACCACTGGTGCCTAGTGGGCTGGAACCAGCACAACCTCCGTCTCCTGTGCAATCACCGCCACCGCCGGCATCTGTGCAATCACAGCCGGTGCTACGTAAATCGCAGCGATAGATTCGACCACCTGATAGACTTAACTGTAAGAAACTTCGCCACATGGGGACTCTTTTAAAACAAAGGGGAGGGGGTGAATGTGGTGAACTACGTGTGCCTGTCTGGACACGCCCCCTGCTGACTGCTCCTGTGGCTCCTCGCACAGACCCCTGTATAAAGGCGATCTTAGCCTGGGCCAGGCCTCTCAGTCTCCAGGATGTAGTATGGTGGTCACTCACTGCTTGTTCCTTCTTCCAGTCAATAAAAGCCGATATCTCGCTTTACGTCTCAGAGTGAGTTATTGATGGTGCATCAGAAATAAAGGGAAACTTTAGCTGGCTGGAGTCATACATGACACAAAGGAAGATAGTGTTGGTAGTTGAATGATTATCACCTCAGCTTCAATATATTTTTGGAGGAGATCAATCCTTGGGGTGTAACATAATGAAATGGATAATGAATTGGTTATCAGACAGAAATAAATGGATCTTCGTCAGATTGGCAGGATGGGAATAGCAGGTAACACAGTGCTTGGACCCATGCGATTCATCATCTAGATCAGAGAGGAGATTGCATATTATATTTCTGTTGAATATGTAAAATTCCATGGAGATCTCAAGAACAAGCAAGTGAGAAGGCATGGCCAGAGTCAAAAATCTAGTTGATTGTCATATGTACAAGTGCAATGAAAAACCCACTTGCAGCAGCATTGCAGGCACATCACATTATTTATGCAGCGTTCATAAGGAAATCATGAATTAAACATAAATTATACACAATTGGATAGAGTAGCTGTTAGTGTAATTCTATTACAGTGACCCAGGTTTAATTCCACCACTGTCTGCAAGGAGCTTGTATGTTCTACCTGTATCTATGTGGGGTTTGTCCAAGTGCTCTGATTTCCTCGCACTTTCCAAAGACATATGGTGTCTTTGGACTGTGGGAAGAAACCTGCAGTGTTTGCCAGCAGGTTAATTGGTCACATGGGGTGTAATTGGGAGGCACAGGTTTGTTGGGCCAGAAGGGCCTGTTACTGCACAGTACCTCTAAATAAATAATAAAATAAATTTCTACAAGAAAGAATACAATAAGGGCAAAATCATTAATTTCAGGCCAAAGTAATCAAAGTGTTCAGTGTTGCTAAACTGTAGTGATTATGGTTTAAGAATCAAATGGTTGAAGGGAAGTAGCTATTCTTGAAGTTGGACCTCCTGACTGATTAACAAAGGTTCCAAGATGGCAAGTAGGTTTTAAATCAGGAGTTCCCAATCATTATCCACAGACCCTCAGTTAATAAAACCATAAGATATAGGAACAGAATTACACCATTTGACCTATTGAGTCTGCTCCATTATTTCATCATGGCTGATCAATTTTCATCTCAGTCTCAATCACCTGCCTTCTCCTCCTTAGAACCCTCTCCAATGTCAGCACATTCTTTTTTAGATAAGGGGCCCAAAACTGCTCACAATACTCTAAATGAGGCTTCACCAGAGCTGTATAAAGTCTCAATATTGCATCCTTACTTTTACATTCCTCTCAAAATGAATGTTAATATTGCATTTGTCTTCTTCACCACTGACTCAACCTGCAAATTAACCTGTACAAGAACTCCCAAATCCCTTTGCACCTCAGAATTATCTCTCCATATAGAAAATAGTCTATGCTTGTACTTCTCTGAACCCTCTTCAATGCCAGCACATCTTTTCTTAGATAAGGAGCCCAAAAAAGTTCACAATACTCAAGGCAAGGCCTCATCAGTGCCTTATAAAGCTTTTGCATCACATTCCTACTCTTATATTCCAAAATACAAACCCCATTTCCAGAAAAGTTGGGATATTTTCCAAAATGCAATAAAAACAAGAATCTGTGATATGTTAATTCATGTGAACCTTCATTTAACTTACAAAAGTACAAAGAAAAGATTTTCAATAGTTTTACTGACCAACTTAATTGTATTTTGTAAATATACACAAATTTAGAATTTGATGGCTGCAACACACCCAACAGAAGTTGGGACAGAGGCATGTTTACCATTGTGTTACATCACCTTTCCTTTTAATAACATTTCTTAATCGTTTTGGAACTGAGGATACTAATTGTAGTAGATTTGCAATTGGAAATTTTGTCCATTCTTGCTTGATATAAGACTTCAGCTGCTCAACAGTCCGTGGTCTCCATTGTCTGATTCTCCTCTTCATGATGCGCCACACATTTTCAATAGGAGATAGATCTGGACTGGCAGCAGGCCAGTCAAGCACAAGCACTCTGTGTCTACAAAGCCACGCTGTTGTAGCCCATGCAGAATGTGGTCTGGGATTGTCCTGCTGAAATAAGCATGGGCGTCCCGGGAAGAGACGTCGCCTTAATGGCAACATATGTCTCTCTAAAATCCTAATATACGCCTCAGAGTCAATGGTACCTTCACATACATGCAACTCACCCATGCCATGGGCACTGATGCACCCCCATACCATCACAGATACTGGCTTTTGTACCTTTCCCTGATAACGATCAGGATGGTCATTTTCATCTTTGGCATGGAGAACTCGACGCCCGTTTTTTCCAAAAACTAGCTGAAGTGTGGACTCATCTGACCACAGCACATGGTTCCACAGTCTTTTGGTCCATCTGAGATGAGCTCAGGCCCAGAGAATTCGTCGGCGTTTCTGCATAGAGTATGGCTTCCTCCTTGCGTAATAGTTTCAAGTTGCATTTCTGGATGTAGTGACGGACTGTTTTAAGTGACTATGGTTTTCCGAAGTACTCCCGAGCCCAGGTGGCTATAATTGTCACAGTAGCATGACGGTTTCTTAGGCAGTGCCGCCTGAAGGCTCGAAGATCACGTGCATTCAACAGTGGTTTCCGACCTTGCCCTTTACGCACTGAGATGTCTCTGAATTCTCTGAATCTTTTCACAATATTATGTACTGTAGATGTTGAAAGACCTAAATTCTCTGCAATCTTGTGTTGGGAAATGTTCCTTTTGAACTGACTAACAATTCTCTCACGAATTTTGGCAGAAAGTGGTGAGCCACGACCCATCCTTGCTTGCAAAGACTGAGCCTTTGATGGACGCTACTTTTATACCCAGTCATGATACCTCACCTGCTACCAATTAGCCTGCTTAATGTGGAGTCTTCCAAACCGGTGTTACTTGAATATCCTGTGCACTTTTCAATCTTATTTTAACTCTGTCCCAACTTTTGTTGAGTGTGTTGCAGCCATCAAATTCTAAATTTGTGTATATTTACAAAATACAATTAAGTTGGTCAGTAAGACTATTGAAAATCTTTTCTTTGTACTTTTGTCAGTTAAATAAAGGTTCACGTGAATTAACATATCACAGATTTTTGTTTTTATTGCATTTTGGAAAATATCCCAACTTTTCTGGAAATGGGGTTTGTACATTTAACCCCTTGGATTGCCTCAGGCTCGCTCAGCTCGTTTCCGTCCAGGGGAAGCAGCCTTCGGCCCCGCCAAACTGGGTAATCAGCTGGTGTGGATGCTACGTGATGCCTTGCTCAAAAACAGACAGTACACCATATGCGATTAAATGAGTACAATTTATAAAGGTTACTATAACTAAGTGATTAATAATACAGTATATATGAAGAAAAAAAATAAATAAAAGGCGCCAAACTTATCAAAGTCCAAACCACTTCATGTACAACCGTTGGAGCTCAATTACTGAAGTCTTCTGGCCACCATTTGATCCCCTCCGAACTCCTCGACTCACAGCTTAGGACCATCTGAAGTGGTCAACCAAGCACATCTAGCTTCATCTCCTCTCCTCGGAGTACCTCCTGGCCTCGAACTCCCGCTTGGGGTCCGTTCCTCGCCCAGCTTACAGCATCGCGTCCTCTCTCTCAACCCCTCACACCGATCTCCCCAAAAGCCCGCCAACAATACAGCTTACAGACTCAGAACAACGTTAATCCCAATTGACTTACAAAGGAATACAATTCTCGTTATCAGTAATTTTTAACCCAAACAACTCTCTCGCAACAAAGAAGCATTCCTACTTTTAACAAAACAAAGGAGCCATTTTGATTACATACACAGTAACAAAGAAAAAAGAAGAAACCCCCTTTACATATATTAGGGTATGGCATTTACTGGGCTAAAGTACAGAACCTGCCCTTTTGAGTGGTCTTGACCAGATTTCTTTAGCCTGCGGCCAACTGAGATTTTGCTGTCACACTTTATGTACCTTCAGGCAGAGTCAGATTATATCTGATGTCATAACTTTTGCCATTATTGATTACAGTGCTTGAGGTTGGACTTAAACAACAGGTGATTGACCGTGGTCATTAATCCATAGCAACAAACTTCAAAACATGTTTGCCAGCATTTCACAAGAAAACTGTGATCTTGTTGTGATATGCAACGTTTCATTGCTCATTACCAAATCTGGAAAGCCCCATACAATTGAAGAACTAATTCTGCAAGCACTAAGGGAGATTCTGAGTACAATTTTGCATAAGTCACCAGAGCAAATAATTAAAGCGATTTCACTCAGTGACAATTCTGTTCATGGAGAAGTTGATGGAATGACTAAGAACAAGAAGACACATTGTGCAACATACATAGGACAACAGAATTTGCACTACAATTGGATGAACCAACTTTGCCAAGCAATGAATCTTTGGTTCTTGGTTATGTTCGCTTCATAAAAGATTAAATCATGATTTAAGAGTTGTTATTTGCACCAGGACCAGAAACAAATAACAAAATGGGAGTTAATATTTGGGGTCAATATTTTTCAAAGAGAAGGACATTCCGCTCACCAACATTCTTGCTTATCCAACAGATGGGGCACTATCAATGCTAGTACACCTCTGTGGATTACTTTCTTGAAGAAAAGCGGGATCTAAAATGTTTACCATTAACCATAATTCAAAGACAACATCTGGTCACAAAAAGACTAAGTGATTGGATGCATAAATCATTAAATACTGTTACCACAGAAGTAAATAAAATCAAGGCACATGCTCTCAATTCTTGATTATTTTAAGAGCTTTATATTGAGAATGATGAACAGTTTGAAAACTTGTTATGCACAGACGTCAGATAGCTCTCAAAAGTAAACTGCCTGAGACATTTTTATGAACTTTTTGAAACTGATAAAATTCTTTGAAGACTCAAAAGCTACATTCAGTAATCAACTCAAGAATATTAGGCAAGACATTGCATATTTGTCAGAATTACTTGCCAAGCTTAATGAAATCGATCTTCAATTGCAAGGAAATGATATTAACCTTATCAAAGTCAAATCACTATCATCTCCATATTTCTGTTCAAGTTAACGTTTGACAGAAGTGCATCATTGGCTGTCAAAACCTTTTCCAATTTTTGATCCTCTCTAAGTTGGAAGAGAGAGTACCAGATGATGATCTTCAAGTAAACTGTGTCCATCTGGGTGAGCTGCGTAAACACACGTCAGAGAGATTTCAGGAGTTTCTCTTGATCCAAGTTCCAGATTGGGTAATAAATCCATTGCTGAACACTTGTAATGAGGAATTAATAGGAATGACAGAGGAAGAACTGATCTTACTACAAAATGATTTTGAGCTGAAGCCAAGTTTCATCAAGATTCAGGATTCAAAAACTTTATTGTCATTCTAACCGTACATCAGTTCTGCAGGGCAGAATGAGACAGCGTTTCCCAGGAGCAGTGCAATCATAACATAACAAACGCAACACTAAATAATAAACATAACAATAAACAGTAAAACACAACAGCCACACGTCAGTTAAAAACAAGTTATAAGTGTCCAATGCAAGTTAAAAGTGTCCAAAGCAGAGTCAGGTAGAGCAGCTATTTAGCAGTCTGACTGCCTGTGGGAGGAAGCTGTTTAGTAGCCTTGTGGTTTTAGCTTTGATGGTCCTGTAATGTTCACCTGATGGCAGAAGAACAAACAGTTCATGGAGAGTGTGTGAGGGGTCTTTAATGATGTACCGTGTCTTCTGGAGGCATCAAATCTGAAAAAGGTCTTGGACAGAAGGTAGGGAGACCCCAATAACCTTCTCTGCTCCCCTAACCACCCTCTGCAAGGCTTTTCTGTCGGCAGCACTGCAGCTGGAGTACCAGGTTGTGATGCAAAAGGTCAGCACACTCTCAACCACGCCTCTGTAGAATGTAAAATCATATCAAGATGTTTGAGTGCAGGAAGAAACCTCTAAACATTATCCTGCATTGTGGAAAAAAGGTCAAAAGTTTCTTTATTGTCTTTCCAGTATCATATTCAGTGGAGTGCAGCTTCAGTCCAGCCACCCAACTTCTTTCAAAGTGATGAAACAGACTGCAACTTATTGAACATGAATATCTGAGACTCCTTCAGAATGACAATCAACCAGATATTGAGAAGCTGATATCACTCAACCAAACAACACACACAAAATGCTGGTGGAATGCAGCAGGCCAGGCAGCATCTATAGGAAGAAGTACAGTCAACGTTTCGGGCCGAGACCCTTCGTCAGGACTAATTGAAAGATAGTAAGAGATTTGAAAGTAGGAGGGGGAGGGAGAAATCCAAAATGATAGGAGAAGACAGGAGGGGGAAGGTGATTGGCAAAAGGGATACAGAGCTGGAGAAGGGGAAGGATCATGGGATGGGAAGCCTAGGGGGAAAGAGAGGGGAGGGGAGCACCAGATGTCATGCCATCAGGTTGGAGGCTACCCAGATGGAATATAGGCTGTTGTTTCTCAAACCTGAGTGTGGCTTCATCTTGACAGTAGAGGAGGCCAAGGACAGACATATCAGAATGGGAATGGGACGCGGAATTAAAATGTGTGGCCACTGGGAGATCCTGCTTTCTCTGGCGGACAGAGCGTAGGTGTTCAGCGAAACGGTCTCCCAGTCTGCGTCAGGTCTCACCAATATATAAAAGGCCGCACTGGGAGCACCAGACGCAGAATATCACACCAGCCGACTCACAGGTGAAGTGTTGCCTCACCTGGAAGGACTGTCTGGGGCCCTGAATGGTGGTGAGGGAGGAAGTGTAAGGGCAGGTGTAGCACTTGTAGCTTACAAGGATAAGTGCCAGGAGGGAGATCAGTGGGAAGGGATTGGGGGGGGGGGAACAAATGGACAAGGGAGTCACGTAGGGAGTGATCCCTGCAGAAATCAGAAAGAGGGGGTAGGGAAAGATGTGCTTGGTAGTGGGATCCCGTTGGAGGTGGCGGAAGTTACTTGGAGGCTGGTGGGGTGGTAGGTGAGGACAAGGGGAACCCTATCCCGAGTAGGGTGGCGGGTGGACGGGTTGAGGGCAGATGTGCCTGAAATGGGAGAGCTGCGTTTGAGAGCAGTGTTGATGCTTGAGGAAGGGAAGCCCCTTTGTTTCTAAAAGGAAGACATCTCCTTCTTCCTGGTGTGATATACTGCATCCGGTGCTCCCAGTGTGGCCTTTTATATATTGGTGAGACCCGATGCAGACTGGGAGACCGTTTTTCTGAACACTTACGCTCTGTCCGCCAGAGAAAGCAGGATCTCCCAGTGGCCACACATTTTAATTCCATGTCCCATTCCCATTCTCATATGTCTATCCATGGCCTCCTCTACTGTCAAGATGAATCCAAACTCAGGTTGGAGGAGCAACACCTTATATTCCGTCTGGGTAGCCTCCAACCTGATGACATGAACATTGATTTCTCTAACTTCTGTTAATGCCCCTCCTCCCCTTCTTACCCCATCCCTTATTTATTTATTTATTGATTCATTCATTCATTCCCTCCCTCCCTTATTTTTTCTTTCTTCCTTTTTTTTCTCTCTCTCTGCCTGTTCTCCATCTCCCTCTGGTGCTCCCTTCCCCCTTTCTTTCTCCTAAGGCCTCCTGTCCCATGATCCTTTCCCTTCTCCAGCTCTGTGTCCCTTTTGCCAATCACCTTTCCACCTTTTTTTTTTAGCTTCAACCCTCCCCCTCCTGTCTTCTCCTATCATTTTGGATTTCTCCCTTCCCCTCCTACTTTCAAATCTCTTACTATCTTTTGTTTCAGTCAGTCCTGACGAAGGGTCTCGGCCCGAAACGTCGACTGTACTTCTTCCTATAGATGCTGCCTGGCCTGCTGTGTTCCACCAGCATTTTGTGTGTGTTGCTTGAATTTCCAGCATCTGCAGATTTCCTTGTGTTTGCATTTTCGTCACTGCACCAAGCCCATCCATCTCACTGAGAGGAGAAAAAACAATGAAGTAGTGAATCATTGGAATCTCTACACTCTAAGATTTTTGATGAAAATTGTTTTCACTGTAATTAAATAAAAAATAATTTTATTTGTAGCTTTAAATAGATTTGAATATTTTTGTAATTATTTGTCACTGCTTTGAATTTGCAGTTTTTATTTTCCTTCACCGTGCATCATAAACCATCGTTTTATGTTAAGGCCTGAAAGAGAGTAAGAAACACTGGGTATGTGGTCTGGGAGTCAAGGGGATGGTAACCCAAAAACTTTGGGAACCACCTGTGTAGAGCTTTGTGCTCTCTATCATATTGGCAGAGGCACAGAGGAAGATGGTGTTTAGTTACACATGTTTGACACTGGGAAAAGGTCAGGAATGCTAATGAAAATATCCTGTCCAATTCTGTGATTGCCCTGTTTTTACCTAGCAATGACTATTCTGGGCAGAATGGATAGTTTTGTGTCTTAAAAAAAACCCAGTGTGACACAGTCAAATAGCTAGGCTATTAATTTCAAAGCAAAGTCTGCCCTCTCGAGGCAAACAGTGAAAAGTTCAGAAAACGATTTCCTGCATTGAAGATTTATACAGACCCAATAATTTTTTACAGTATCTATATATATATAGATATATATGATCTATATATGAAGTTTAGACATAAAAATCCAGGGACTTCAAGAAAAATATCTCCTCTTATGACTGTAAGAGGCCTGGAGACCATTTTCTTGTATTGTGCTCACTTCCATGAATTTCTATTTCTTTCTAGCACTCAACAAGATGGCCTTAACAAAAGTTTACAAGAAGTTGTGAACTATGACTTGTTTCTCACTGCAGTCTCAGGGCGTTTGGTCTGTTAATGTTTCACTTAAAAGACATAGTCATTATTGGCAAGACTATTGCCATACTTAACTGCCCTTTGAAAATAATTATGAATCACATTTTTGAACTCTTGTACCATGGTATTCTCTTTACCAGAAGGACTGCAGTTCAAGAAAATGTCTGATCACCAGGTACACTCATGCACCAAAGGTTCTCCCATTTTCTGTCAGTTACAGAGGTCCAGAAATTAGACCTAGAGAAGGAATTGGTATATGTTTCCTGGTTAGGATAATACTCAACTGGTACCCTATTGAATGATGACACTTCCATATGCTAGGTCATGGGTTTGGGAGACGCTGTCGGGAGCAGTGAGTGAGCAAGAGAGCGTCACACTCAGACACCTTCCTCCAGCAGCAGTGAGCAGGAGGCTGGTAGACGGCACTGAACGTTCTCTTGCCTTCCATGCTTGCCTCAATGTTTCAACCTTCCACACAAGATTGGCAAGAGATAGAGCTGATCATGGGTTCACACCCTGTCTCTAAATTTATTGTATCTTCTATTTTTATTTCAGATTTCCAACATCTGCAATTTTTTTGTGATTTTGTTCATAAAGAGAATAATCAATCACCCCCCTGCAGACACAAGAGGCTATAGATGCTTGAATCTGGAGCAACAAACAATCTGCTGGAGGAACTCAGCGGGTTGAGCAGCATTCACGGGAGGAAGGGAATTGTTGACATTTCGGGTGCTCTTGCAGAGTTTGTTACTCCATTACAGACCATCAATAAACAATACTGAGCACCAAACTGCTCTGTTTATTGCTAGGATCACTTAGATCCACAGCCAATCCTTGATCAGGCTCCAACTTAAGCGATATTTAGCTTAATTTTGGGAAAAGGTGGAAATATTTGGTGCGTATACTTGCAGAGGATAATAGCATAGAAGGTGGTTATGGAGCACGCCATGTCCATACATGCTCATCGCTTTTTCTCAACTCTGATGAAGTGTCTTCAACCTGAAAAATTTTCTCTATTTCTCTTTCAATGAGTGTCACTCAGCACCAATCCCATCCTCATCGACTCACTGAGTGCTCACAGCATTTTCTACATCTATATCTGTAATGTGTCCAGGTCAACCTTGTTTCCCAGCTTTTGTCCTTACTTCTGCAGGTCTTCAAGTGTTCTTTGCCCCCTCCACTCCTCCCTACCCTTTCTAGGATTTTTTTCCAGATCCCACAACTCTCCTCAACTTCCTTCTAATTGCTCTGTCATCTAAGTTGAATCTGTGTTCCCCAGTGACTGACCTCTCTGCTGGGGGAAATACGTACTTTCCATTCACTCTGTCTTGACATCTCATAATTCTGCGCATTTCAATCTCCCCCTCATTCCCTTTCTTCTAAAGTAAGAAAGGTCATTCTTATAATTATAAAAGTCTAATTCTGGAAACATTCAGTTAAATCATTCCCTTTCTCTCAGTAGTCCTGTTACATCTTGTCCCTGGAGAGAAATCAAAAGGGTGAATGAAATTTGTCATATGTAAACACTACAGAATTTAGAGTTCTTTAGTACTAATCAGAGGCATTTGGGTTGGAAATAGCAGTTGTGCACAAGATGTTAAACAGCTGAGTTGTGTCTCATCTGACAACAAATTCAATTTGTGTCTGGTTGTGAGCACCTGAGTGTTCTCTGTCATATTGGGCTATCATGCTGAGAGCTGCTGACTTCAGCCAGGTCTATGAGTTTATTATACTCTGTAGTCCATCACAGTCTGGCAGATCATAGCTAGATTCCAGCTGTTGAGGTCTCTTGTCACTGTGTGAATGAATACAATACAGACTGCAAGGGCCATAGAAATAGATAATTCATGCACAAAAGCTTAAGGTCATACATTGAAGCTTTCAGTGATGTTCCTCTCAACACCCTCTGCACTTTCCTCCTTGAGGTCAGATTTATTCCTTTATGCTTTACAGTTATTCTAACAATACAAGTGGATTAGTATGGGAAAATACAATGTCCCAGCCATTACAAAAACTTGCTTGAAGGACTGGCAGCTCAGTGCTGTAGAGTTTAGACATTTCAGACGTGAGAGCGAGTATTTTATTTTATTTAGAGATAGAACATGGTAACCGACCTTTCTGGCCTAGCAAGCCCACTCCCCAAAATACATACACTAATTAACCCACTAACTTGTTCCCATCTTTGGAATGTGGGAGGAAACTGAAGCACCCAGAGGAAACCCATCTAGTCATGGGGAGAACACATAAACTCCTTGCAGACAGCGGCAGAATTGTACCTGGGGCATTACGCTAGCTGCTACCAATTGTGTAGTTCATTTGTTTAAGAAGGACAAAAAAGACAAACTCAGAAACTATATGCCAATGAAAATTACATCAGCGGTAGGAAAATTACTGGAGTTGACTCTCGTGGACAGGATTTACTCACAATTTGGAAAAGCATGGACTTATTAGGGAAAGTCAGCATAGCCTTGTTTGGGAAGAGAATGTACCAGGGTGTTTCCTGGAATTGTAAGTGTTAACCATAAAGAGAGGTTAGACAAAATGGGATTGTTTTTGTTGGGGCATCAGAGGCTGAGGGGAGACCTGACAGAGGTAAGTAAAATGAGAAATAAAATAAATAAATGGGATAGATTGATAGTTATTTCCCAGGGTGGGAACATTAATTATAAGAGTGCGCAGGTTTAAGATAAATGGGGCTTTGTAGAAGTAGATCAGATAGTAATGTTTATGATGTGTTTAGACCAAGGGTTCCTAACCTGGGGTCCATGGACCCCACAGTTAATAGTAGTGGTCCATGGCATAAAAAAAGTTGGGAGGCATTGGTTTAGAAAGACACATGAACAGGCATGGAATAGAAAGGTACAAACTATGGAATTGGTTAGATTGGCATTTTGGGGAATGCAGATATAAAGGACTGTTCCTGTGCTGTACATCTTTATGAATTTGCCTCCAACAGTATGTGCAAGCCACTAACCACTTGGTGTATAAAACTGCTCTCCTATGTCACTATTGGTTATTTTTGCCAATGACTTTCATTTTTCTCTGATTCTAAACCCTTCAACTTCTGTGTTATCTACTCTGTCCATACCTTTCATTGTGTGGGATCCTTCTTCAGCTGAACAATGAGTTTTAGAAAGCAAAATCAGAGGTGGGATGAAAAATGCTGGAAGGATTTAATACGTTTGGCAGCATCTATGAACTGAGAAACAGAGAAAGAGATATTGAGTCAAGTAGCACATAAACCAGCCTGTTAGTAAATACCCCCTTACACCCTCATCCCATTTTACCCTCCACAACATACTCATCAACAATGCCCAGTTTACAGTGGCTAATTGAACTACCAACCCCAAAAATAAAAGACAATGCTGGAAATAATTGGGAGATTAGAAGGATTTATTTATGTATTATTTTGTAACTTATATTATTGTTTATGTCTTGCACTGCAAACAACAAATTTGACAATAAAAGCTGATGACAGTAAACTTGATTCTGATTCTGATCTGTGGACAGAGAAAAAAGATGTAATGAACATTATTCAGTTCAACTAAACTCAAGTTTAATTGTCATTCAACCATATAGGAATACTCAAGAATACAGTCAAACGAGACAGCATTACTCTGGGGTCAAGGTGCAAAATGCAGTATCAACAGTCACACACAGCACAAACTACACACAAGATAGCAAGCACAAATGGCATCACAATCACCCACTAAAAGATATAAAACTCATGCCAACAATCTACAGTCGACCATGACAGAGTTTGCTCCCCACTGAATGAACACCAGGAAGAGGGGCAGCACTGATCCAGTCCAGACGCTACAGCACACCGCCCCTGGTGGAATGCACCAGCTCTGAAGCCTCTCCAAGGTAACACCACGGCTTGAGGCTCAATCCCCACACGTAGAAGACAAGAAGCACATACAGAATATCAGCAAACTACAACCACACAAAATATACATGTATACAGACCAGACCCTTCGGCCCATTGAACTCTTCAGTCGACTCCAATGGAGCTTATCTTCTGCTGAGTGAACACTGATTCCAGCCTGGATGTTGCTCCACATTGCCCTTGGAGGAGCACACTAGCTTTGACACCTCTGTGCTGGCACAGGGGCAGGGGCACCATATCTTGAGGCCCAGTCCTTGTTACCACCGAAGCCACACAGCTCTCCCGCCACCCATCCCTGCTCTTAGCCAATAAATCAGTGAATCAAACTTGTGGCATACCAGATTAACAATGTCCAAAATGGAGATTCCATGGACGAGAACAAAATTCTCAGATGGTATTATGCCAGGGTCAGGACATTTTGGATCAATTCCTCAGCAATCTTAGCTTTGACCAACAACCAATCTACATTTGGGATTGATTAGCAAAAGCAAATGAAAGGAAGGCGGAGATGAGTGCAGCGGCCATAATCGCAGCAGCCGTTGGTTTAGTGACCAGTCAGAGTGGTGATCTTGACGCTTTAGCTCTTCAAGGCTTCAGTCACAGAAAATTTTTCTTCTTCCCTTCTTTGTATCTGCTCAGCTAGGGACAGTTGACATGCCAGGTAGGATAGTGGATTGCTCCTCCTGTGTGATGTGGGAAGGCAGAGAGGACTCCAGTGTCCTTGACGACTACACCTGCAAGAAGTGCATCCACCTGCAGCTTCTAACAATCTGCTTAAAGGAGTTGGAACTGGATGAACTCCGGATCATTTGGGAGGCTGAAGGGGACGATAGACAGGATATATAGAGAGGTAGATACACCCAAGGTACAGGACACAGGCAAACGGGTGACAGTCAGGAAGAGGAAAGGGGTTAAGGAGCTAGTGCAGGGTACCTCTGTGGACATCCCCCTCAGCAACAGGTATATCACTTTGAATACTGTTGAGCAGTTGACCTAACAGAGGAAAGTCACAGTGGTCGGGTCTCTGGCATTGAGTCCGGCTCTGTGACTCAAAGGAGAAGGGGATGAAAAGGCATGTTGTGGTGATAGAGGATTAGTTAGTTAGAGGAATGGACAGGAGGTTCCGTGGGTGAGAACGAGATTCCAAGATGGTGTGTTGCCTCCTGGGTCCCAGGACATTTCAACATTCTTAAATGGGAGGGTGTACAGCCAGAGGTCATGATCCATGTAGATACCAATAACATGGGTAGGAGGAGTGGAGAGGTTTTATATAGGGAATTCAAGGAGTTAGGTGCTAAGTTAAAGGGCAGGACCTCCAGGGTTGTGATTGTCACTCATGCCACGTGCTAGTGAAGCCAAAACTAGGAAGATTACACAGTTTAACACATGGCTAAGGCATTAGAAACATAGAAAACATACAGCACAATACAGGCCCTATGGCCCACAAAGCTGTGCCGAACATGTCCCCATCTTAGAACTACCTAGGCTTTACCCATAGCCCTCTATTTTACTAAGCTCCATGTAGCCATCCAAAAGTCTTTTAAAAAACCTTATCATTTCCGCCTCCACCACCACCACTGGCAGCCCATTCCACGCACTCACCACTCTGCGTAAAAAGCTTGAGTTGAAGTAGGAGGAAGGACATAAGATTTTTGGGTTATTGGGCTCTCTTCCAGAGTAGGTGGGGCCTGTACGGAAAGGACAGATTACACCCGAACTGGAGGGGGACTAATATCCTAGCGGGAAAGTTTTTTAAAGCTGCACGGTGGGGTTTAAACTAGAATTGTTGGGGGATAGGAACGAGATTTGCAGATTGTGGAGGCAGGAGTTGGTAAGAACCCAAAGTTAGGAATCAAAAGGTTGAGCATGGTGTCCTGAACTGTGTATGTTTTAATGCAAGAAGTGTCATAGGAAAGGGGGATGATAGTGCTGAAGGTGAGGGAGCTGGTTTACAAACAAGAGACAATATCCAGTGAGGAAAGGCTGTTGATAGGGTAAAATTGCATCGACAGGATGAGTTGCAAGGTAAAATGCAGACAAAATCAAAAAGGGTAAATACAGAAATGAAGGTGTTATATTTGAATGAGAAGAATCATGGCGAAAAGAAGATTGTAGCTGGGAGCTTAATGCCCAAGGATATACATAGTATCGAAAAGACAGGCAGGAAGGCAAAATGGGCAGCATTGCTCTATTGGTAAAAAAATCAAATCAAATCATTAGAAACAGGTGACAAATAGTCAGAAGGTGTTGAATCATTGTGGAAAGAGCTAAGGAACTAGAAGGGTGAAAAGATCCTGATGGGAGTTGTACACAGACCCTCAAATAATCCCAAGGATGTGGTCTACAAATTTCACTGGGAGATAGAAAATGTATGCCAAAAGGGCAATGTTGCAATAGTCATGGGGGGTTTCAATATGCAGGTAGATTGGGAAAATCATGTTGGTGCTCGATTCCAAGTGGGGGAATTTCTAGAATGCCTATGAGATGGCTTTTTAGGGCAGCTTGAGACTGAGCCCACTAGGGATTCAGCTATTCTGGATTAGGTGTTGTGCTTAAGATAAAAGAACCTTTAGTGATTATAATATGATTGAATTCACCCTGAAATTTGCGAAGGAGAAGCTAAAGTCAGATGTATCAAAATTACAGTAGAGTCAAGGGAATTACAGTGGCATGAGAGAGGAGTTGACCAGAATTAATCGGAAAAGAACACTGGTAGGGATGATGGCAGAACAGCAATGGCTGGAATTTCTGGAAGCAATTCAGGAAGGACAGGATATCTTCATCCTTAAGAGGAATAAGTATTCTAAAGACAAGATGACACAACCATGGTTAACAAGAGAAGTCCAAGCCAACATAAAAGCCATAGAAAGGGCATATAATAGAGAAGAAATTAGTGTGAAGTTAGAGAATTGGGAGGCTTTTAAAAACCAAAGGAAGGAAACTAAAAAAGTCATCAAGAAGGTAAAAATGGAATACAAATATAAGCTAGCCAAAAGTATTAAAGAGGAAACCAAAGGTTTCTTCTGATAAATGAAGTGTAAAAGTGAGGCGAGAGTGGGTATTGGATTGCTGGAAAACGATACTGGAGAGTTAGTAATGGGGGACAAAGAAAAGGTGGATGAACTGAATAAGTATTTTGCACCATTCTTCACCGTGGAAGACACTAGCAGTATGGTGGAAGCTCCAGGTTTCAGGGGTCATGAAGTGTGTGAAGTTACCATAACCAAAGGGAAGGCTCTAGGGAAACTGAAGTCTGAAGGAAGATAAGTTACCTGGACTAGATAGTGCACACCCCAGGGTTCTGAAAGTGGTGGCTAAAGAGATTGTGGAGGCATTAGAAATGATCTTTCAAGGACCACTGGATTATGGAATGGTTCTGGAAGACTAGAAAATTGCAAATGTCATTCCACTCTTCAAGAAGGGAGAGTGGCAGAAGAAACTATAGGCCAGTTAGTCTGACCTCAGTGGTTGGGAAGGTATTGGAGTTGATAGTTAAGGATGAGATCCGAGTACGGGAGGTACATGATAAAATAGGCCATAGTCACCATAGTTTCCTTAAGGGAAAATCTTGCCGAACAAATCTGTTCAAATTCTTTGAAGAAATAACAAGCAGCATAGACAAAAATGAATTGGTTGATGTTGTGTACTTGGATTTTCAGAAGGCTTTTGATAAGGTGCCACATATGAGGCTGCTACAAGCCCATGATATTATAGGAAAGATTCTAGCATGGATAAAGCAGTAGCTGATAGGCGGGAGTCAAAGAGTGGAAATAAAGGGAGCTTTTTCTGGTTGTCTGCTAGTAACTAGTGATGTTCCTCAGGGATCTGTGTCAATGATTTTGATGATGGAATTGATGGCTTTGCAGATGATATGAAGATAGGTGGAATGACAGGTAGTTTTGCAGCAGTAGACAGGTGATGGAAGGACTTAGATTGATTAGGAGAATGAGCAAAGAATGACAAGCTATCTTCAAACTTTGCAGCTCAAGTCTGGGCCATCAACAGTGATTCAGAATGATACAGCGCTGATTTAAGTTTTCCACCTTATTCTTAAGACTCAGAATTATTGTGTGGTGGTGCCTTACGACCTCTGCAACCAGTCAGAAAGCATCACACTGGCTATCCTTTCCCCTGGTAAAACCCAACGATTTAAGTACGGACACAATGTGATGTCCAATTTCAACCGTGGCAAAAACTAACTGATCTGACCAATTTACCAGCATTCTGTAAACCATCAATAGATTATAAAGCCCTCAAGTGTTGTCATTTTAACTAGGACTTGGCATCTCTCTTCTGGGGCATCCTCTCTTTTAAATAAACTTTTCAAGAAATGCATTTGCAGCCCTAAAACAGCCAGTTCCTGTTACTCACAGCGTCAAATGTAATGTTGAAGCAGGTTCACAGGTTAGGCGAGCAAGATAGAAAACACTGATTGCGACTGACTGAACCTACATAAACTTCTGTCACCTACCCTCTCTTATTCCTTAATAGCCAGTTAGCTATCACACACTCTCCCATTGGGGCTTCTATGTACTCATTAAGGCAACTTTCTAAAACCAGTTACAACCTCTATTCCATCTAGTCATTTGACAGTATGGAAGTCCCAATCAATACATGTTAAGCTACAATCAAGAAACCTTTGTTTCTTGCAAGTCTGCCATCTCTCTACAGGTTTGTTCCTCTCAATGCCACCTACTGTTGGGTGGTCTATACAGGCTATATTTCAGAGAGAATGCTGTAGAAATATATAAGAAATGGAAAGATGCAGAAGACGCACCCGACAGCAACAAGCAGTGGTTTGCGGCAATACGCATGCGTCAGTGAACGCCGCTCCCCCGGCGTCGGTGGGACCGGCGCGCATGCGCGGCGTGAAGACCGCCCGGTGACGAATGGCGGCCCCCAGCCGGTGAGGAGATTGCAAAACCGGTGTGAGGTGAGGTGTCAGGGCGGAATTAGAGGCGAGGGTGAGGGCCAGGGGCAGAGCGTAGAAGGTCAGGGGATTTGTAATGGACAGAGGAGGGGAGATTGAAGTTGGGGTGAGTTGCTTGAATAGGGTTAAGGCGTGTCGAGTGCCAGACGGGTTCGTATGCATGGGCCACAGTGGGGTTGAACGTGAGGTGCCGGACTTTGTGGGTCAGAGGAGATGGAACTAGGTCAGTTTGAGCTAGGTGTGCCGTGCCATGCCTAGCTATGGGAGAGGGTCACATTACAGCCATGTTTCTGCGGGTGTCACAGTTGGGTATAAATGCCGAGGCTTTGCATTCAAGGGGCTTCTGAAAGAGGATGTTAAACAGAGTAATTGGGTAAGTGCAATAAAGTTTATCCCTAAAAACTAATGTGCTGATTTGGGCAGGAATAGAAAGATAGAAGAGATGAATGTGTGGCTGATAACTTACTCCAGGAAGTAGGATTTCAGCTTCTTGGGGACCATTGAAATCTCTTCTTGGGTATGAGTTGCCTCTACAAAAGGGACATGTTGCATCTTAGTTGGAGAATAATCAATAACTTGGCTGAGACATTTGCTTGTGTTACTCAAATGATTCAAAGTACATTTATTATCAAAGTATGTGCAAATTATACAGCCTTTGAGATTTATCTGCTTACGGGCAGCCACAAAGCAAGAAACCCAAAAGAACCCAATTAAAAGAAAGACCAACACCCAATGTGCTGAGAAAGAGGAAAAAAACACAATCTCGCATACAATATAAGCAAGCCACAGCATTCCAAACCAAGTTAAACCTATAAATCCAGAGCAGCCTCGGCAGGCCCATAGCCTTGGTCCCATTACATTACAGAATGGGACACATTGACCTGAAGCTCGCATTCACTAAGCATGTAACAGCTGGAGCAGTCTCACAGCCTCTGCATCACAGAGATAGAGTAAACTCCATGGAAGAGCAAGCAGAATCGGCCTGACCATCACCTCTAATCCGGACACACTGCCTTTTCAGTCTATCTGAGCAGGTGTTTAAATTGTATTCACTGGGTTATGTCCTGCTCTGGGGTTCGACCCCTCCGGCCAGCCCAAGGATGTTCTTGACCTTTCCAAATCAGCTTGGCGCTTGGATCGATCCAACCTTGCTCCTGGTTTAGGTGGGCGAGCTCCAAAACTCCTCCAAATCCTCTCCGATTCACTCATTTCAACTACGACTTCATCTTGATCTTCCTTCTCCTTGAACATGCCACACTCCAACTTTGCATCACATCTGCATGGCTTGACCCTCGAGTCAGCCTCCCCCTCGCATGCCTCTTCATTGTTTGTGGGGCAAGTTTACCACAGAAAAAAGTGTTATTAATAAAGTATTCAATCATATTTTTTGCCTTTTGAACAACCAGTAAGCTGTTGCCCAACTTCAATGGATCCATCTTAAACCAAAAGGAGGGTTTAACCTAATTTGACGGGGGTGGGAGACAATGGACCAGTCGAGAGATTGAGAAGAAGGTATACGTCCTGCCCAATATGTCTGTAAGGAAGGACTGGCAGGATCAAGATAGTAGACACAATGAGATGAATGGGTTCAAACTGTGTTTAATTTAATTCTAGGAGTATTAGGGGTAAGAGTGATGAACTTAGAGCATGGAATGATGATGATGTGACCATTACAGAGACTTGATCAAGAAAAAGACTGGACTATATCAGAAGCATATTTATTATCACTAGCATTAGATATGAATTTTGTTTTGTGGCAGCAGTAAAGTATAAAATATAAAAATTAAGGTAAATTATAAAACATAAACAGTCCAAAAGAGGAATAGCGAGGTTGTATTCATGGATCGTTCAGAATCTGAAAGTGAAGGGGAAAAAGCTGTTCTTAAGCCAGTATGGGTCTCCTGAAGGCAGTAATGAATAAAGAACACGTCCTGAATGATGAGGATCCTTATTGATGGATACCAGCTTTGGAAGATATCCTTCATCCGTCATCGGACTCATCCAGAACAGTGATGGGTCTGCATATCGACAGCAGGTGGACCAACTGGCGCTCTGGTGCAGTCGGAAAAATCTGGAGCTGAACATGCTCAAGACAAAGGAGATGATAGTGGATTTCAGGAGACATCCCCCCCGTTATGTCCCCCCTCACAGTCCTTGGCAGCCCTGTGTCCACCGTGGAGAACTTCAGGTTCCCGGGAACCACCATCTCTCAGGATCTGTAGTGGGAGCAGAACATCAGCTCCATCCTGAAGAAGGCCCAGCAGCGGATATACTTCCTGTGGCTCTTGAGGAAATATGGTCTGCCTCAGGAATTGCTGCTGCAGTTCTATACTGCAGTCATTGAGTCTGTCCTGTGCACCTCCATCACTGTGTGGTTTGGAGCTGCCACCAAGCAGGATAGAACCAGACTACAGCGCACAGTAAGGACTGCCGAGCGCATCATTGGAGCCTCCCTGCCCTCTATTGTGGACCTGTACTCTTCCAGGTTGAAGAAGAGGGCGGGGAACATCATAAAGGACTCCTTCCATCCTGCGCACGGACTGTTTGAACTGCTTCCGTCTTGTATGCTCTTCAGATCCCTCCAGACTAAGACTAATAGGCACTGGAGAAGTTTTTTCCCTACTGCGGTCACTTTGCTGAACAGTTAACTGACGGTTAACTGTCGGCTAACTATTACTTGGATTGCACTACTTGTATGTATAATCTATATTTTCATTTATATTTATCATTATTATTGTTATGAGCAGAGAGACAACATCTGCCGGAAGTAAATTCCTTGTATGTGCACAGGTACTTGGCGATTAAAGTCTGATTCTGATTCATGGTGGGGATGGTTGTACCCATGATGTAGTTGGCTGACTCTACAATCCTGTGCATTGGAGCCTTCATATCTGGCAGTGATGCAACTTGTCAGAATGCTCTCTAACGTACATCTGGAAGAAATTTGCTAGAGTCTTTGAAGTATCAAATCTCATCAAACTACTAACCAAGTATAGTTGCTGGCTTCTTAATTGTTTCAGTATGTTGGGCCTCGAATAGATCCTCTGAGATGTGGTGATAGGGGATTCGTTAGTTAGGTGAATAGAAAGCAGGTTCTGAGGATGAGAAGGAGATTCCCGGTTGGTATGTTGCCTCCTGGGTGCCAGAATCTGGGACAACTTGGATTATTTCCTCAGAATTCTGATGTAAGAGGATGAGCAGCCAGAATTTGTGGTCCATTTAGGAACCAGTGACATGGTAGGAGGAGTGATGAGGTTCTGCAAAGTAGTTTAGGGAATTAGGTGCTAAGTTAAAGGACAGAACTTCCAGGGTTTAGATGTCAGGATCGCTACCCAGGCCACGTGCTAGTGAGGCCAGAAATAGGAAGACCATACAGTTTAACACGTCTGAGAGTTAATGTAGGAGGAAGAGCATCAGATTTTTGGATCATCGGGTTCTCTTCTAGGGAAGGTGGGACTTGTACAGAAGTGATGGTTTGCACCTTGGTGGGGGAGATTGATATCCCAGCAGGAAGATTTGTTAATGCACAGGAGGGATGGATGGGGTTAAACTATAGTTGATGGGAACCATAGTGCCATAGTGGTTAGAGTGTGGAGAAAGATGTTAAGTCCTCAGACAAAGTCAGGTATCAAAAGGTTGAACATGGTGTGACTAATGTCCTGAGCTGTGTATATCTCAATGAAAGAAGTAGGAAAGGCAGATGAGCTTAGGGCATGAATCAACACATGGAATTATAATATTGTAGCCATTAGTGAGACGGTTGCAAGAGGGGCAGGACTGGCAGCTCAGTATTCTGGATTCTTTTGTTTTAGATGCGACAGCAGGAGTGATTAAAGGGGGAGGGGTGACGTAACTAACCCGAGAAATGTCACAGCGTGCTAGGTCAGGACAGATCGATGAACTTGTCTAGTGAGCCCTTTTGGGTGGAACATAGGAATAAGAAGGGTATGACCATGTAAATGGGGCTATATTATAGACCACCCAACAGTCCGCTGGATTTAGAGTAACATGTTTGTGGAGAGATTGCAGACTGTTGCAAGGAACATAAGGTTGTTATAGTAGATGATTTTAACTTTTCAAATATTGACTGGTCATCCTATATTGTAAAAGAACTAGATGGGATAGAGTTTGTCAAATGTTTGTCAGGAAAGTTTTCTTAATCAGAAAGAAAGTCTCAATGAGAGAGTGTGCGATGGTTGATCTGCTATTAGGGAATGAGACAGGACAGGTGACAGAAGTTTATGCAGGGGAACACTTTGCATCTAGTGATCATAATACCATTAGTTTCAAAGTAAATATACAAAAAGATAGGTCTGGTCCTCAGGTTGGGATTCTAAATTTGAGAAAGGCCAATTTTGATGGCATCAGAAAGGATCTAGCAAGTATGGATTGGGACAGGCTGTATTTTGAGAAGGGAATGCTTTCAGAAGTGAATTTTGAAAGTACAATGCTCGTATGTGTCTTGTCAGAATAAAAGGTAATCACCTTCCAGCTAGCCTTTTTCCCCTCCCACCACCTTTTTATCCTTTTATCTTCTCCCTTTTTTTCCTGTTATTTTCTCCCCTTTTTTCATCCTGAAGAAGTGTTTCGGCCAGCATAAGTGGTGAACTCAAGCTTGAGTTCAATGTTTAAGGGAAGATTGGATATTGAATAGGAGGGATATGAATAATTATGGCCTGGGTGCTGATTGATGGGACTAGGCAGTTTACGTGGTTTGGCATGGACTAGATGGGCCAAAGGGCCTTTTTTCTATGCTGTACTTTTGTGTCAACCTTGATTCTAATTCAGATTTATTGATCATGCATACATTGAAACATACAGTTAAATCCGTCATTTGAGCTAACAACCAACACGCCCAAAGATGTGCTAGGGCAACCTGCAAGTGTTGCCACACATTTTGGTGCCAACATAGCATGACTACAATGCTCAGCAGAACAATTGACACCAGCCTCTGTTGTTCTTCAAAATGTACCACGGCATGTTTTGAGTCCAACTGAGACACAGACGGACCCTTGCATTAATCTATCACTTGAAAATTTCAACAGTTCAGCCTGTTCTCAGTATTGTACTGGAATATTGATTTGGTTGCAAGCACGTGTGGAAGTTGAATCCAGATAAAGTCACTCAGAGACTGTATAAGTATAAACTCTTTATTCAAAGCACCCAGGGCTTACTCAGTTAGTTGCTCTAACAGGAACAGTCTGTGACTGTTCTTGTCCGGTTCACCAACTAACTCACAATTCCCCAAGCTGGAGTCAGACTTATCTATTGCTTGACAGTACCAAGAGACAAATTACAGAATAGGTATAATGGCCTCATACACAAACAGGTTGTAGTGGTCTTATCTCAGCGCTTGACTGCACAAAGAAACTAGGATTTTGAAACACTGTCTTACTCCGAGAAGAAATATGGTTCAGCTTGGCTTGGCACATCTGTTGATCATCAGCAGTTTCTTTCAGAAAGAACAGGCTGCTATTGTTTAACTAACGTGTTAACCCTTTTACATACTTTATCACACAGATGCATGGAGTGTGACTTGAACCTAATGTTCTAATATTAAATGAGTAAATAGGTTCAGTATTAAAAATTTCATCAACAGAGAAGTAACTAAAATTTAGCTCTGCCAAATTGATAACAGAACTGTAGATTGATTCGGCTATTCAGCTGTACTTTATTTTTAAGAATTGTTAATCCAATTGATTAAAAAAATCATTAGTTTACTTGACATATTGTCCAGTATATGTGATCTGCTTTCAGTCAGAAATTGTCTAGTTAGCAATTCATTCAACGCCTAATTAGGCCACCTGTATGTTGGATTACACACTAAAGGCGTACTAAGACTTAAGTTGTGACCTTGCATTAGATCATGTGTTTTTTAATTTCAAAAACATCTGATGCTGCAGATTTGATGCTTTATTGGTATCCAAAGTCCTCAGCTCTGCAATAATAATAATCATCCACTCCAACTACACAACTTGATAGTAAAATGAAATTTCATAATGACTGTTGAGCAAGTTTATTGTAGGTGAGGATTAATGTGTTACAGGTTTAGATGCAAGTTAATGTTGCCTGGAGGTAGAAAGGATAGATAACAAACTAGCAAAGCGAAGTTGAATTGTAAAGGGCAAGGTAATATGTTCTTCCTGGTACTACACTTCTGATATCTCAAGGCACCTACACTGTTCCTGCAAAAACATGGATGTTAAAGGTATGTGATCTCCACTGTGTGCTTTAGTTTCTTAGAATTTCTAGAAGAAATTCTAATTCAGTAACAAGATTTTTCTGGTTTGTATCAAAACTGGTTGGCAGTGATGAAAAATCATCACCCTGTAATGTTAAATCTGTTTCTCTCTACCTGACTAGTATTGGCAGATGAAAAATCATCACCCTGTGATATTAAATCTGTTTCTCTGCTGACTAGTATTGCTAGTATTTACAATTTTAATAGCACCCGTAGAGCTAGTATAATTAGTGAATTCAGAAACTATCCTATCTTGTAATGCATAGTTACTGATTTTGAGATACTTTTCTTCTGTGGTTTCTGAGTTACTGAAAGTTTCCTTGAACTCATCTTAAACCAGACCTTTGTGGCGATTGGAAATGGCTCTGAGTTTGAGTAACTAAGAAAATACAGAAACTATTTTGTAGGTATGATTTGGATCAGATTGAGTTTAATAAGGTATTGATTAATCTTAAACACCTAACAAAGCTTGAAATATTAAAGTATTTCTCACACCACATAATTTTTAGGTTTAAAGAAGGGCATAACTTAAATCTTTGTTGTGAGGAGTTCTGAACCAGTATAATGATATGTTGTTAAAATATCATAACTCACTTTTCTGTCAGATACATTATATGCAGAATGTATGGAAGAAAATTCTATAAGCAAAATGAGATGATGAATTCTGAATTAGCACGAAATAGTGAAACCCCCTGCTCAATTTTAGAAAATAGTTCCATGTGATGTTTTGTGCCCAACTGTTCAGGCGTGGTGGGTTTTGGTTTAATGTAGCATTCAAAATGTGACGTTTCTGACTGCACTCAGAATTAGAATCAGGTCTATTATCACTAATGTGTGTCGTAAAATTTGTTGTTTTAATGCTGCAGTTCAGTGCAAGGCATAAACCTACTATAAAACATACAAGAAGAAATAATTCCTCCTTCAGCCTAGAATCTCAAATCAGTTGAGTGTTGGTTTGTCTTGTTGTCCATACTTCTGATTCAGTGAGATAGTTCCACCTCCTGAGCAAGATGATATTTCAACATTTCCCATCATCCTACATTTTTCTAAGTAACATTTTTTATATATACACACACACACTCACACACACACACACACACACACACACACACACACACACATATATACACACACACACACACACACACACACACACACACACACACACACACACACACACACACACACACACACACACACACATATATAGTTACAATGACCAACAATATGCAGCAGAAATGTTATTTCACATTGTCAAACACTGCCATTGCACCTGCATCTTCTGTAATTTGGGCATGCTGTCTTTGATGTGGGGAGATGATGAAATCTCTTCTATAACTTGTGGCCCATCACTTGAAGTGGGATTGCCTGGCTTCACCATATTTATTGCTGTTAGCTTTATAGGAAAGGAAAGGTCCCAAATAGAAGAGAAAAATAAATTTTAAATATTGTTTTAAATTATACATTAAAAATTGACTAGAATCCATTAATGAGGTTTGTGGACACTGTTTTGATTTGATTCTGATTTTGCTATCTGGGATTCTGAAACTGTAACCGATGTCCCTAAGCGACTCCCCTGTCCACTTGTCCCCCCTATCCCTTCCCACCAATCTCCCTCCTGGCACTTATCCTTGTAAGTGGAACAAGTGCTACACCTGCCCTTACGCTTCCTCCCTCACCACCATTCAGGGCCCCAGACAGTCCTTCCAGGTGAGGCGACACTTCACCTGTGGGTCGGCTGGTGTGGTATACTGCGTCCAGTGCTCTCGGTGTGGCCTTTTATATATTGGTGAGACCCAACACGACTGGGAGATCGTTTCGCTGAACACCTACGCGCGGTCCGCCAGAGAAAGCAGGATCTCCCAGTGGCCACACATTTTAATTCCACATCCCATTCCCATTCTGATATGTCTATCCATGGCCTCCTCTACTGTCAAGATGAAGCCACACTCAGGTTGGAGGAACAACACCTTATATACCGGCTGGGTAGCCTCCAACCTGATGGCATGAACATTGACTTCTCTAACTTACGTTAATGCCCCTCCTCCCCTTCTTACCCCATCCCCGACATATTTAGTTGTTTGTTTTTTTTTCTCTCTCTGCACATCACTCTGCCTGTTCTCCATCTCCCTCTCGTGCTCCCCCTCCCCCTTTCTTTCTCCCGAGGCCTCCCGTCTTATGATCCTTTCCCTTCTCCAGCTCTGTATCACTTTCGCCAATCACCTTTCCAGCTCTTAGCTTCATTCCACCCCCTCCGGTTTTCTCCTATCATTTCGCATTTCCCCCTCCCCCCACTACTTTCAAATCTCTTAGTATCTTTCCCTTCAGTTAGTCCTGACGAAGGGTCTCGGCCCAAAACGTCGACAGTGCTTCTCCTTATAGATGCTGCCTGGCCTGCTGTGTGTGTGTGTTGTTTGAATTTCCAGCATCTGCAGATTTCCTCGTGTTTACTGATGTATTGCGTGTGTCAGGGTGGCACGGTAGTGTAGTGGTTAGTGGGGCAACATGGTAGCATAGCAGCTAAAGCAGTGCTTTGCAGCATGCCAGCTGTCAGATGCGGTTTGATTCCTGCCACTGTCTGTAAGGAGTTTGTATATTCTCCTCAATACAGCTCCGGTTTCCTCCCACATTCCAAAGATGTAAGAGAAAAAGATCTGCAGTGATGCAGGGATGGTAAATTGTGGGCATGCTATGTTGGCACTAGAAACGTGGGAACACTTGCAGACTGCCCCAGCATATCCCTGACACAGGTGACCACTTCACTTTATGTTTCAATGTACAGGTGACAAAAAAGCCAAACTTTCTTTAATTTTTAATTTTTCATGCTGCAACATCATTTGTTTTCATTTACCTCTGAAAGCCATTGCTATTATTGAGGAGTCACTGTAGTTGCTAACTCTACTTTTCTATTGCTTGATTGCAGCAGAAAGAATCATGTCCCCAAAAGTCACAACAGAGCTGTTGAAACAGCTGAGGCAGGTGATGAAGCAGATGAAGGAGCCAATCCAAGCTCTGATTGTGCCTTCAGGAGACAACCATCAGGTACCTAGACCAGTCATCTCAACATTAGAAATATTTATGCCACATGGAATGAGATTGCTATTTAAATTGGTTACTTTCCAATTCTTAAATGTATTTCATGTTTTCATTACATTCATCTTTTACACACACAATGTTAAGAGTCTTCACACCTTTGCTGCCTTTCAACAAGGTCACACTACAACATTGTTTTTTCCAACTCTATCCTCAAACTGTTGTATGTACTCAGTGGGGTTCAGAGATAATAAGGTAATAATAATAATAAGACAATAATAATAATAGTAATAATAATAATAATCTGAAATCAGGTCAGAAACAAAATAACTGAGATGAGGCGAAACCTCTTCACCTGGATGGTGAGGAACCTGTGGAACTCTTATCCAGGACAACTGTGGTGGCTCGTTATTGATTACATTCAAAACAGATTGATAGATTTCTGAAAATTAAGAGAAACAAGGGAGGTGGCTATAAGTTATAGGAGCAGAATTGGGCCATTCAGCTCATCAAGCCTGCTGTGCTAATGAATCACTGCAGGTCTTTTTCCAACCCCTCATCTCCCACAAACTTGCCATGACCTTTAATTCCCTTACTAATCAGTATCCCATTTGTCTCCACCTTGGTGCAGCTCTGTAAAACTCTGGTTAGGCCACACTTGGAGTACTGTGTCCAGTTCTGGTTGCCTTACTTTAGGAAGGATGTGGAAGCATTGGATAGGGTACAGAGGAGATTTACCAGGTTGCTGCCTGGTTTAGAGAGTGTGCATTATGGTCAGAGATTAAGGGAGCTAGGGCTTTACTCTCTGGAGAGAAGGAGGATGAGAGGAGACATGATAGAGGTGTACGAGATATTAAGAGGAATAGATAGAGTGGACAGCCAGCACCTCTTCCCCAGGGCACCACTGCTCAATACAAGAGGACATGGCTTTGAGGTAAGGGGTGGAAAGTTCAAGGGGGATATTAGAGGAAGGCTTTTTACTCAGAGAGTGGTTGGTGTGTGGAATGCACTACCTGAGTTAATGGTGGAGGCAGGTTCACTAGTGAAATTTAAGAGACTACTAGACAGGTATATGGAGGAATTTAAGGTGGGGGTTATATGGGAGGCAGGGTTTAAGGGTTGGCATAACATTGTGGGCTGAAGGGCCTGTACTGTGCTCTACTGTTCTGTGTTCTAAATACACCAAATGACTTGTCCTCCACAGCCCTTTGTGGCAATGAACTCTAATATGAAAGTTTGGGTGTATGTAAGTTGTTGACAGCGGAACACAATACTGCCAATCATTTCTTAACCTAGCTTAAGAAATTCCTCCTAATGTAAAGAAATATACTTTTCTTCTGAGGCTTTGCCCTCAAATCCTAGACACTTCTACTACTAGGAACATCACCTTCAACATCCACTCTATCCAGGACTTTCTGTATTCAAGTTTCAGTGATATGCCCCCCCCCCCCCCCCCACCTTATTATCTCTGAATTCCACTGAGTATGTCAAACAGTATGACATCAATTTTCCTTTGGTGCTCGTTGCCTTCAGTTTTACCAGGCACCTTAATGTTCCATCAAATGCTGCCTTGTAATCATTGTAAGCAATCATTGTAATCTTGCCTCTGGAATTTGGCTCCATTGCTATGATAAGTTGGGTGGTCCTAGCAAAATGTAAACTGACATCAGTGTGTAAGTGCCACATGATGGATTGTGAACCACAACTGCCATCATTTTGCTAATAATTGAGCACAGATTGGTTAACAAGATTGAATTTTGATTTTGATGAACAACAGAGATCTGATTGATTTTCTATGGTGCTAGTAAATGCTCGGTCTGTAACTTGTCCTTGGCTGGAAGTGCAGTTAATTCTAGAGCATGGCTGTTCAGTGCTATGCTGAAAGGATGTCTGATATTGTAGTGCTTGCTATATATATTGCCCTTAAACAGGGGGGAAAAAGCTACAAAAAGTACTCAATACAGCCCAGTCCATTACAGGTAAATGTACTGGATACAGTCCAGCCCAGCCCATCACAAGTAAAGCCCTGCACACCATTGAGCACATTTACAAGGAGCACAGTCGCAGGGAAGCAGCATCCATTGTCAAGGACACCACCATCCTGGGCACCATCTTCTCACTGCAGTCATCAGGAAGAAGATACAGGAACCTCAAGTCCCACACCACCAGGTTCAGGAACAGTTATTACTCCTCAACCACAGGGAAAACTTTACTCACTGCAGTATTGAACTAATACCACAACCTGTGGACTCACTTTTAAGGACTCTAAAACTTGTTTTCTCAGTAAGAAAATGAATCTGGGTAGTACAGTATATGATGATATACATTTACTTTGATAATGAACTTACTTTGAACTTTTCAGCTATTTTTCCTTCCTATGTCAAATGCTTAATTGTTGACCACCATTCACAATTTAATATGGCAGGTTAGTTCTGAGATTGCTTCACCCTGTCTAGTAAATGCTGATTTTGTTGAAGGTAAGGTGATTACTCCTGACATCAAGGCAGCTTTTGATGGACTGTGGTGCTTGATAAAACTGAAGTCAATGGGAAAACACTCCAATGGTTAAGGTCACACAGAGGAGATACAGCTAGTCTTAAATATTATTTTCTACTTTTTTAATCTGTTCTCCACTTTAGATGTTTCTTCTCAGATATCACATTGTATTTTATTTAAAAGGAATCATAAAATATTCAGCTGATGATGAACTGGTCAGTTGCATTCTGTTTTACATTGCCATGTATATTATATTCAGAATCCATCCATTGTCTCAGTTTGCTATGGATAATTATAATTTGCTTGCACCCACCGGGCAGCTTTCAATCATAATTGCATTGCCCCCTTAGCAACCTTTTCAGTAATATTTAGCTTCTCTGTTATTGAGACTAATAACTGCATCATTGACCACAGGCAATAGCTTTATCAATCCGCATAAAGTGGTTGATCTGAATTATATGATAATGTTCTTTGCTGTCTGTGTCGAATTAATGTTTGTTTTTCTTTTCAGAGTGAATACATTGCTCCGTGTGACTGTAGGCGTGAGTTTCTTTCAGGTTTCGATGGCTCTGCAGGTCAGTAAAATTTAGTGTCAAAATTCATGAGATGCTGACTAATATGATATAAGTAGATTATTTTGACTGAGGTATTATTTAAATTAATGCACTTTAAATATATAATACAGCTGTGCATCTCCAAGTGTATTAATCCAAAAACGTTCGTGTGTAATTATGATAAACTATAGACAGGTACCTTGAACTTTGGATGGGTTTCTGGAAAGGAAAGCAATAATGAGCAATTTTGATCATGGTTAGGGTGTTTCTTTTTGCAGAAAAGGAGGATGAGATGTAACTTTATAGAGGTGTATAAGATGATTAGAGGTATACAGTGCCTATAAAAAGTATTCAAACCCCCCCCCCCCCCGGGAGGTTTTCATGTTTTATTGTTTTACAACATTGAATCACCATAAATTTCATTTGGCTTTTTTGACACTGATCAACAGAAAGTGACTTCTGTGTCAAATTGAAAACTGATTTCTACAAAGTGATCTAAATTAATTACAAATATAAAACACAAAGTAATTGATCGCATAAGTATTCACCTGCTTTAATATGGCATACAAAATCATCATCACTGGTGCAGCCAATTGTTTTTAGAAATCACATAATTAGTTAAGTGGAGATCACCTGTGTGTAGTCAAGGTGTTTCAATTGATTGTAGTAAAAATACACCTATATCTGGAAGGACCAACAACTACTGGTGAGTCAGTATCCTGACGAAAACTACACCATTTCTGGTTGGCTGTCCTGACTCGTGGTGTTCTGTAGGAGTCGGTGCTGGGACTGCTTTTTTATGCTGTACATCAATGATTTAGATGATGGGATAGATGGCTTTGTTGCCAAGTTTGTAGATGATGTAAGACCGGTGGAGGGGCAGGTCACATTGAGGAAATGGGCTGCAGAAGGACTTGTACTAGGAGGATGGGCAAGGAAGTGGTAAATGATATACAATGTTGAAAAATGCATGGTTGTGCACTATAGTAGTTGGAATAAATGTGCAATGAGGAGAAAATCCAGAAATCTTAAATGCAAAAGGACTTGGGAGTCCTTGTGCAGAACACCCTAAAGGTTAACTTGCAGGTAGAATCAGTGATGAGGAAGGCCAATGCAATGTTAGCATTCATTTTAAGAGGTCTAGAATACAAGAGTATGGATGTGATGCTGAGGCTTTATAAGGCACTGGTGAGGCCTCACTTTGAGTATTGTGAACAGTTTTGGGCTCCTCATCTACGAAAAGATGTGTTGGTATTGGAGAGGGTTCATAGCGATGATTCCAGGAATGAAAGGGTTATCATACAAGGAATGTTTGATAGCTCTGGGTCTATAATCGCTGCAGTTTAGAAGGATGAGGGGGATCTCAGCGAAACCTTTTGAATGTTGAAAGGTCTAGACATAGTAGAGGTGGAAAGGATGTTTCCCATGGTGGGGTGGGGGGGGGGTCTAGGACAAGAGGGCACAGCCTCAGGATAGAAGGGTGTCCATTTAAAACAGATGTGCATACAACTGTTGCCCAGGTGCTTCACCAGTCACAAATTTATGGAAGAGAGGCAAAAAAAAACTCACTTGAAATCTCAGGTAGAGTTTGCCAGAAGGCATATGGGAGACTTTGAAGTCAGCTGAAAGAAGGTTCTATGGTCTGATGAAACCAAAATTGAGCTTTTTGCCCATCAGTCTAAACGCTATGCCATTAAAAACAGATCATCTCTACTGTGAATGGTAGTGGCTGCATCATGCTGTGAAGATGTTTCACTGCAGTAGTTCCTGGAAGACTTGTGAGGTAGAAGGTAAAATGATTGCAGCAAAATCCTGGGAAATCCTGGACAGAGAAGATATGTTTTCCAGCAAGACAATGACCCTAAGCATAAAGCCAAAGCTGCACAGGAATGGCTTAAAAACAAAGTTAATGTGTTGGAGTGATCAAGTCAGAGTCCAGACCTCAATCCAATTGAGGATTTGTGGCTGGACTTGAAAAGGGCTGTTCCCTCACAATCCCCATGCAGCCTGACAGAGCTTGAGCAGTTTGGTAAAGAGGAATGGGGAAAAATTGTGTCAAATTCTGCAAAGCTGATAGAGACCTATCCACACAGACTCAAGGCTGTAATTGCTGCCAAAGGTGCTCCTACTAAATGCTGTCTTGAAGAGGGTGCAAACTTATGCAATCAATTATCTTGTGTTTTATATTTGTAATTAATTTAGGGCACTCAGTAGAGATCTGTTTTCACTTTGACACAAAAGGGTTTGTAGGTTGATCAGTGTCCAAAAGGCAAAATTAAATCCACTGTGAATCAATGTTGTAAAACAATAAAACACGAAAACTTCCAATACTTCAATATTTTTTATAGGCACTGTAAATGAAGTGGGCAATTCAGTACCTTTTTCACGAGAAGACAGAATTTTACTGTAATTGGAGGAATGTATAGGGGAATGTCAGTTTTTTAAACCTGGAGAATGATAAATGTATGAAATACACTGTCTATGCTGTACTGTTCTATGTATCTAAGGGAAAGTATGCTGGTCCAGATGAATTTCATGTGATGTATAGAACATAGAAAAGTACAACACAGTACAGGATGTGGTACCAACTTTTTACCTTGCTGTAAGATTGATCTCGCTCTTCCCTCCTACATAGTCCACTGTTTGTATCATCCAATAATTACTTTGGTATTGGAAAGCTTAATATGTGAAGAGCATTTGATGTCTTTGGGCCTATATTTGGTGAGTTCATAAGGATGAAGGGAGATCTATTGAAACTTACCTGCTACTTAAGGTCTTGGATAGAATGAATGTGGAGAGGATACTTCCATTAGTAAGAGTCTGGGATTTGAGGGAACATGCTCAGAATAAATGAATGATCCTTTAAAATTGTAGTGAGGAATTTCTATTGCCTGAGGGCAGTGAATCTGTGCAAATCATTGTCACAGAGTGCTGTGGAATCACTTATTTATCCCACATGTATCGGAATAAACAGTGTAATGCATCATTTGTGTTAACAGTCAACACAACCTAAGGATGCATTGGGACAGTCTGCAAGTGCTGCCTGCCCCACATCCACTGTATGTACACAATGTTTGGCAGAACAACACAGGGAGCAACAATAAATCATCAACACACTACTTGTAAAGAATCATCTCTGGTGGATAGTGAAGAAATGTTAAATTCTGAAAGGAGAAGGGCATTCAGTCCATGAACTTGCTCCCTCCGGTACCCATATTTACTCCAGCACAACTTTAAACCATTTCTTGAAACCAGCTGCTAAATCCTTCAACAATCAGTTGTGATTTGATCGGAGTGTAGGAAATTTGGTGACTGCATAAGTGAGTTCCCTACTAACTGCACTTTTGTTGTAAGTAATATGGAACGTGTTGAGGGTTAGCAAAATGATTAAGTTAACAAATTTCACAATACCTGCTGGTGATAATAAACCTGATTCTGAACTTCAGGTACTGCAATTGTAACAGAGGAGTATGCAGCCATGTGGACTGATGGGCGTTATTTTCTTCAGGCTGCCCAGCAAATGGATAAAAACTGGATCCTAATGAAATTGGGTGAGTGATTGCATGCACATTTAGCTTTTGAGAGATCAGACTAATCAATAATTAACTGTATCATGGAGTAGTAGAAATTCTGATATGTGTAATATCCGTCTGTACCTCCCCGACCAGTGAGGGAAGTTAATGGTTCTGAAGTTTATTTCCTTGTGTACTTGCTCATTGTTGTGGTTTGTAGGTGCATGGAGTGAGCCATTTGGCCCATCGTGCCCTTCCTGGCTCAATGAAACAGCTTATCTCATTTGGCTGCATTTAATCCTCTACTGATCAGACTTCATGTGGGTGATCTGTATTTAGACTTGTTCAAAATTACAGCTTCAGTTATAAGCATTATGCATATTGTGATGTCCCCAAGTAAATAGGAAACTTGGAAATGGTAAAATAAAAATTGAAATTAATTAAAATTCTCAGCAGGTCTGGCCACACCTGTAGAAGAAGAAACAGAAAATGGTTTGACCTAAAATGCTGCCAATTTCCTTCCTCCCAAAGATGGTACTCAACCTGTTGAATTCCTCCAGCAAATCTTGTTGATCCAAATTCCAGCATTTGTAGTTTCTTGTATCTCTTTGGATGCACTATTTTTGTTTAGCTTAGTAATTACTATAAATTCCGGTGTATAAGCTGAGAACTTGGCCCTAAATTTTGGTCCTAAAACTAGGGGGTCGGCTTATACAGAGGGTGGAAAAATTAATGCACGGAAGATAGCTCGTATTATTTAGCTGTTTTTGAGTCATTCGTTCCACTGTCGACGCATGAATTCTTTGAATGGTTTGTTTAAGCTCACATCTAGTGGCTGAAGCACGGACATCAAACCATCGAGGATGACTGCAGTGTTCATAAATCTATTCATAAATCGGGTGCACTATCTTCGCTTAGCTTTGAAATTTTTGCTGACCTCACGGTATTTTTTTGGCCCATTTCAACATTTGAACTCGAATCATTTCTCTGGTAACGATGTATCCGGACGATCACTGGTGATTCACCCACTCTAAAACTTTTTCTTCCAGTTCTGGCCACTGGCATGTTTTCCCACGGTTTGCACATTTCGTCTTTGGCATTTCCCTCTGCGTGTCCTCTGTCTTTCTCCACTCTCTCACTGGTTTCTCATTTACACTAAACTTCTTAGTAGCTGCAGAATTATTCGTTCCTTTAGCAAAAGCAACGACCTTCAGTTTGAAGCCAGCATCATATCGCATTTGTTTTAATCTTTTGTGCATGGTGGTCGCAAACTCAATACTGAGTACACGTACTGATCCTGCCACCCCGTGTTATGTTTTAATGAGATTACGATGGGCACCAAATGGTTTCACGGGGGTTACATTTCAGAGGATTCTTTACCATTGTGAACCTAATCCAAACTTCCCTCTCTGATTTATTTATTAAGAATTTGCTTATAATGCTCTACAATGTGCAGCCTTATTTTCTTAGCAGGTACTGGTTCACAAAATATCCAGATTCCAGATCTGGCAAAGCTGAGTACTGGCCTGTGAGATCTTGTGATCTTTTCTGGTTAAATCAAAAACCTCTACAAAAGGGGTTGGCTTATACACCAGAATTTACGGTATATGCGTATCTCACTCTGTCTAGGAAACTTGATCTTTCCTCAACGTTCAGCATTTTGTACGTTCACTTTTTGGGCTTCCTGTTGTACAAGATTGAGAGGATTATATACTCTGTGGCCATTTTGTTAGGAACAGGAGATGTAGTAATGTGTGGTTATTTGAGTTACTGTCTCTTTGAAGCAGTTTAGTCATTCTCCTGGACCTGCTCACTGGATTTTTTTTTTGTTTTTCACACTATTCTCTGAAAACTTTCATGAGAAAATCCCAGGGGTTAGCAGTTTCTGAGACACTCAAACAACCATGTCTGACACCGACAATAATTCCATTGTCAAGGTCACTTAGATCACATTTCTTTGCATTTTGATGTTTGGTCTGAACTACAACTGAACATCTGGACCATGTTGGCATTCTTTAACAAGCAGGTGTTGAAGTGTACTTAATAAAGTAGCCACTATTTGATACCTGCCTAAAATTCTGAGTTGGAGTATTTGTGCCAGTAGTTGATTTGTTTTTAAATATGTTCAGAGTTGTCAATGGCTCAGTGGGCAATGACAGATCACGCTATTGAATGTGAAGACAAAATTCAAGGCTGACTGCAGTGCAATACCAGAAGAGCACTGTGCTGTTGGAGGTACCATCTTGTGGAAGATGTGTTGAAACCAGAGACTTAGCTGATCTCTCTCAAATGGATGTTGTAGATTCAATGGCAATGTTTTGGAGAAGAGCTAGTGAATTATCAAAGGTTCTGAGTGAATACTTCAATCAAGTAACCTCCCTCTATAGACAGATTAATTGAACATTATTCTGTTACAATATGTGGAAACTTATCTAGAAGGATGAAGGGGGATATCTCATTGAAACTTTTCAAATGTTGAAAGGCCTAGACAGAGTGGACGTGGAAAGGATGTTTCCCAAGGTGGGAGAGTGTAGGGCAAGAGGGCACAGCCTTAGGATAAAGGGGTGCCCTTTCAAAACAGAGACATGGAGAAATTTTTTTAGTCAAAAGGTGGTGAATTTGTGAAATTTGTTGCCACGTACAGCTGTGGAGGCCAGGTCATTGGATGTATTTGAGGCAGAGATTGATAGGTTCTTGATTGGACATGGCATCAAAAGTTACGGAGAGAAGGCCGGGAACTGGGGTTGAGGAGGAGGAGGAGGAGAAAAAAGGATCAGCCATGATTGAATGGTGGAGCAGACTCAATGGGCCAGTTGGCCTAATTCTGCTCCTATGTCTTATGGTCTTATGGTAAACAGGCTGTAAAAGTTAAATGGAAGTTTCACAATACCTTGAGAGTATGCTTATAACTGAAACTCCAATCTTGAGCGAGTAAATTTGACTGGTGTACTTATTTTATAATAGTAACATAGCTTCAAAGAATTTCTTTAGTTTTAAAGTGCTTTGACCAGAAGTTACGAAAGGCACTATATAAATAAAATTAAGAAAAAAAAACACTTTATTTATAGGTTTAAAGAGTACACCAAGCCAGGAAGATTGGCTAATAAAGGTATTACCTGAACAGTCAAAGGTTGGTGTGGATCCGTTTATCATTGCATATGGTAAGTAAATTTTGCATATTACCAATTTATTTCAAGGATTTCCTCTCATTTCCTTAAATTGTCATTGTTCATGAAGTTTATATAAATATGTAGAAGAATCGCATTTAAGTTTGTGAACCCTTTGATATATTACATCACACTATTGGGTTTAAAATTTTCATCACTGAGGTATTAAGTTTTTAATTTTTTTTAATGTAGTTTTAAATTTATCACTACAGTCGGCCCTCCTTATCCGCGGGGGATTGGTTCCGGGATCCCTCGCAGGTACCAAAATTCACAGATGCTCAAGTCCCTTATTCAACCGTCTCAATCTGGTGGACCTTAGGACCCAGCGGAACCCCAGACCTTATTTAACCTGGCTCAGTGCGGTGGGCATTAGGACCCGGCACCAGAGCTCTGAATGCGCAGTGTTTCTGTTCACGAAAATAATCACAATCACGATTGAGAATAAAGTGGAAATAATAAAGCGATCGGAAAGAGATGAAACACCATCGGTCATTGGAAAAGCGTTAGGCTATGTCGGTCAACGATCGGAACAATTTTACAGGATAAAATGAGAAAGGCTCTGCCCCGATGAAAGCTACAATTATTACTAAGCAATGCAGTGGTTTAATTATTGGGTTTTGGGGTTTTGAATTTTTGATCTTCCACATCAACCCGGCACAGTGGAGAGCGCACCAGGGAGTGATCTGTTCCGAGTCCCGAGAACTTCCGTTCCTGAGCCCGGTGCTGAAACATACGTTCTTAAGTGTTTTATATGCATAGAAAGGTAAAATATATACTATACACTAATACAAATGTTTGACTAACTGACGCTAAATAATACCGGATGTACCTGTTACGACTTACTTAGTAAGAGAACTTCCGATTTTTTTCGATCCCGATGCACGATAACCCACACACATCCTCCTGTATGCTTTAAATCATCTCTAGATTACTTATTATACCTAATACAATGTAAATGCTATGTAAAATGATTGTTATACTGCATTGCTTAGGGAATACTGACAAGAAAAAAAGTCTGTACGTGCTTGAACAACAAGTGCTGGAAGAGCACTTCCGGGTTTTCGCGATTCGTGGTTGGTTGAATTCGTGCATGTGGAATCCGCGGATAAGGAGGACAGACTGTATTGTTTAATTTGATACTTTCTATAGAGTAAGGTCTTGGGGCAGAATATGTAGTAAGTGTTTAATACCTAGAGATTGCTAGTTTAGAAGATAAATGATCAAAGGTACTTGATGACATGGCAAGAACGATTACTGTTTTAAATTTTGCATGTTTAGGCTTTCTTTATGTGTTTTAGGGATAATCATATTTAGATTGGAAATGGAAAAACATGAAAAGATGGCTTTTAATTTTCTGTTTTCTCGTGCCTTGTGCATTTTTCAGATCAATGGAAAACCTTGTCTAAAGCACTGAAGAATGCAGGTCATACTCTTGTGCCTGTGGAAGAAAATCTTGTTGATATGATTTGGAAGGATCAGCCGAGCCGACCTTGTAAACCTTTGTTAGTTATGGATTTGAGTTATACTGGTAAGTCTGCTATCTTTTGAAAAAGCCTTATTTTGAGTTAGTTCAATAAAGTTGAAAAAGATCACTGGTTTTAAGACATTTGGAATTGGTCTGATTTTTTTTCTTAATATTTTAAGCCATTCCATGCTACTACAAACCCCATTTCTAGAAAAGTTGGATATTTTCCAAAATGCAATAAAAACAAAAATCTGTGATATGTTAATTCACGTGAACCTTTATTTAACTGACAAAAGTACAAAGAAAAGATTTTCCATAGTTTTACTGACCAACTTAATTGTATTTTGTAAATATACACAAATTTAGAATTTGATGGCTGCAACACACCCAACAGAAGTTGGGGCAGAGGCATGTTTACCATTGTGTTACATCACCTTTCCTTTTAATAACACTTCTTAATCGTTTTGGAACTGAGGATACTAATTGTAGTAGATTTGCAATTGGAAATTTTGTCCATTCTTGCTTGATATAAGACTTCAGCTGCTCAATGGTCTGTGGTCTCCATTGTCTGATTCTCCTCTTCATGATGCGCCATACATTTTCAATAGGAGATAGATCTGGACTGGCAGCAGGCCAGTCAAGCACAAGCACTCTGTGTCTACAAAGCCACGCTGTTGTAACCCGCGCAGAATGTGGTCTGACATTGTCCTACTGAAATAAGCTGTGGGCATCCCGGGAAGAGATGTTACCTTAATGGCAACATATGTCTCTCTAAAATCCTAATATACGCCTCAGAGTCAATGGTACCTTCACATACATGCAACTCACCCATGCCATGGGCACTGATGCACCCCCATACCATCACAGATACTGGCTTTTGTACCTTTCCCTGATAACGATCAGGATGGTCATTTCCATCTTTGGCATGGAGAACTCGATGCCCATGTTTTCCGAAAATTAGCTGAAATGTGGACTCATCTGACCACAGCACATGGTTCCATAGTCTTTCGGTCCATCTGAGATGACCTCGGGCCTAGAGAACTCACCGGTGTTTCTGCATAGTGTTGATGTATGGCTTCCTCCTTGCGTAATACAGTTTCAAGTTGCATTTCTGGATACAGCGACGGACTGTGTTAAGTGACAGTGGTTTTCCGAAGTACTCCGGAGCCCAGGTGGCTATAGTTGTAACAGTAGCATGACAGTTTCTTAGGCAGTGCCGTCTGAGGGCTCGAAGATCACACACATTCAACAGTGGTTTCCTACCTTGCCCTTTACGCATTGAGATCTCTCTGAATTCTCTGAATCTTTTCACAATATTATGTACTGTAGATGTTGAAAGACCTAAATTCTCTGCAATCTTGCGTTGGGAAATGTTCCTTTTGAACTGACTAACAACTCTCTCATGAATTTTGGCAGAAAGGGGTGAGCCACGACCCATCCTTGCTTGCAAAGACTGAGCATTTGATGGACACTACTTTTATACCCAGTCATGATACCTCACCTGCTACTAATTAGCCTGCTTAATGTGGAGTCTTCCAAACCGGTGTTACTTGAATATTCTGTGCACTTTTCAATCTTATTTTAACTCTGTCCCAACTTTTGTTGAGTGTGTTGCAGCCATCAAATTCTAAATTTGTGTATATTTACAAAATACAGTTAAGTTGGACAGTAAAACTATTGAAAATCTTTTCTTTGTACTTTTGTCAGTTAAATAAAGGTTCACGTGAATTAACATATCACAGATTTTTGTTTTTATTGCATTTTGGAAAATATCCCAACTTTTCTGGAAATGGGGTTTGTATTTTGAATACAGCACAAAATTTGAAAATGATTTTATTACGTAGAATTTCTGTTTCAGATTTTATTCTTTGAATATCACAAAAGGCTGCTTTCTTTATCAAGACAAATGAATATTTTAGCATGCACATCTGTTAATTGTATGTAGAGTCACAGTACACTTTTGCTCATCTAGTTGGTGCCAAGAATTTGTTTGCCTGGTTCCATGACCTACACCTGAACCATAGCTCTCTATACCCCTCCCATCCATGTACCTATCCAAATTTCTCTTAAATGTTGAAATCAAGGCCACAACCACTAATTCTGCAGACAGCTCTTTCCACACTCTCACCATCCTCTGAGTGAAGAAGTTCTCCCTCATGTTCCATTTAAACATTTTACTTTTCGCTCTTAATCCATGACCTGTAGGTCTTGCATTTTACTTCTGTCCATCAACCAATTCAAAAATGAAAGGAATAAACTCTCTTAAAACTATTTTATAAGTCTTCAGGACAAATCAAATACTTTTTGTGTGTAGCTACTTCTGTGTATTTAAGTCAGTTTTAGCAGTTAATGATTTAGATAATGTGGTAAACCAAATCAACAAATTTGCAATTACTCCAAGATTGGGGGGCATAGTGGATAGTGAGGAATGCTCTCAAACTTTGTAGAATGATCTGCCTCAGTTGGACAAATGAGCTGGAAAATGGCAGATGGAATTTAATGCAGTTGAGTGTGATGTATTGCGCTTTGTGAGGACCAATCTGGGTAGGACTTGCAGAGTGAATGAGGGGTGCTTTAGAACAAGAAGTGTCACAATGCATCTCAGAACCAAGCTCAGAATTACACAGAACCTCGGAGGGGTTAACAAACTAGGAGTTTTATTAACAAAAGAGACAAAATTGAACTGTAGAACTTACAAGGCCAGGCAGCTTCTATAGAAAAACATAAACATTTTCAAGCCCTTCAGCTGATGAAAGAACTTGGCTTGAAACTGTTTACTCTTTTCCATAATTCTGCTTTGCCTACTGAGTCTTTCCAGCATTTTGTGTGTGTTGCCTTGGATTTCCAGCATCTGCAGATTTTCTTATGTTTGAGAACTTGCAAGGTCTTGTATAACTCAGAATTTCACTAGGCAAGGATAAAGGTGACCAAGCAATGAGAGGTTAGCACTGCCACTTTAAAGGCACTCCAGGGCACGAAAGAAACGTCATCAAAAAGAACACTGATGACTTTTTGGTCAGATTTGTCAGAGTGGCTGCTATTGACCTATAGTTTTGAATAACCCTCTTATAAAAGGTTGCGAACCCCAAAAACTGTTGAACTTTTAAACAGAAGTAGGTGGAGGTAAGTCTCGTACTGCATGTCTTTTTTTAGGATCCATAAGAACATTTGCTTGCAAGATGATAAATCCCAAAATAGAAACTTTGAGGATGTGAAGCTTACTCGTCTCTAATTTCACTAACAGGCACTGAAGAATCCGTCTTGCATGTGTTACCGTGAAGCTCATAAAATATAGGAGCAGAATTAAGCCTGTTGGCCCATTGAACCTGCTCCACCGTTTCGTCATGGGTGATCCATTTCTCCTCTCAGCCCCAATTTCCTCCCTTGCCACTGTATTCCTTTATGCCCTGACCATTCAAGAATCTATCAACTTTTGCCTTTAAATATACGTAAAGGCTTGGCCTTCACACCTGCCTGTGGCAAAGAATTCCACAGGTTCACTACTCTCTGACTAAAGATATCCCTTCTCATATCAGTTTGAAAAGAACACCCCTCTATTCTGAGGTTTAGTCCTCTGGTCTTAGACTCTCTCACCATAGGAATCATTCTCTCCACATCCACTCTATCAAAGCCTTTCACCATTTGATAGGTTTCAATTAGGTCACTCCTCATTCTCCTGAATTCTGGTGAATACAGGCCCAGAGCCATCAAATGCTCTTAAATGAAAATCCTGGAATAATTTTTGTGAAACTCCTTTGAATCCTTTCCAGTTTCAGCACATTCTTTCTATGATAAGAGGCCTAAAACTGCTCACAATACTTAAAGTGAGGCTTCACTAGTGCTTTGTAAAGTCTCAACATTACATCCTGGATTTTATATTCAAGTCCTCTTGAAATAAATGAATGAATGCTAACATTGCATTTGTCTTCCTCACCAAAGACTCAACTTGCAATTTAACCTTTAGGGAATCCTGCACAAGGACTCCCAACTCTCTTTGTGCATCAGCTTTTTATATTTTCTCTCCATTTGGAAAATAGTCAACCCTTTAAGTTCTTCTACCAAAGTACATGACCATACCCATCCCAACACTGTATTCCATCTGTGACTTATTTGCCCATTT